>NC_087163.1:18204584-18372084 GCF_035594125.1 Scylla paramamosain
TGCCAATGTCCTCTTATTTCATATCAAGAAAATAGGCCACCGTGATCTATAAGCTTTTTTTTTTTATGTAGGAAGGACACTGGCCAAGGGCAACAAAAATCTAATAAAAAAAATGCCCACTGAAATGCCAGTCCCTTAAAAGGGTCAAAGCAGTGGTCAAAAATTGATGAATAAGTGTCTTGAAACCTCCCTCTTGAAGGAATTCAAGTCATAAGAAGGTGGAAATACAGAAGCAGGCAGGGAGTTTCAGAGTTTACCAGAGAAAGGGATGAATGATTGAGAATACTGGTTAACTCTTGCGTTAGAGAGGTGGATAGAATAGAGGTGAGAGAAAGAAGAAAGACTTGTGCAGCGATGCCGCGGAAGGAGGGGAGGCATGCAGTTAGCAAGATCAGAAGAGCAGTTAGCATGAAAATGAAAATAGCGGTAGAAGACAGCTAGATATACAACATTGCGGCGGTGAGAGAGAGGCTGAAGACAGTCAGTTAGAGGAGAGGAGTTGATGGGAGAAAAAGCTTTTGATTCCACCCTGTCTAGAAGAGCAGTATGAGTGGAACCCCCCCAGACATGTGAAGCATACTCCATACATGGACGGATAAGGCCCTTGTACAGAGTTAGCAGCTAGGGGGGTGTGAAAACTGGCGGAGACGTCTTAGAACACCTAACTTCATAGAAGCTGTTTTAGCTAGAGATGAGATGTGAAGTTTCCAGTTCAGACTATAAGTAAAGGACAGACCGAGGATGTTGACCGGGGGACAGTTGAGTGTCATTGAAGAAGAGGGGATAGTTGTCTGGAAGGTTGTGTCGAGTTGATAGATGGAGGAATTGAGTTTTTGAGGCATTGAACAATACCAAGTTTGCTCTACCCCAATCAGAAATTTTAGAAAGATCAGAAGTCAGGCGTTCTGTGGCTTCCCTGCATGATATGTTTACCTCCTGAAGGGTTGGACGTCTATGAAAAGACGTGGAAAAGTGCAGGGTGGTATCATCAGCGTAGGAGTGGATAGGACAAGAAGTTTGGTTTAGAAGATCATTAATGAATAAAAAGAAGGGAGTGGGTGACAGGACAGGAGGAACACCACTGTTAATAGATTTAGGAGAAGAACAGTGACCGTCTACCACAGCAACAATAGAACGGTCAGAAAGGAAACTTGAGATGAAGTTACAGAGAAAAAAATAGAAACCGTAGGAGGGTAGTTTGGAAATCAAAGCTTTGTGCCAGACTCTATCAAAAGTTTTTGATATGTCCAAGGCAACAGCAAAAGTTTCACCAAAATATCTAAAAGAGGATGACCAAGACTCAGTAAGGAAAGCCTGAAGATCACCAGTAGAGCGGCCTTGGCGGAACCCATACTGACGATCAGATAGAAGGTTGTGAAGTGATAGATGTTTAAGAATCTTCCTGTTGAGGATAGATTCAAAAACTTTAGATAGGCAGGAAATTAAAGCAATAGGACGGTAGTTTGAGGGATTAGAACGGTCACCCTTTTTAGGAACAGGTTGAATGTAGGCAAACTTCCAGCAAGAAGGAAAGGTAGATGTTGACAGACAGAGCTGAAAGAGTTTGACTAGGCAAGGTGCAACCACGGAGGCACAGTTTCAGAGAACAATAGGAGGGACCCCATCAGGTCCATAAGCCTTCCGAGGATTTAGGCCAGCGAGGGCATGGAAAACAGCATTGCGAAGAATTTTAATAGGTGGCATGAAGTAGTCAGAGGGTGGAGGAGAGGGAGGAACAAGCCCAGAATCGTCCAAGGTAGAGTTTTTAGCAAGGGTTTGAGCAAAGGGTTCAGCTTTAGAAATAGATGAGATAGCAGTGGTGCCATCTGGTTGAAATAGAGGAGGGAAAGAAGAAGAAGCAAAGTTATTGGAGATGTTTTTGGCTAGATGCCAGAAATCACGAGGGGAGTTAGATCTTGAAAGGTTTTGACATTTTCTGTTATTGAAGTTTTTGGCTAGTTGGAGAACAGACTTGGTATGGTTCCGGGCAGAAATATAAAGTGCATGAGATTCTGGTGATGGAAGGCTTAAGTACCTTTTGTGGGCCACCTCTCTATCATGTATAGCACGAGAATAAGCTGTGTTAAACCAAGGTTTAGAAGGTTTAGGACGAGAAAAAGAGTAAGGAATGTATACCTCCATGCCAGACACTATCACCTCTGTTATGCGCTCAGCACACAAAGACAGGTCTCTGACACGGAAGCAGTAGTCATTCCAAGGAAAATCAGCAAAATACCTCCTCAGTTCCCCCCAATTACCAGAGGCAAAACGCCAGAGGCACCTTCTCTTAAGGGGATCCTGAGTACGGATTGGAGTGTTAGGACAAGATAAAGATATGAGTTTGTGATCGGAGGAGCCCAACGGAGAAGAAAGGGTGACAGCATAAGCAGAAGGATTAGAGGTCAGGAAAAGGTCAAGAATATTGGGCGTATCTCCAAGACGGTCAGGAATACGAGTAGGGTGTTGCACCAATTGCTCTAGGTCGTGGAGGATAGCAAAGTTGTAGGCTAGTTCACCAGGGTGGTCAGTAAAGGGAGAGGAAAGCCAAAGCTGGTGGTGAAACATTGAAGTCTCCAAGAATGGAGACTTCTAAGCGAAGGTGCCTCTGGCGTTTTGCCTCTGCTAGTTGAGGGGACCTGAGGAGGTATTTTGCTGATTTTCCTTGGAATAACTACTGCTTCCGTGTCAGAGACCCGCCTTTGTGTGCTGAGCGCATAGCAGAGGTGACAGTGTCTGGCATGGAGGCATACATTCCTCACTCCTTTTCTCGTCCCAAACCTTCTAAACCTTGGTTTAACACAGCTTGCTCTTTTGCTATACATGATGGAGAGGTGGCCCACAAAAGGTACTTAAGCCTTCCATAACCAGAAACTCATGCACTTTATAATTCTGCCCGGAACCATGCTAAGTCTGTTCTCTAACTAGCCAAAAACTCCTTCATTAACAGAAAGTGTCAAAACCTTTCAAAATCTAACTCCCCTCGTGATTTCTGGCATCTAGCCAAAAATATCTCCAATAACTTTGCTTCTTCTTCTTTCCCACCTCTATTTCAACTAGATGGCGCCACTGCTATCACATCTATTTCTAAAGCTGAACTCTTCGCTCAAACCTTTGCTAAAAACTCTACCTTGGATGATTCTGGGCTTGTTCCTCCCTCTCCTCCACCCTCTGACTACTTCATGCCACCTATTAAAATTCTTCCCAATGATATTTTCCATGCCCTCGCTAGCCTAAACCCTCGGAAGGCTTATGGACCTGTGGGGTACCTCCTATTGTTCTCCGAAACTGTGCCTCCGTGCTTGCACCTTGCCTAGTCAAACTCTTTCAGCTCTGTCTGTCAACATCTACCTTTCCTTCTTGCTGGAAGTTTGCCTACGTTCAACCTGTTCCTAAAACGGGTGACTGTTCTACTTCCTCAAACTACTGTCCTATTGCTTTAATTTCCTGCCTATCTAAAGTTTTTGAATCTATCCTTAACAGGAAGACTTTTAAACATCTATCACTTCACAGCCTTCTATCTGATCGCCAGTATGGGTTCCGCCAAGGCCGCTCTACTGGTGATCTTCTGACTTTCCTTTCTGAGTCTTGGTCATTCTCTTTTAGAGATTTTGGTGAAACTTTTGCTGTTGCCTTGGACATATCAAAAGCTTTTAAAAGAGTCTGGCACAAAGCTTTGATTTCCAAACTACCCTCCTACGGCTTCTATCCTTCTCTCTGTGACTTTATCTCAAGTTTCTTTTCTGACCGTTATACTGCTGTTGTGGTAGACGGTCACTGTTCTTCTCCTAAATCTATTAACAGTGGTGTTCCTCAGGGTTCTGTCCTGTCACCCACTCTCTTCTTATTATTCATTAATGATCTTCTAAACCAAACTTCTTTTCCTATCCACTCCTACGCTGATGATATCACCCTAGATTTTTCCACGTCTTTTTATAGACGTCCAACCCTTCAGGAGGTAAGCATTTCACGCAGGGAAGCCACAGAACGCTTGACTTCTGATCTTTCTAAAATTTCTGATTGGGGCAGAGCAAACTTGGTATTGTTCAATGCCTCAAAAACTCAATTCCTCCATCTATCAACTCAACACAACCTTCCAGACAACTACCCCCCTCTTCTTCAATGACACTCAACTGTCCCCCTCTTCTACACTGAACATCCTCGGTCTGTCCTTTACTTATAATCTGAACTGGAAACTTCACATCTCGTCTCTAGCTAAAACAGCTTCTATGAAGGTGTTCTGAGACGTCTCCGCCAGTTTTTCTACCCGCCCCCCCAGCTGCTAACTCTGTACAAGGGCCTTATCCGTCCATGTATGGAGTAGGCTTCACATGTCTAGGGGGGGGTTCCAATCATACTGCTCTTCTAGACAGGGTGGAATCAAAAGCTTTTCGTCTCATCAACTCCTCTCCTCTAACTGACTGTCTTCAGCCTCTCTCTCATCGCCGCAATGTTGCATCTCTAGCTGTCTTTTACCGCTATTTTCATGCTAACTGCTCTTCTGATCTTGCTAACTGCATGCCTCCCCTCCTCCCGCGGCCTCGCTGCACAAGACTTTCTTCTTTCTCTCACCCCTATTCAGTCCACCTCTCTAACGCAAGAGTTAAACAGTATTCTCAATCCTTCATCCCTTTCTCTGGTAAACTCTGGAACTCCCTGCCTGCTTCTGAATTTCCACCTTCCTATGACTTAAATTCCTTCAAGAGGGAGGTTTCAAGACACTTATTCATAAATTTTTGACTACTGCTTTGACCCTCTTATGGGACTGGCATTTCAGTGGACATTTTTTTTATTGGATTTTTGTTGCCCTTTGCCAGTGTCCTCCCTTCATAAAAAAAAAAAAAAAAAAACAATATTATTGATTGGCATTATAGTATATTCCTTTCAAATAAACGTTGCTTCACATTTGTTCATGAAGCTGACTCGTCATGTGTTGAAAAATCCACTTTTCAAATGTTGAAATGTTCTACTATATGTTTATAGATTAGAACGTTTCTTTCTATATATATATATATATATATATATATATATATATATATATATATATATATATATATATATATATATATATATATATATATACTCGTATATATATATTCTCTTCTTTCGGGTGCTCCCATTTAGGGGTCGCCACAGCGGATCACTCTTCTCCAATGCGCTCGGTCTTCTGCGCCTTCCCTTGTCACGCCCACCACTTGCATGTCTCATATATATATATATATATATATATATATATATATATATATATATATATATATATATATATATATATATATATATATATATATATATATATATATATATATATATATATATATATATATATATATATATATATATATATATATATATATATATATATATATATATATATGAGCTGGAGGGGAGAAAAAACTGGCGGAGACGACTCAAAACGCAAAACTTCATAGAATCTATTTTAGTTAAAGGTAAGATGTGAAGTCATAAGTTAAAGGATAGACCGAGGATGTCCAAGATAGAAGAGGTGGACATTCGAGACGCCACTGAAAAAGAGGAGATAGTTTTCAGGAAGGTTATGTGGACGGAGGAGAGCAGGATGACCATCAACCACAGCGAAACTGTGGTGATGCATTTCTGTACCTCCTTTGTACCAGTGCCCCCTCCCCAGCTCTCAGTGGGCCCTCACCCCCTCCAGGTGGTCCGATGTGCCAAGCTCCTCGGAGTCACGGTGGACGACCAGCTGACTTGGAAGCAGCATGTCGCCAGCACCATAAGATCAGCTACCTACAGGCTGTACATGCTGCGCAGACTCAGGTCGCTGGGGACGCCGACAGATGAGTTAAGAGGGGTGTATCTTACTTTCATCCTCCCCAAACTCATGTACGCCTCCCCAGCGTGGTCCTCCTCCCTCACACAAACTCAACAGCTACAGTTGGAGAGTGTGCAGAAAAGGGCGTGCAGGGTCATCCTTGGCCCTGCATACACCACCTACGAAGAAGCCCTGACCACCCTGAGTCTGTCCAGAATATCCACCAGGCACCGAGAGGCTCTGGAGAAGTTTGGAAGGGGACTACTGCATCATCCACGTCTCAGAAACATGCTGCCGCCTGACGCGCCTCGCCCTGTCCGTGCCACCAGACACCACAACAAAATAACGCCCCTGAAGGCGCCGCGCACGGACCGGTACAGACTCAGTGCGATTCCCACCATGGTGCGAGCCATCAATCAATAGTATTTCCCTCCTAGACTAGACTTACCTTTAGGATTAATGTTAAGTTTTTCCCCACCCCCTATGTACATTTTCAGTTTGTTAACTGCCTAAATAATAAACCGTTTATTATTATTATTATTATTATTATTATTATTAAGTTGATAGAGGAATTGAATACTTGAGGCATTTAACAATACTAAGTTTGCTCTACACCAATCAGAAATTTTAGAAAGATCAGAAGTCAGGCATTCTGTGGCTTCCCTGTATAAACTGTTTACTTCCTGACGTCTATGAAAAGACGCGAAAAATACAGGATGGCATCATAAACGTAGGAGTGGATAAGACAAGAAGTTTGGTTTAGATCATTGATGAATAATAGGAAGAGAGTGGGTGACAGGACAGAAACCTAAGGAACACATCTGTTAATAGATTTAGAACAGTGGTTGTCTACCACAGCTGTAATAGAACGATCAGAAAGAAAACTTGAGATGAAGTTACAGAGAGGATAGAAGCTGAAGGAGAGTAGTTTGATAACCAAAGCGTTGTGTCAGATTCTATCAAAAGATTTAGGAAAAGGCTCACAAAAATCTCTAAAAGAGGATGACCAAGATTCAGTAAGGAAAACCAGGAGATCGCTAGTAGAGCGACCTCAACGGAAACCATAATGGCGATCAGATGAAAGTTTGTGAAGTGATAGATGTTTAAGAATCTTCCTATTGAGGATGTTTTCAAAAACTTTACACAGACAGGAAATTTAAACAATAAGACGGTAGTTTGAGGAATTTGAATGGTCACTCTTTTTTGGGACAGGCTGAATGTAGGTAAACTTCCAGCAAGAAGGAAAGGTAGATGTTAATAGACAAATTTGGAAGAGTGTGACTGGGCAAGGTGCAAGCACAAAGGCACATTCTCGGGAAACAATAGGGACCCATCAGGTCTTTAAGACTTCCAAGGGTTAAAGCCAGTGAGGGCATGGAAACCATCACTGCGAAGGATCTTAATGGGCAGCATGAAGTAGTTGGAGGGTAGAGGAGAGGGAGGAACAGGCCCTGAATTATCCAAGGTAGAGTTTTTAGCAAAGGTGTGAGCGAAGAGTTCAGGTTTATAAATAGATGAGATGGTAGTGGTACCATCAGGTTGAAATAAAGGAGGAAAAGATGAAGAAGCAAAGTTACTGGATATATTGAGGTGGTGTTCTCCAGATTGAAAATTAGATCTAAGGTGGCGAATGTTGCAGAAGTTACTGAAGCAAAGGTTGAGGGGGATGTCAAGAAACTTTGAGTCGATACCAGAAGAGCAGTTCAACCTGAGGACATATATGGTCCCCTTCCCAGACGGGGACTCAGAGGGTGGTACAGGAGTCACCATATTTAACTATGAATTTTGAGTGAAGAGTGTGTGTGTGTGTGTTTGTGTGTGTGTGTGTGTGTGTGTAATTAGGTGCATGTAGTTTTGTGTGAAGAAAGAGAGTTGTCTTTGGAGTGCAGGCTGTGACTGCTCCTTGTGTTGTGAAAGATATAGGGAAACGTTCAATGAGGTCACAGTTGGATTCTTGGTGAATTCACAGCAGCCCCTGATCAAGTGCTTCACACCTCACTGGAAGTAATTATCATTTCGTCAGGTGTCTACTGCCTCCTCCCTAAGATGGAACCCAAGTGGAGTGGTCCTTACAAGTAAGTAGAACTGTAATAAAATTGAGTTTTTAGTTAATATATAAATTTCTTTGTAATGAGTATGTTGTGTTGAAGTGTTCTAGACTTACAGCTTAGCTAGACATTTTGCAGTATCAGCTCCCCTCCTCTTGATTCCATTCAACTGATAACAATTTGCTCTAATGTTGCTTGCCTTTTTATCTTGTTTTGCTATTAACTGGATAACTGCATGGGAAGCCTCACTGGAATCTGTCTTTATACAGAAGCTCATTTTTGCATTTCTAACCGCTTCTACAAGTACGAAATATAACTGCAACCATTTTTTTTTTTTTATTCTTAATGCTGATAAAACCTGAAACAGGTTTTTCTACACACACACACACACATTATATATATATATATATATATATATATATATATATATATATATATATATATATATATATATATATATATATATATATATATATATATAAAATGGAAGGAGAGCTGACAAAAGCCTATAGGCTTACCTCTGAGGGTGCCTATGTGTGTGTGTGTGTGTGTGTGTGTGTGTGTGTGTGTGTGTGTGTGTGAGGGTTAACTAACCATGGAATAATTGTTATACAGTATCATTTAATTGTAGTTCTGTGAGTGTGAGTGCATGTATAGCATTTATCCTTAGCAATTACCCTTACCAGTATTGATAATCTGCATGACTCGTACTGATATCTTCCAAACTAGAATAGATGTAGTTAAGTGTCGCCTGGAAGAGGTGGTGAAATGGGAGGCAGGGTGTGAGGCACCCTGTGGCACTGAGGGGCAGAGAGAAGGTATCGAGACTGCGACATGACAAGATGTGCGAGTAGAGTTTGTGTGTGACTGACAGACTGTGTGAGTGCCTGTCGCCCCTGTGCCTACCTGTGTGTCGTGACTGTATTGCACGGCGACTTGTGTACTGTTGTGTAATATATGGGCATAAGGAGAAGTGTGTTTTCCTCTCCTTGCTCTGTGTGCATCGAGATAAAGCGATATAAAATGAAGAAAGTAGTAAGAATGAATGAGTAAAGAATAATAAAAGGGGAGAGAGAGAACGAGAGGTGAGAAGTGAGACAGGTTGGGACCGAGACTTGGACGTGTCCCTGACATGGAGCTACCAAGCCTGACGCTTCTAGAATGTTTATTCAAGCAGTTACTCGTGTTCCCCACGTAAATTTCCTTACTTCCCCTTTTCCATTCAATTTGAGTCTCATTCAGTATTTAATGGAAGAGTTGCCCTAAACAATAAAGCAATCAGTATCCATCTAGCCCCCCCTAGTTTAATTAGTATAATTTTTAGAATTAAAGTGTTTTACTCGTGTAAAGGAAGCGCGAGAAGCAGTGTGTGGGCGGTTATCTGTATATGTGTGTGTCGCCCCTCACCCCGGCCCCTTCCTTGCACCTTCTCCCCGTAACAGCAAAGGGACAGGATTGGGCGCGCTTTTTCAGTCAGTAGTCGTGGGCAGGAACCTATAACTTAGGTATTCACGGTATTGATTCCTTGGGCTGACGGATCCGTCGGAACCGGTTCCGGAACCGGTTCCGCGGAGAATCACGTAGAGCGCTTGGGGCCGGTATCAGAGTCTTGAAGCTGCCAGCGCACGGGGTGAGTGCCAGTCTTGAAGCCACCAGCGCGCTGATCAAACGATTACCAGACGGAGCCGGTTCCGGAATCGGTTCCGTAGGAAATCGTGTAGAGAGCGCGTTGTGAGTACCAAGTCTTGGAGCCGCCACCGCGCTGCTCAGACGGTTACCACTAGTGTGTAGCGGTTCCAGGACTCATCTAGAAATACTGGCAGAGATTATTACAAGCTCCTCGTTAGACAGACACATATTAATTTTCCCCAGATAACAGAGTGTACGTCATGTGGTCATGTTGCTCTAATTATCGTTCCATCATGTAGTGTGTAGAATTCCATCTAGTTTCTGCATCCTGAATAATTTTGAAGACTGCTTGTGCTGCTCTTGCACCTGCATGAGCTTATCATAAGCTTTCACACTGTGATGGAAAAACTCGTTATATTCTTTATTTTTTCTTTTAGTTTCTAGACATCCTCAGTGTTCTTAATAGAATCCTGAACAACTAGATTCAAAATGTGTGCAAAACACAGGATATGGCGAACATTCATTTGTTACCAGCATTGTCAGTCACATTTCACTGAATTTTATCTAAAATGTTCCATTTATTGTAGACAAGTCTTATCTCTTCTGCAATATTATCTGCTGTATGGGACTTAACCACACGAACAGTATCAAGCACAGCAGACTTGAGGACCATCTCTGGGGATATGTAGTGAGCTGTCACTGTAATGAATGCTTTTGTTTGTCGGGATGTCCGTAATATGTCTGTTGTTAAAGCAATATGTTAAGCTTTCTCCAGCTCTTGATGGACTCTCTATCTCTGTATTGTAAATAGAAGGTAAGAGAATCCTTCCTATCTCTCTGCGGCTTGGCAAATCATATCTGAGGATGAGTCCATTTGCTAATCTCTTGAACCCCCTTGTCTTCAGCAACAGATAGTGGTTGTAAGTCTTGCACTATCATCGTGACAACCAGAGCGTCAAGTTCTTTCTTTTTATTCGAGTCATTTTTATAGGGCTGAGCCCTAGTGATGGCCTTGATCAATGTTGGTTGAGCACAGGCGAATGGTCTGGGGTGTTTGGCAGCAATTTCCATATCTGCATCCTCCTTGAACTCCGCATATTGAATGGGATGTCTGGTACGCAGGTGTTTCATCAGTTCGATGTACTTCACTGTACTTCAGCTTATATTTACACACCAACCATACAACGACGTCAGAAGGCGTCTTTTCCAAGTACGTTCACACTGAAGCTGTTCTATTCCGCCTGGATGCCATTGTGTCATGGATCGGTGTTCCTTTACACGTTACCACCTGCCGATCACATGCGACTCCTGGTTGAGTCTCCAGGTAGACTAGGGTAGGACACTCAAAAGAAAGCACGGTCGTAAATATTTGACTTATATTTACACAGTAATTACAACAAAGGCCTGGCTAGCTATGGCTACACTCAGTGGCGCGTGGGCCGCACACAGAAAGAAATACCTATTCCTTTGGAAGTGAGGCCAATGCCCGGTCCTTTTACGTTGTGAGAGCACAGCCTTGCGTTAGTTACTGGGTCACGGAGGTAATTAGCCGACACTATGCACTGTATCACTTATGCCGGGCAAGGAGCGACGACCACGTGGTCGCTGGGTGACTGGAAATGAAATCTTGTTAACAGGCCTTACCACAAATAATTCACCCCAGGCGTTCCACTGGTGTACTCACTCCTCCAGTCCGCTTCGATGAAAGCCAGCTTCGTTGGTCAGGGCTTCGGCTTACCGCTGCACCACGCTGTCCTTTCTGCAGGCTGGTTCGGGAGGAGTCGAGGAGGGCACGTCCTGGGCGCTGGGTGACCCGGCTGGGAGTGAGGCCGAGCAAGGTCGTGCCCCGCTCACCTCGGCCCGCGCGCATTGATACAGGCTCCGCCCACCTGCCCGCATGGCGGATGGTTCTCTCCTATGACGGGGCGGTAATTTATTGCCCTCTAAAAATCTAGTGTCCCTGTGCTCTCACACATTGTTTTAAATGAAACTTAGGCTTAATAAATGAGATGTACACCTCCGTTCTTTATGCTCTGACGCTGCAAAGTAGGTACAAACGTGATATGTGCACCTTCAGCACGCTGCCTTTGAAAAAAAAAAAATTTGGTGCCTGTAAAATTATTATGTAATAATGTGAGAGAGGAAAGATTGGAGTAACGTGCAAGTAAGTTATTTTGAGTATCTGAAAAAAATAAGGTCTTTATTTATTCATGAGGATGATGGTCACGAGTTCCCTCCCTCTTAGGCAGTTTTAGCTCTTATAGGCAAGTCGGCGGTCGCACACTAGTATTTATACCCTGTCATGATGTCACAGGACATCTACCAGTCAGAGTGTTAAGAAATTATTACGCATATGGTAACACTAAATCGGTGCATACTATTGACCGTCATGAACGAAAGATTTTTCATATCATTCATGAGATTTCTTTGAATATTGGATGAAGGAACGCTATTCATGTATCATTCCTTTACACTTCATTTCGTTCATTTGTAGATACCATTTGGGTGTGCAAAACTTCCTGAATAATGTTTATGATTATATATTTTAAACACTGTATAAGTGTTTGTGATTTGTAAATCATGAGCATCAGCCATCAGTACTCACGAGGAACCGTTAAGGCGGAACCGGCTCCAAGACTCGGAACCGATTCCAAGCAAGGCCTAGCGGAACCGTTGGAACTGATTCCAGAACCGGTTCCCTCCCAGCCCTACCAGTCAGTCACTACCCGGCACTTGGATGGAGCAGATGTACTGAGATGTGCTCTAATATTTGATGGAGACTAGGGTGGGATAAAAATTAGTCAGATCAGTTGCTTTAAGGGGATAAGTGAGTCATTATCGGCCGTAAGACCCAGCCTACTTATAAAGAATAGGAGTCTCATTAGTAGTCTGCCAGAAAGAGTAGTTGTGTATAACACACTATACCCAGGGAAGTGACTCCTAGGCTGTATGTTTATGTGGGCCAAGTTCTTGCACAGTGAGCAGTGAATGACCCTCCTGTGTATGTGTGGGCACTTTTGTAGTAGTTTCTTGTGTCTCTTGTTAGTGACCCTGTTTTGTCTTAAATGCTACTGCAGACTGATGCAGTTCAGGTAATTTGCTGTGTAGTGAACTTTACTCTTTCCTCAAGTCTTGACAAGACCTGCCATCCAAGGGGCAGTAAACGACATTACTTGACTTGAGGCTATAACACACCATTGGACAGTGGGTGGATTCATCATAGAGGGCAGATGTCCGATCATATACATATGTTAACTGTTTTTCCTAGAAGTGGTTGTTGATTCTTTTGCTGCTATGCGTGTTAAGTGTTGTTTCACCATTTCCTTTTCTGTGAAAAACAGTCTTGTGACTTAAATTAGTGTTAGTGTGATCTGGAGTTAACTACTGTTATGAAAAGTATGCAGGAGTCACAAGGGACTCTGTACACCCGTCTTCGAGCCCTGCATACATATATATATATATATATATATATATATATATATATATATATATATATATATATATATATATATATATATATATATTGAGTGTATAAATGGGCAGGAGGTTTTCTCTTGTACATATTTCATTGAAAGTGATACTGAGTTCAGCGTTTATGATTTTCTTCATGATGTTTTCTTTTTCTCGAAGGAGTTTCTTATTCTTTGATGATTTTCCAGAAGGATATCATCTTCGCCAGATCGCGATTTCGGGTCCTTGACCCTCCTTGACCCTTTTTCAGTGGCAGAGGAGGATGTTGTCTTTTCGGAGGTTGTGTAGAGAATGACAGGCCAGTGCCGCGGGCTCATTTTATACAGCTGCCTCGAGTCTGGGCGCGGACAGCTCGGCTTCTGATTGGCTGGGAGCCGAGCTGCCCACGCCCAGACCCAAGGCAGCTGTATAAAAGGAGCCCGCGGCACTGTCCTGTCATTCTAGAGGAATGTGCCTCTGGGTGAAGGGGCTGGGGGACCTAAAAAGCCCCCAGAACTCCTGAAGCAGGGGCAGCCTGTGATGCGCTGAGAAAGCCCCTGATCGCGCGGGTCCAGCCCCAGTTGCGGGGCCAGGTTACAGGAGGGTCTTCCATAACCTGTTAGGTTCAGTTTTTACGTAGGGCAGGACTGCTACGATGGCCTTTAAAGCCGGGCAGTCAGCCAGCAACCGCCAACTGCAAGGCAGGACTTGTTACTTCTCTCCGAGCTGGGGGATTCCCTTCCCCCCAGAACCAAGATGACAAGAGACACGAAGATCAGCGCCGAGACCTCAGCCGCCATAGTTGCAAGACCTGAGGACAAAGACAACCGCACGCCTGCCTGCCTTTCATCACGCGACCCCAGAACCATCTCACCTCGCCAACGAACCATGAGTGTGGACAGAACAAAGAGAAGCCTCCACCAAGACTCCGAAGAGGACGACAACGCACCGCCATCCAAGTGCCATGCCCACAAAGGTATGAACGCGGATCCCCAGCCTTTCACCTCGACCTCGACCGGAAGATGATAACGAATTTCGCAGACAGGGCTGTGAATATGTCAGGGCCTGCAAATATGATGAGTTGAAGGCGAAGAGAGCTGCATCACCACACCAGCCAAAAGAGACTCCCACCTCCCAGCAACAGGCCGACGCCATCCCCAGGATCATAATACCTGCAACAGAAGGCTTCGAGTCACCGGTAGATGTGGCAGAAGCCATCGAAGCCACACTCAGATTAAAAGAGAAGCTCCCAATGAAATTCCTCCACTCAGGGCAGGTGCTCCTATCCCCCCCAACGATGGAGATTCACGACACCATAGCCAACCTGAAGGAATTAAATGGGAAGCCCATCCACCTACAATCCGCCTCCCATGACATCACGAAAGGGGTACTACTACGTTACCCGCTTCTCATGCCGCTCTCACTGGTACAAAGACATCCTCAAGTGGTAGCTGCGGAAAGGTTTACCACCCAAGATGGGGAACCAACATGGCAGGTCCTGATCACCGTTCACACCCCCTTACCCGGCTCACTGGACCTAGAGAACTGGGGCGTTTTCTACACACGTCCCTACAGCAAAGAACCTCTAAGATCCTTCAACTGCCAGAGGTTTGGCCACCACAAGAGAAACTGCACCCTCCCAGCGAAATGTGGAATCTTTGCCAGAAACCACGACACAGAGTGGTGCATCAAGATACACAAGGAAGGAGGAGCGAGCACGGTGAACTGTCCCAACTGCCGCCAACCCCACCACGCCAGGAACAAAAGTTGCACGGCACGAAAGGAAATCGTCGACGTTCAGCAAGCCTCCCAACACCAATGGATGATTCGACACCGACCCTCCCTCGCCAACCACAGCGGAACCCGGCAACAGTCGGCTCTGGCAGCTACCTCGACGTGGGGGAACAGGACATCAAAACCACAACAACAACAAGAGACACAGAGGGCATCCTCACGAGAAAACTTTCCAGCACTGGGAGAAGCAGCACAACAGCCAAGAATGGGCAGCCGGCCATGCCAACGCATCAATGTGACACGACCAGCCCCACGCACCCAAACACCCAGATCTCACGACCAACTCATGCTGTCCAAGAGCGACCTGACAGAAATGTTTCAAGCATTCGCCACTACTCTTATATCCATGCTAGCCAAGGAAGTCCCAGCGGAAGCCATTTCCACACTAACGGAGACTGGTTGCCAAAGTCTCCGAAAAGAAATGTACATCTCCACAGCCCAAAGACCACAGCCCCCCTCCCCGCCAGTGCTCCCCATCGCCCACGAGACCCGCCGCTACTCCGCCGCCGGCAGGAACTACGCCTGCCTCAGCCAACATAGAGAAAAACTGGCACTCGGACTTGCTCACCATCTGCAATCCCGCTCATCACTACCAACAGACAAAACAACGACACCAGCAAGGACGACACACCTGGAATAAGCCAAGCAGAAAATCAAGGCCAGGAGCGTACGCTCAAAATCCTGCAATGGAATTGCTTCGGACTCCGGAACAAACTCCATGTGCTAATGGCGGACGCACACGAACACCACAGGGAATGTCATTCTGCTACAAGAAACATGGCTCCCGGAGGGTGCACAAGTCCGGTTCAGGGGTTACAACGACTACCACCTTCCTGCCGTAGAAGGAAGAACCCTAAGATGCACAATCCTGGTAAGCTGCACCATTCCCAGCAAAAAAATTGATTGTCCGATCTACTGCGGCGAGGGTACGGAAGTCTTGGGGGTGACAATCCAACTGCGGCACGAAAACATACAAATTTACAAGATATACCACCACCCCGAGGCCCCACTGGAAGCCGAGGAACTGCTCGCGCTACGACCACAAGAGTTTTCATCGGGGGGACTTCAGTGCCCACCACAGCATCCTCGACTCCCAACGACACAACAGAACTGGACAACTCAAAACCGCAGCGGGACAGAGAGTGGCAGTACCTCAGATGCACCCTGACCCCGAGAGTGAAGCTCAGCGACTTATTACTGCATATGCCAACAGGGCCAGTTCACAGCAACTATCCCCAGCAACACTTACTGCGCTAGATGAGCAGCGGCCGGAACAGGAAGCTGATATAGCGCAAGCCTGCGGGGAAGACAAGCCAACGGACACCGCCTTCATGCTAAAAGAACTACAAAACACACTACGACTCAAACCTGACACTGCCGCCGGAGTTGATAGAATCTCCTACTCCATGATACGACAAGCTGGACCTGCCGCACACGAGGAGATTCTGCGAGTCATAAACGACTCCTATACTGCAGGGCGACTCCCACTGGCATGGAAAGAGGCTACGATCCAGTCCATCCCCAAAGCCGAAAGAACCGGGCAAGACAAGGCTGATTTCTCATCTCGGCTGTCTCGGGAAAACGGCCGAAAGGATGGTCCTGAACAGGCTGCAGTGGTTTACCGGCCCACTGCATGATAACATCTATGCCTACACACGAGGCCTTGGCACAAGGGACTGCCTACTTGACATGCTCACTACCATAACCGGAAAGAGAGCGGTAGTCATCTTCCTGGACATGGAGAAGGCTTTTGAGCTGACAAACCGAGGGGCCATCCTCACAGCGCTGGTACACAAGGGAGTTGGAGGCAAATTGCTAAAGTGGACACAGGACTTCCTCACTGGAAGAAGGGCGAGGGTACGCTTCCAGGGCCATCTATCGGAATACATAACCTTCGAGAACGGCACGCCGCAAGGAAGCATCTTAAGCCAATATCTTTTTAACATACTCATGGAAGAATTGGCTTCTCTACCACTGGCAGGAAACACCAAAGTTCTCTACTATGCTGACGACATAGCTATTGTCTCAACCGGCCCACACTACCTCAAGAGGGCCCAAGAAGCCATAACAGCAGTCACATCTAGATGTCAATCACTAGGTTTAAAAATAAACTTCGCAAAAACGAAGGTAGTCTACTTCAAAGGTAACAGACCACAGCTACTACTCAGGGCACATCAAACCAACATTGAATGGTCTCCATGCCACCAATACCTCGGCTTTTGGATGGATGGGAAACTGCGCCTTCACCAACATGTCTCCGAAACCAGAAACAAAATCCACGCTAGGCTAAGGATCATGAGGTCCATCAGATCTCAGAGTCCTGAAGACCTTCTACCTCCAGGCAATAAGGACTACACAGTCCCCGTACTTGCAACCATCCACCCCACTCAGATTGAGCACCTTGAAAAACTACAAAACGAAGCGCTGCAGATAATGTTGGGAGCGCCACGTTGGACAAAGGTGTGTAACATAAGAGCAGAGGCCAAGATCCCACAAGCAAAATACCAAATCCACGTCATGAACACATGCCTTCTTGGGAAAAAAGCTGCACACCAACGGTACTCCAGTATTATCCGGAACGTCCACCAGAGCCTTGCCCACAACGAGGAGCTTTTTAGGAAAAAGACGTGGGCCAGCAAAACAGCTCAGGGCATCAAATCCATCCAGGCCAAGGGTTCCTTTCTATCTAGAACCCCAGATGTCCCACATCCCACCTACACACATGCACCTCCATGGGCCGAGTCCAGCCTCCACTTTTT
This sequence comes from Scylla paramamosain, assembly GCF_035594125.1. Lineage (NCBI taxonomy): Eukaryota > Metazoa > Arthropoda > Malacostraca > Decapoda > Portunidae > Scylla > Scylla paramamosain. The sequence continues at coordinate 18,222,050 of NC_087163.1, forward strand.
CATCACGCCCCTGACTGACAAGAAAGAAAACCTCACCACCACAGATCTCGCCCGTCAAGCTCAAAGGGCACTTGCTGCTGGTAACACAGATGGAGCTGACGTATACTTTATGGATGGATCAGTAGACCAGAAGACAAAGAGGACAGCGGCAGCGTTCGTGCATGAGGAGGAGATAGGACACTACCGTCTCCCTGATCACTCCTCTACACTGGAACAGGCCAAAACACGACAGAAACATGTCATCATACACACAGACTCCCTGGGTGCCATCCAATGCCTGCAACAAGATAACATAACAGACAATAAAAGCCTAATCACCTCCATTCATGCCCAAGATATACAGAATCAAGGCAGAAGAATCAACCTCAACTGGATCCCCAGCCACACCGACATAGCAGGAAATGACCAGGAAGACCAAATTGCACGGAATGCTTTACACCTCCCAACAGTAACTGTGCATGTAGCCCCATTCAGAGCTCAGTTCACCAGTGTGGTTAAAAAAAGCATCACAGCTAACCTGCCAAAAGGAGGTCCGACGCCTCGCGGCTGAGGGCTCCCCAAGTGCCAACTGGTATTGTGCCGCCATCAACGATGCCAAGGACACGCTCATGACCACCCCAAGATTAGTCATGACACGACTACCTAGGCTCCGGCTAGGATATCACTGCCTGGCGGAGCTAAACGACACACTGCCCATCACACGTACACATTGCAACACACCCACACACACACCACTCATCCATTACCTGGAAGACTGCGCAGCCACTGCACGCTTCCTATTAAGAGATGCAGCAGCTCCACATATCGTCCAGCACACCGACATCGAGCAACTCATCATGCTCGTGAAAGAATACACGCCGTAGAATACACGGTAAAGGAAGACACCTACCAACAGCTCAATAACTGCACATACACCACCTCCGGGGGATCCTAGAGACAGTAAAGGCACGGGCCACTCCATGGAGTGGTAAATCTAAACAAACTGGCCTGTCATTCTCTACACAACCTCCGAGAAGACAACAACCTCCTCTGCCACTGAAGAAGGGTTAAGGACCCGAAATCGCGATCTGGCGAAGATGATATCCTACGGGAAAATCATCAGTATTCTTACCAAAGAGAATAAGACACTCCTTCGAGAAAAAGAAAACATCATGAAGAAAATCATAAACGCTGAACTCAGTATCACTTTCAACGATATATTATATATATATATATATATATATATATATATATATATATATATATATATATATATATATATATATATATATATATATATATATATATATATATATATATATACGTACACTTGGGAAAAAAGCTGCACACCAACGGTACTCCAGTACTATCCGGAACGTCCGTCAGAGCCTTGCCCACAACGAGGAGCTTTTTAGGAAAAAGACGTGGGCCAGCAAAACAGCTCAGGGCATCAGATCCATCCAGGCCAAGGGTTCCTTTCTATCTAGAACCCCAGGTGTCCCGAAAATCATAAACGCTGAACTCAGTATCACTTTCAACGATATATATATATATATATATATATATATATATATATATATATATATATATATATATATATATATATATATATATATATATATATATATATATATATATATATATATATATATATATATATATATATATATATATATATATATATACGTACACTTAGGAAAAAAGCTGCACATCAACGGTACTCCAGTATTATCATTGTACGTACACTGTCCTCACGTGGCCAGTGACCTTTTCTCCCTATCGTCCTCTCATGGAGATACCATTCCTTCCCTACGTTCCTGCCAGTCCTTAGGGAAAACACCTGCATTATCTTTCTGTCTCCTTCCTGGCCATTAATAACCTCTACCATTGGTCCTTTCACCCCATTTAGAGACAGTTCATTGGTCATTTCTTCATCTCAGATACTGAATTCTGATCCACTTCTTTCACATAAAATAGAGCTAGATAGTCCATCAGAGAGTTCAGAGAGAGAGATCAGAGACAGTTCAGATCAAAGAGAGTCCCTGTCATATCAGAGACAGTCTTCAGAAAGAATCAAGCATCGTCACGTCCGTCTTAATCTGTGTCTCAGTATCACGCGTGTACATCACTGTCCATCATTAAATCAAGAAGAAATTTTATCAATCTTTGTGTTGCATTTACTCGCAATAATCAACCATAATCTAAATCACTACCCATGATCTTCACGCTACCAAGAATTCATCAGAGAAGTAGTCAGCCACCACCATCTATACTGCCACTGTCATCTCCAGCAATATCCAGTAAGTCAAGCAACCAGTGATCTCTAATACAAGTGGTAAGCAGCCTCAATCAGAACAGTGGTGAATCAGTCAACTAGTGGTGTCACGCGCGCCTCCTTAATCAACGACTGGCCTCCAGGCCATGAAGTCATAGGGCCCAATTTTTTAAACGCGGTGTTAGTAGTTACTTTTACCAATGTAGCTGATACTTAGTACGTCTCGTTTTTTTTTTAACTGCGGTGTTAGTGTCAGCTTGTTGGAGACACCACAGGTTCATATAATAATCGTTGGTATGTCCTACCCCTCCCCAACAAGAAACAACAATGATATTCAAGATTCATATCATATAACGCGGTGTTAGTAGTTACTATTACCAATGTAGCTTACCAATGTACCAATGTAGTCTCGTTTCTTAAACCGTGGTGTTAGTGTCAACTTGTTGGAAACACCATAGGTTCATATAATAATTGTTGGTGTGTCCTGCCCCTCCCCAACAAGAAACACCAATGATATTCAAGATTCATATGCAATTGAAAGTTATGTTGAAAATAATATCAATATATTTCTGTGCTAAAGGAAAATAGTATCCATCATCGCAAGGAAAAGATCAAAGTGTTTATAAACGCGTGCGTTCGGGCGCCTTTCCCCATGTGAGATATGGGTTAGTTTACATGTGGGTATCCCGCCAAACTGAAAGAGCTACTCAGTGTCACTGCTCACCTGCATCGCCTGCATGTCTCCTGACCTTTACAGTGTCCCTGGTGTAGAAAAACACAGGAAACGATAGAACACTTCCTGTTGCTGTGCTTACGCTTCCACTCACACTGCATGCCTTGCTACACAGCCAGCTGAGCTCAGCCTTGGGGTCGCCCGCTTTTACCTGCCTTGGCTGCACACCCTGCTGCCACGCGTTCCTGTAATCGCATCATAGGATGTCACCAGCTCATAGATTATCATCTTATGGCCCAGAACAAAGAAGGAGAGGGAAGAGCTCCTATTTCTGGCGGTCGCCAGCTTTGACATGCTCACACTGTTGCCAAGCTTGTGATCACATCATAGGATGTCACCAGGGGTCAGATCATTTTAAGGCCCTGAACAAAGGAGAAAGAGCTGTCGACTTCCATCATTACAGCATTTTCACATTTTTAATGGATAAAAACACTAAGTTTTAGGGTTAAGCTAGCTATCATGTCCGTGTTACATACAAACACGAAACTCACATGTCATGGAGAAGGGTTCGGTGACCTTGCCGTAAACATAAAAATATTGGGGGCATGTGTCTAGTATGGCTGTAATAGCACTCGAGAGTGGAGAAATTCGATATTTTTAAAGTCCAGTGAGCTCTGCACCAGTCAAGAGTAAACACTGAAAAGGTTTTCTTTTGTTTATAACTTGGATTTGTGGGTAGCGGCATATTAGGTTTTCATGGTATCTATACAGCTGATCCCTCCAATCACGCGCTACCACTCGTGAGGCTATTCCTGTGGCCGCCAATTACAACTTTCCACGTAGGTTCAGTTACACTTTTCATTTGTTTTAGAAATGTGTTAGACATTCTTATAGAGGCTCACTGTCAATTGTTAATATTGTTATAAAGTTAAGGGAGGTGAAGTGAATAGTGCCAGTGTTCAACAAGAAAAAAAGTCACTGTGTGAAGTATTTAGCAATACCAATGGTTAAGATGCGACACACAAACGTAAAGAAGAGGTTCCATATGTTTATTAACACCTTCCTTACCGCAAATCTGTTTTGTGGTACATGCGTACCACACGCGGAAGCGACCTCGTGGTACTGCGCATTATGGCCGTGGTACGTGCGTACCACACCAATACATTGATGTGTATCACCAAACTCCGAGTGTGGATTTTGCTTTATTCAGGTCCCACGTGGTGGCAACATCCTGACCAAACATAAACAAACTGCTTGAGGCGTTATTTTTAGCCACCCATACGTGACAAGACCACCCCCCTTTGGCCAATCACTATAGGGGTTTCATATTTCATGTAGACAATAAAGCCAATCATATTCTTTTGTTTGAAAATACACATAAATTACTCCCACAGTCCACCCGAGAACATCAGTTTTGTCTGCCTTGGAGAGAGATATTGCTCCTAGCTAGAGATCATGGCGTCTGCTTCATCGTCTATCAGTGATGATGATTATCATAATTATGAGATAGATAGTGATGACATAGTGGAATACTCTCCAGATGAGTATGATTCAGATTATGATCCTGAAAAAGACATAGAAGACAGTGAAACTGATAGCATTAGTAGTGCAGAAACACTCAGCAAGCGAGGGAGAGCAGCAGTCTGGTGATGATTCTGCCTCAGGGCTCAGGCTTAGTGGGCTCGAAAGTATTGTCCTGTTTGCAAGGAACAGCCTGGATTATGTTCAAATGAACACTTCCAGGCTTACCACTGCTAATAGCATAGTGCATCATGATTCATAGGGTAAGTAAAACTGGCATTATTCTGCTTATACTATAATTTTCAAGTACACAGTATCGTTAGTAGTCTTAGATATTTCAGTATATCTGTATGCAAAGCACACATTATGATGATTATTACATTTTCTTCCATTACTATAGTAACGTGTTTTTTTTTTCTCTCTCTCTCTTGCTATAAAAATATATTTCAAATTAAGTGAATATCATTGAGTTAGAAATAAACTTTAGGTAAAACAACGGGCGTGAGGTGCGCGGATGTACAGGCAAGGGCGTTACGGTGTGAGGGGGGGGGAACGTTTTGTTTACATCGGCGGGTGGGTGCGGAAGCCGCCAAACTGTACTCACCTCCATCGTCATGAGAATCTCCACACCACACTGGTAAGGCATAACGGTATAATTTTTGAGGTCCCTCGTTAGGTTATGCTAGTGTTACGTGCCCCCCCCCCCCCCTCGTCAGGTATGCCTTCAGAAACACACCTCCAGGCTTCGTCTCTTGAGGCGAAGATACAGGTGTCGGGGCGGGGCGACAGTACTTACGAGTATTACAGGGGTTCGGGCTGGAATGAGGACTTCCGTTTACTACAGCCAGTGTCTCTCAGCACAGATGTACACAGGGATCACACCAGCAGAGCACAAAAGCGAAAGCAGAAGGCGAAGCAAGGTGCCTGAGGCAGCTAGACGTCACGGAGTTCCCTCTGTCTTTGCTTCTACACAACTCACCGTTCCCTGACATGCCCGCCCAACCCGCAAGATATAAACAGCGAAAACAAAGATTTCCTTGCCCTCGTAACAGTACCTCTCCCTGCAAAAAGGGTTGGACGTCATCCCATGACACAGTATAAATAAATACAAAAGTAACAAAAATTGAACTCTTTACATGGTACAAAAGCAAATGACTAAACAAAATGTTTTCTTCTCATTACAACTCTTCCTTAGAGGACATCACATAGTCCTCAAACCTCTGAGACCTCTTAACTCTCCCTCTTGGGCGTGACATTAGGATGGGGAGCGACAGTACAGATTGCTCCTCTGCCCCAGCTGCGTCTGTCTCCTCATCTCGTCTTTCTCATCATCGCCTCCAGTACCAGCTGCAGCATCCTCTTCATCTTCCTGCAGTTCTTCATGACTAGACTCCTCTTCGTCTTCGTCGTCACCATCACCAGAGCCCCACATATACTGTTCTGGTCCGTAGTATCTCCACAGAAGGTCGATGTGCACAATCTTGGGTTGACAACGACTTTCTCTGGTAATTCTGTAAGTCACCTCGGAGATTGGCGCCACCACTGTATAAGGACCTTCCCAGGGGCTTTAGCTTGGGTGAGAGAGTCCTCTTTCTCCGGGATTGTGTAGCCACACCAAGTCACCCTCAGCGAAGCCTACGGACTTGGTGCCTTTTCATAGACTCCCGGCAAACTTCAGGTTGTGCCTCATTTAGTGATGTACCTCGGCCAGACGCTCCTGCAGAGCAGCATAGTCTGTGCTCACTGTAGGTAGCTCCTCATCTGGCAGGCGACCTGTGATCAGATCTACCAGCAGGCGAATCTCTTGGAACAGCATCAGATTGGCTGGCTTGTACCCTGTGGCTTCATGCTCAGCAGAACGGTAGGCCATGAGCAACTTCTGGTCCCACTCGGTCTGTCCTTCACCACAGTACTTGGCCAGCTCCTGTGTCGGCATCCAGTTGAACTTCTCTACCATGTATTCTGATTGGGGCTGCAAGTTTGTTGTCCTCATCTTCCTTAACCCCAGCAGTTGACAGCACTCCTGGAACACAGCTGACTCAAACTCACGTCCTTGATCAGAGTAAAGATCACCCGGCACACCAAACTGTGTGAAAAACTTCTCCACCAGGACTCCAGCAACATTTGTGGCTTCATAATTAGGCAGCACGTAGGCTTCAGGCCACTTTGTAAAGTAACCCATGGCCACACAGATGTAACGGTTCCCTGCTGTAGTGGCAGTGGTCCAGCTATGTCCACTGCAATATGCTCCATGGGCGCCCCAACCTGGTACAGCTGCATGGTGGGAGGCCCATGTCTTGCATCTGGGGCCTTTCTTGGTGCTGCAGGTATCACAAGCCAAGCACCACTCTTCTACATCACGTGGCAGTCCCACCCAGTAGAAACACTGCTGTTATTGACTCAGCGTTTTCTTCAATCTCAAGTGGCCACTCGTGACTCCTTCATGTGCTTCCCACAACACTCTTGCCCTTAACTTCTTAGAAACCACCGTCAGCCAGAAGAGTATACAGCCATCGGCTGTCATCCACTTCTTCAGAAGCACTTCTCCACCATGCCGCGGACTCTCCCACTGAGCCCAGTAGTGCTTGGTAGCTGGACTTAACGCTGTAACCTCCTCCCAGGCTGGCTTGTTGGTGTCCTGCCCATTAACTTGAAGATGGGGCCAATGTCTGGGTCTTCGCTCTGAGCCTCCTCCAGATACTAATAGCTGCCTGTCGCATCTACCTGCACCACAGTCAGGTGACACTTCTCTACACGTTCTTCCTTAGGGCTACAGTGCTGACAGTCAGGCTTACAGGGTCGATGGCTAAGACTGTCTGCATTGCTGTGCACCCTGCCAGGTCGGTGCTCCATTCTGTAGTTGTGTTGCTTCAGCTTTCCACTCCATCTTGCTAGCTGCCCTTCAGGATTTTTCAATATCTTGAGCCAGCTCAACGCTGCATGGTCAGTTCTCACCGTGAACTGAGCGCCATACAGGTACGGGTGGAAGTTGTCTAGACTCTTCACCACAGCTAACAACTTCCTGGTGACGCAGTAGTTTCTCTCTGGTGGATTGAACTGGCTGTAATATGCCACCACATGCTCTCCCATCCTTCTCATGGCAGAGCATTGCTCCAATTCCCTCAGCTCTTGTATTACAATCCAGGATGTATGGCAACCTGGAGTCTGGCTAGGGCAACATGGGTGCATCTACTAGAGCTCTTTTTAGCTGCTCTTTATCCCACCGGAACAGCATGCCTTTCCTAGTCAGCCAATTCAGAGGTGCTACAACAGTGGCAAAGTCCTTCACAAATCTCCTGTAGTAGGAGCAGAATCCCAAGAAACTCTGCACCTCCTTCGCATTTGTCGGAACAGGCCACTCCTTCACTGCAGCCACCTTCTGAGGTTCAGCTCCACTCCATCTTGACCTACGATGTGTCCGAGGAATGGTACCTCCCTCTGGAACAGAAGGCACTTCTTAGGACTGAGCTTGAGGTTTGCTGCCCCAAACCGGCGAAAGACTTCCTCCAGCCTTCCTATCTCTTGCTCAAAGGTATGGCCGAAGACCACACCATCATTGAGGTAGACGAGTGCAGTCTCCCTACGCAGTCCTTCCAGCACTCGTTCCATGAAATGCTCAAATGTGGCAAGCGCATTGCAGAGGCCAAAACTCATAACACGGAACTGCCAGAGGCCTCTACCAAACGTAAAGGCTGTTTTCTCCTTGTCCTGTTCAGCCATCTCGACTTGGTGGTAACCAGGCTTCAGGTCCAGCGTGGAAAATTACTTCACTTCTGCAAGTGCATCCAGGTTGTCATCGACACGAAGTAAAGGTTATGAGTCCTTCACCATCACCTCATTCAGGGCCCTGTAGTTCACAGAGCACCTTGTCATGCCATCCTTCTTCTTTACTAGGACTACTGCTGACAACCAAGGGCTGCTTGACTTTTCCACCAGTCGCTGGTTGATAAGCTCACCCACTGCCTTTTCCATTTCCTGACGTCGAACAGGGGCAACTCTCCTGGGTGGTTGCCAATGTTGATGTGATGCCTGACCAGATTCGTGCGCCCAGAAGACATCAGTGTACTTCTGCAGCAACTTTCCCACTTGAACTGCCTGCTCCTTGTCTAAGCACACTATACTCCTGTTCCACAGGTCCTCCAGGTGTGCTGACAAGCCATGGATAACTGCTATCTCCTTAAGGCCTGAACCTTGCGCCTTATGTGCCAGCTCCACAGTCTCGCAACTCTCCACTCCAGCTCTAGCTGGTATCTGCCACTCCTCATCGTCCAGATTAGTGACCGGCACACGTACTTACTCATCATCAGGCTGCACCAGTGTCTTCCTGACCAGCAGTCCACTCTGCAATTGGGAGAGGGGTGAGGACTCCACCAAACAGATTTAATTTTCTATATCATGACTCAATCTGTAACTCACCCAAGTCTCCATCCTCGGTGGCACACTGGTAGTCTTGGCAGCTACCACCTGGGCGCTGGCGTTCGCCTTCAGCAGCAGCACCTCCTTCCCCTGGACCTCCATGTGCATCTTTCCAAAGTCCAGACAGGCACAGTTCTCCAGAAGGTAGTCCAGACCCAGCAGGCACAGGTCATCAGTATTTGCCACATACACAGACAGCTCTTGCTCCACTGGACCAACCTGTAAACTGGCCTCCACTGATCCTCATAGTGTCATGCAGTGTCCAGTAACATGACACAGTTGCTACGCCGCCACAGGAAGGCTCCTCGTCGATGTCACGTCTGGCCTCACAAACGTTCTCTCTTATGCTGTATCCACAGTGAGCCGGTACGCCTTCCTGTTGACCGCACCCTCCACCTGCATGCTGTGGGCGGCAGCCTGATGACATCTTAATTACCAGGAGACAGGCCTGCATGGCATCAGCTGGTTGCAGCCCCCCTTTCCCTGGCCAGCTACTGTTTCCCGCATCCACTGTCACTTTATCCCCCCTGCACTTTATCAGGACAAGAATGGGAGAAGTGGCCTAGCTTGCCACATTCCCAGTAACAGAGCTGGTGCACATACTGCCCTCCTTGCTCTCCAGGTTGGGACTGTGGGGAGGTGGGCGTCTCTGGGCAGTCTTGCTGCTTGTGACCCGTTTCGGTGCACGACCAGCACTGTCTGCAGAACTGCCTTGCACAGGTCTTCTTGGGTCTGCTTTTAATTTGACTGCGCCTAGCATGCAGCCCCAGCTTTATGTCCCCCCCCCCGGCCTGTCAGAGCTAGTCTTGATGAATAACTCAAACTCCAGGACGCGTGCCAAGGCCTCCTGCAGGTCACCCACGTAGATCTTCAGCTGCATGGGGGTTCTCCAGTGCGTCCACGAACTGATCCCTCAGCAGCACTACCGTCAGCTCCTTGGAAGCCCCTGGATACACCTTACTCACCAGATGCTCAAATTCCTGAGCTAGCTGCTGCAGAGTCTCTCCCCAAGCTCTGACTCTGGCCCAGAACCGAGCCCGGAACACTTCAGCTTGGTGGTGGTGGCCGTACCGCCTCTTCAGCACGCTCAGCAAGCTGGGGTAGAAGATTCGCTGAGCGGTGTCCAGCTGACTCAGCACCTCTATGGCTGGTCCCTTCAGGCTTGAAGCCAGCTGCACGGCCTTCTTCTGCTCGTCCCAACCCTGAGCTTGGGCCAGCATCTCGAAGTGGGCGAGGTAAGCCTCCAGCGACACTCGTCTAGCAACTCCTGAGGCTTACTGTGCTGCTCCTGTAGCCATGAGAAGAGGAAGGATGAGTGTACGGTGAAGACACGGGAAACACAGAAGATGAGGTGGGTTGAGGAGGGGGCCATGGCAGTGAGGGATGGCAGCATGACGGCCCGCCTGGCTGGCCCACCTGCCCCGCCGTCGCAAGCTCAGCTCCCAGCCCCGTAGTGATACTCCTACCATCCCATTCACTCCCTTCTGCTTCTTCCTCGCCTCCATAGTCGGCCTTGACGTTAACCAGGTCCCTCAGGGCTTGCGTGGCCATCACTGAGCTCCACAGCACTCACTCGGTCCTCCAAGCGTTTCACAGTCTCATTGAGCCCAGCCACCACAATGACACTGTGGCGCCACTTGCAATGCCCCCATGCCACTCGAAAGCCGGGTTATTATTATTTTTTTTTCTAACTAGTTGGTAAGGAAATGTCTTCACTCGTTGATTTATGGTCTTTATATTTTTCTTCACTTGTGGTAGCGTTAATATTGATTCACACGTCATTCATATTACATCAGGTAGCATAAAGTATCCTTTTAGTAGTGCTGAAGATTTCATTACAGTAGTGTAAATACTGGCCGAAATAATCACACATTCACCAATAACAATAATGGGCATTAGTGTTTGGGTATTACATGAGTATAGTCTCATTCACCTGGCGAGGGTGGTATTATTCACGCACGTGACTCGAAAAATAATTCACTGGTGTTTAAATAAGAATAAACAATCTCCTTACTACATTTTCCTATAACCCTGGTATAACACAGCCTAATCAGCATTTTGAGGACCGAACCAGGTGATTACGTCCCCGTATGATAGAGAAATATTGCACAACCTTAATAATCCGTGAATTAAATACCCCGTTCTCACACTATTAAGTATACCTAACCAAACACACACATGAGGGACGCACAGACAGACTTTTCCTTTACCTCTATTGGCTTCCCTGTAGTGTAAGCAAGCCAAAACCTCTCTGTAGTGTAAGCAAGCCAAGACCTCTGAGCGGGAGTCAGGCCGGCGTCTTCCGACGCCACGAACCATCCCCCCTCCGTAGTTTTCAGATTCTTCCTCAAGGTAATTCGCAAATGATTGGTTTCAACCGTATAATAAACGTTTACATTACTTTATTCATATCATGACCTGGTGGATTTGTTCCTCTGAGTAACAAGGTGAAAAATTCTAGCCACAAGCTAATACCTTGTATGAAAATAATGTTTTTATTCATAAAGAAAATCGATCACCCATTTCCCGCGGGCGCCAACATGTCTGTCTGTCTGTATGTCTCGGGAATGTATGCATGATGTAACAACGACTAAATCTTACCAATAATTCTTATGCTAACTTAATTCTACTTATATTAACCTAATATTACTTACATTAGGTTAATATTACGTCCCGGCACTACACACTCGCCTCCAGAGCAATCAGTCTGTCACCCAGCTGACCCACTACGCCACTCAAAGTGCGTGCAACAACCTCTCTGTGCTGCAGTTCTGCCTTCACCTGGTTTATTTCACTCTGTATTTCAGTTTTCACTTCAGCGCGCTTAGTGTCTCTCGCTGCATTGCCTTAGTATAATGAACAGAGAGAAATACAGTAGTTATAACAAACTTATTAGAGTAACCGCCAGAGTATTCGCGGTGTTCAGAGAAAAATCCTTCAAAGCCATATTTACCAATCCATCTGCTGAGATGATAAATCTCGCTGAAACATCATGGGTTAAGGAAGTGCAGAGGGATATTCCCTCTTACTGGAATACCAGATACCAAAGATTAGGTCCTAGCATAAATAATGAAGGTATTATTGTAGTTGGGGAGAGAATATCGAACTGGAACTGTAATAGCTTTACCCTTCTTACTTGTAAGCATCCATTTTCCAAGTTATATATCAAGCATTTATATAACATTGATCATGCTGGAATTGATGTGACTTAGGCCAAACTGCATAGTAATGTTACGAAAGCACAAACCTCAGCACTCCCGTAGACGCCCACAATTCCCCGACAGTCAGGACAGCACTCGGGAACACCAGCAGGCTAGACAAGAGATGCTAAGGGTACCACGTCCCACGTGATTCACGCACAGCCAGACAGAGCGGGTAGACAAACAGTGGGCAACACTTTCTTCCTTTACTAGTTCCGTTAGTTACAGGCAGTTACAGACACAGGCAGGGACAGTCAAACTCTTCAGGCTCACGCAACAGGCACTCGGCACGGAGGACACGCAAAGACAAGTTATCCAGAGCGGGGCCAACAACACACTGCCCAGTCACTGCAGTCACGCGACTTCTCTCTCGCCATCCATGCACCACTCAGTGTTGCCAGATTGGGCTACTAATCGCAAATTGGGCTACTTTCTGATGTGCTGCGCTACTAAATTTTGACGTCTGCGACTTGCGACTTTTTGGGCTACTTTGGAATGTGGTTGGGTTAATATATATGCTTTCGTCATAAAGTAGGTACACGTATTTTCTCTCAAAGATATCACTTAGATATTTTTGTCATCTAATTAAAGAATAAGTTTCCGATCTTTGTATATACCTCTGGGCAAAGTCATCGAAATTAACGAATATTTATAATGCCTATAAACTCTTTAGTCTTTTGATCCACATACATTAGCATTACTGATTAAAAAAATGAGTAATGAATGGTTGGCAACTTGGCTGCCGCAGTCCGCCAGGCGCGAGGTATTATACGTGTCTAGTACTGTCTACTTCACGTCTCCACGACAGTATACGGTAGCTTCCTTCGAATTCCGCTGCGAACACATCACACTCACTCCTTTGTATACCACACGTGTCTTTATTCTTTCTTCTACACCCATACCAAGATTGTGTGTTTGTGTCTTGTCTTCAGTTAAAAAAAGTTCTCGCTAGCTACTGCAGAAAAAGGAGGAGGAAGAGATAGTGTCTGTGTGTGAATAACTGAGGGATAGCAAGTGGGAGAATAAGAACAGTGAAGAATAAAAAGACACGTAAACCAGCACAACACAGAGGACAAACAAATGAGGAAGAGGTAGTGAGTCTGTGTGTGAATGAATAACTGGGGCATACCAAGTGAAGAAGACGAAGGAGGAGGAGGAGCAAGAAAAATAATTAAAGAGTTTGTGTGTGTGGGTAACTGTGACATAAGATGTGAACAAGAACTGTGCATAAGGCAAACCAGTGGAACATAACAAAACTAAAGACTCATAAGAAGACGATGAAGTAGAAGGAGTTTGAGTGTGTGTGGGTAACAGTGACATAAGACGTGAACAAGAACAGTAAATGAGGCAAACCATTGGAACATTACAAAACTAAAGACTCATAAGAAGTAGGAGGAGAAAGGAAAATTAATTATTGAGTGTGTGTGGATAACTGTGGCATTAATAAAATAATAAGAACATTAAAATATAACAATAGTGAAATAATACAACAAACAAACAAAAGACAAAAAATAACAATAAGAAACAGAAAGAAAAAGAAGAAGGTAGTGAGAATCTGTGTGAATAACCGTACACAGAAGAAGAAAGAAAACGAAGAAAGAAAGAAAAGAGAAAACAACAGAAAGAAAAACGAAGAAAACAAGATAAAAAAGAAAAAAAAAGATAAAGGAGAAGAAAGTACAACAAGATAAAGAAAGAACAAAAATAAAACGAAGGAGAAGGAAGGACGGAAGGAAGGACAAAAAGACGAAGGAAAGAAGAAAGGACACAAACCAATTCTCAACACCCACCACCACCACTAAAATTTCCGCACCCTCAGTCACTGACCAACAGTTGTGAGACGTACTGCTCATAGTTGCTGTCCATTATTAGCGTGGTACATAGACTGTGGCCGCTGAGACTTGCAGAAATGGGGAAGTGGGCCAGATATTCTAAGTGGTTCCAGTGTAGTTGGTTGAAAGAACCACAGTTTGAAAAGTGGCTTGTAGAAGTGAAACATGATGATAAAAAAGCTTACTGTAAAGTGTGCAAAGCCGAACTCAGGGCACATAAAAGTGATCTGAAAAAACACAGTGAAACTGAGAAGCACATTCAAAACATGAAGAAAATTCCTAGTGCTAAGCAAATGAGTGTGAAAAGTCTCTTTCAGAAAGTTGACACAAATAAGAAATCTGAGATTAAATTGTCAGTTTACGTTGCTTGCCACTCTTCCATTCAGTCAGTTGACCATTTAAGTGAGTTATGGAATGATCTGCCGTGTACTTCAAGTACTGAAAAGTTGCGGTTGCACAGAACAAAATGTAGTGCACTTATCAAAAAAGTAATTTCACCAGCTTTACTTGCAGAGCAAGTTAGTGATCTGAAAAATTCTCCATTTTCACTTATATTGGATGAGTCTACTGATATCGCATGCGCAAAACATTTGTGCGTATGTGTCAGGTACTACAATGTAAGGCTTAACAAAGTTGTGTCGCAATTCCTAGGGCTTATACCAGTCACAAGTGCAACAGCTGAAGCAATATATCAGCATGTGAAAGACTACTTTAATGAAATTGGAGTCAATTTAAATCACTGCTTTGCCATAGGAACTGATGGAGCTTCCAGCTTGTGTGGACAACACCACTCATTCTACACACTTTTGAAAAAGGATATTCCAGATTTAGTGTTAGTGAAGTGTGTCTGCCATTCTCTGCATCTGGTATGCAGCCATGCTTCAGAGAAAATGCCATCAAATATAGATTATATGCTAAGAGAAACATACAACTGGTTTCATAGATCAGCAATCAGACGTGAAGCATACCTTGACATATACAAACTGCTTAATGATGGTAATGAGCCCCTACAGTTAGTACCTCTTTCTGGGACTAGATGGCTAGCCAGAAGCAACAGTGTGAAAAGAGTTCTGGATCAGTGGGATGTTTTGAAGACACATTTTGAAATAGCTTCTTCATCTTGTGATAAATATCTAGCAAGGGAACTTCATTCAATGTATGCTGATCATTCAAATGAGTTGTATTTCACTTTCTTGAAACCTGTTCTAAGTCAGTTTGAAAAGATCAACCTTCTCTTTCAAAAAGAAGCAGCAGACCTTTGCAGTCTCTTGAATGAATTGGAAAATCTAACATTTTCAGTGCTCAGAAGAATAATTTATCCAACGAGTGTAAAACTTGATGTGGATATGAATTTTAAGTCCATTTTTCTTCCACTTGAAAAAGTAGACTTTGGGTACGAGTTTACTGTGCTTTTGGAAAACAAGAGGAAGATGAACTTGATTTCAGAGGAAAACAAGCATGCCATACAAGCTAGATGTCACGCGTTTCTCGTAAAAGCATCTGAAGAACTTCTTGCTCGTGTCCCACGTAACATTGCAACCTTGAAACAGATAAAAAATCTATCACCAGCAATATGTTTGAGCCACACAAGACCTCCATTTTCTGAGCTTCCATTATCTCTGGCTGAACAAGCAAAACTCCCTGAGATTGAAAACCAGTGGCGAACAGCCTTACATACTGATTGGCATCAAATATTTGAAGGTGACATACCTCAGGATGGTTCAGTGTTCTGGTCCAAATCTGCTACATTAAAAAATGCAGGTGGAGAACTCATTATGAAAGACCTGGCAGAATTTGCTCTGAAAGTGTATAGCCTTCCTATTAGTAATGCCTTAGTAGAGCGCGTATTTTCAAAAGTAACTGCAGTTAAAACTAAAGTGAGAAATCGTATGGGTTTAGGACTCTTAACTTCCATTCTACGAATCAAAACCTCCCTGAAAGAAAAAGGCATGTGCTGCAATACATTTGAGCCTCCAGTGTCCATGCTGCATTATGATTCATCTATATATAAGGATGAAAAAATAGAGGAGGACGAGGAAAACCTGCTACAATCATTGCAGCTGATCTAAGAAAATCTCTGGCCTCCTGCTTTTGGTAAGTATAATAATTTATACTTGAAATCTTAAAATCATTAATCTGTAACCTTTGAGCTAGCGGGCCGTGTGTGTGTGTGTGTGTGTGTGTGTGTGTGTGTGTGTGTGTGAACAGGATTTGGGCTACTTTGTCTGTGAATTTGCTACTTTTAGGGAACCTTTCTGCTACTTTTGATGAGTCTCATCTGGCAACACTGGCACCACTGCCAGACACCAGGCACAGCTGACACACACACACGCACGTCACACACTCAATCCCACAGAAAGAAATAAAGGCAACTTAGACTAAACAACAATAATACCCGGGCGTTACATCACCCCCTCCTTTACAAAAAGGTCGACCCGACCTTGCCTCTCCTTATATCTCTCCCTCAGAGTCAATCAACACAAAATCATCATAACGCCGTGGGCGGCGTCTGTCCCTGCGCGGCCGAGTGGGCTGAGGTTCCTCTGCTGGCTCTGAGTCGCGGCCGTCGCCCACCCCTGACTCCTCAGCCTCGGCACGCTGCACCTCCACGCACTCGCCCACCGCTGTTCCGGCGGGTATGTTGCGAGCCTCGTCGGAGAAGTTAGCCAGTAAGACAGTGACTACCTTCTCCCCCGCTTGCACGAGGCTCCTTCCGACTGCCACTCCGTCAGCCAGTCGACAGTCGCTGGCTGGTTCCACTAGGCCCTCCGTGCTCTGCATCGGCCGTGCGAGTCGACACTGTACTCGACACTCAGAGCGCGGGGCCAACTGCATCCGCCGTGTCGTCACTACCTCCGACCGGCCGACCTCCGGAAGGAAAGGCACATCGTATCCACATACCTTTATCACCTTCCGTCCAAAGTCTACGCAGGCCCTGGTCTTCTTCAGGTAGTCGTAACCCAGCAGACACTCTTCCTCCAGCTCGGCAACATACACGGGCAGGTTCACCTCCGCGCTGCCGACACTTATTCGAACGTCTACTGGGCCTTGCAACGGCATGCAGTCCCCCGTTACTCCACACAGCCTGTCCACGGTGCACGGGAGCCACTCAGCACTTACCAGCCTCCGCTGCACGATGGTGCGCTCAGCCCCGCTGTCAATGGTCATGCAGCAAGGCCTTCCATCAACCGCACCTCGTACCTGCACTGCGCTGACGGTGAGGTGGCACTTTACACAGCACGGGGCATTGGCACCTTGGCAGGCTGTGAGGTCGCCCCCTCCTCCAGCCCGCTGCTGTTTCCCGCCTCAGCAACCTCCTTGGGCTTGGGGGAGGCGCTGGAGCGGTGGCCCGATTTGCCGCATGCGGCGCAGCACGTCTGGAAGGCTTTGGAGTTAGGCCGATCGAGGGAGCGCGTCCTTCGTCCCCTCGGACATTGGCTGCGTCTATGGCCTCTCTCACTGCAGCCCCAACAGCGGCCGGCGAACTCGGACGGGCTCGCCTCCCGTGACGCCGCCTTGTGCTCCACCTTCGCCTTCCGGCCCCGTACCTCACCGCGAGGCTGGGCAAGAGAAGAGAGGCTGGTCGTCGTCTGTAGGAAGGCCTCAAACTCCATAGCCCGTGCCAACGCCACCTGCACGTCAGCTGGGTGTGCCTGCTTCACATAGATTTGGAGCTGGTGGTCCTGGAGGGCGTCTACGAACGCGTCGCGCGCCAGAACAACGACCATGTCCTCGGCCGCGCTTGGATACGCCCTCCTCACCAGCCCTTCTACGTCCTGCGCCAGCTGGGAAAGGGTTTCGTCCTTCTCTCGCGTCCTCTTCTTAAGCTGGGCGCGGTATACCTCCGCCTGATGACGGTGTCCGAAACGTCGCCGCAAAGTTTCGGACACTGCTGCGTATGAGGTGCGCTGGCTGGCAGGGAGATGACCCAGCACTTCCAACGCCGGGCCTCGCAGCGCTGTCGCTAGTTGCAGGGCCTTCTCTGCCTCCCCCCAGCCCTGGGCCAAGGCCAGCATATCGAACTGGGCGACGTAAGACTCCCAGCTGACCTTACCATCGTACTCCGCTGGCTTGCGTCTCACGTGACGAGGTGACGAGCGGGCTGCCTTAGGGCTCGGGGGCGGGGAGGCGGCACGGGGAGGTGAGCCCGGCGGTGTAGGGGGCAGGCTAAGCCCTCCCCTCCTGTCCCGGGTGGGCGGCCAGCCCCCAACGGCCATCTCGGGTGCTTCCCAAGGACCTGCTTCCCCCACAGGGCCCCATCCAAGGCCCCCAACAGCAGGTGGGGCTGAGGCCACACTCCCTTCAGGTCCTGGGCTAGTCACGGGAGGCCAGGCGGGGGTTGCGGGCAGCTGTACACCTCCCGCCAAGACGCCACGTGGCGGCCACGCGCCCTGCCGCCAAACACTCGCGCCCTCACGCAGGTCTGCCACCTCTTCCCGCAAGGCTTGGAGTTCACTTTTTACCTCCTGTTTCACTGCCTCACACGAGCGATCAGTATACGCCTGCGTTTCAGCCCTCAGAGAACCTAGGCTGCTTTGCAGGGCTTCCATCAGTCGTTCAGTTTGGGCAGCTTGTGTTGCCACGGTTTGCTCGTGCCTTTCCTCCTGCTTCTGAGCCATACTCGCCAGTTGGGACATGAGGAGGTCCATCTGGGTGGGCTTCTCGTCACCAGCATCACTAGAGTCGTGACTAGACCCACTCAGTCCCTCACACTGGTCAGCAGCACCACTCTCGCCCGCCATTTTGTCTACCACCTTGTCTGCCATGGTTTCTCCACTCGAGTCACGTAGGTCTGTACGAGCACACACTTAGCATCCCACTCCTGACGCCATTGTTACGAAAGCACAAACCTCAGCACTCCCGTAGACGCCCACAATTCCCCGACAGTCAGGACAGCACTCGGGAACACCAGCAGGCTAGACAAGAGATGCTAAGGGTACCACGTCCCACGTGATTCACGCACAGCCAGACAGAGCGGGTAGACAAACAGTGGGCAACACTTTCTTCCTTTACTAGTTCCGTTAGTTACAGGCAGTTACAGACACAGGCAGGGACAGTCAAACTCTTCAGGCTCACGCAACAGGCACTCGGCACGGAGGACACGCAAAGACAAGTTATCCAGAGCGGGGCCAACAACACACTGCCCAGTCACTGCAGTCACGCGACTTCTCTCTCGCCATCCATGCACCACTGCCAGACACCAGGCACAGCTGACACACACACACGCACGTCACACACTCAATCCCACAGAAAGAAATAAAGGCAACTTAGACTAAACAACAATAATACCCGGGCGTTACAGTAAATACTGGATTCCTGGTTTTCGTAGAGAAATAAAATCTATCAAGAATAAATGTGTAAAGTGCAGAAAGTGGAACAAGATTTGTGAAGCTCAGAAAATGGGTCAATTGATACCAGAAAGACTGAAGCCTTCTCCATTTTACCGCACATCCCTTGATCTGTTTGTTCCCTTTTATGTTAGACACGTCAAGCGTAGAACAAAGCACAAAGTATATAGAGTAATAT
Source organism: Scylla paramamosain (assembly GCF_035594125.1). NCBI lineage: Eukaryota > Metazoa > Arthropoda > Malacostraca > Decapoda > Portunidae > Scylla > Scylla paramamosain. The sequence goes on from NC_087163.1 coordinate 18,241,472, forward strand.
TCAACTGTCTTGTGTGCCAAGCAAGTTCACGTTGACTTGACTGAAGGTTACAGTACAGAGGATTTTCTAACCACTTTCAAAAGATTTGTAGCTCTGAGGGGATTTCCCAAAATGATATATTCTGATGGAGGAGGTCAACTGGTTGCAGCTAATAAGGAACTTAGACAAATGATAAGCACTTGGAATATATCAGATATTTTGCAGTTTGGATCAAATCAAGGTATGACTTGGTCCTTTAATAACAAAGCTGCTAATGCCCCTTGGCAAAATGGATGTAGCGAGGCTCTAATAAAGGTGATAAAAAGATCCATCACGATGGCGGTTAGGAGAACTACAGACTGCGTTGTTTGAAGTAGCTAACCTTACCAATGAGAGACCAATTGGTATTAAGCCCGGAACTGACTTGGACCTTGGAAGTTATTTGTGTCCCAATGATCTTATTCTTGGAAGGACAAGCATTAAAGTTCCCAGTGGAACGTGGACTAATACTATTGACCCAAAACTTAGATTAGAGTTTATTCAGAATATTGTGTCAAACTTTTGGAGGAGGTGGCAACGTGATTACTTTCCTACTCTTGTAGTCAGACATAAATGTCATGTATCTAAAAGAAATGTTGTACCTGGAGATATTGTTCTGTTACAAGATAGTAATGCAGTGGTGGGAAAATGGAAACTGTCTCATATAGCAGAGGCAACTCCGAGTCAGGATGGTAAAGTAAGGAACGTGACTGTAAGATACAAAAATCCTAAACCTGGCATGAAATATGAAGGTGAACCTGATATGAAGGTAAAGAGGTCCGTTCATAAATTAGTAGTTCTACTCCCTGTTGAGGAACAGTGTACATAGGCATTTTCTTTGCTTGTGGGGTGGAGTGTATCATCAGTCTGATGATAATTGGAATATCAATTATATTTTATTTATTTGTTTATTTGTAAATTAGTTCGTGTATCAGTGTATTTATGTAGACGAGGATTAAGCTCTGTACACGGTGCGCAAGCCGTACGTCTGTGTGACGTGGCAGTGGGGAGGTGAGGTGAGGTGAGGTGAGGTGGCAGCAGGGTGATGAGGTGGCTACGAACGGTCAGCCAGGGTTAGTTGCTGTCCGCCCTAACCTGAAGTGTGTTGTGATGGATCAAAGGATGTAATATTTATTCAAGACTTGGGATTATTCTATTATGCTGGTATGTATGGCTATGTTTGGTTATAATAGTACTGTGTGGTGGTTTATCAGCTAGTGTTCACGTAAAACATTTGTGATGTTCATCAACAAAATGTTTGTGTATTAGTGATGATCTTTTATGATTACAGTGTTAATGTGATTGTGCAGCCGGCTATTAAGATTGATAGTTACTCAGGGTATATTTCATGTATTACAGTTTGAATCCAACTACTGGTTCGGAAAGTTTATGGAGGCAATCATCCATAGGTGGCTGGAGCTACCGTTGTGAGTTATAATTCTAATTATTATTATAAATGAAAATCAATGTGGTTGATTGGTTATATGATTGATTTTTAATTGTACTTAGCATATGGTGAATTCTACATATATCCATTCTCAATTTTCATATTGATCTACTTGTTAATGTTTGAGTACTTAAGATGATACAAAAAAACAAAAAAAAATTTTGGTATATGTGTTTATTGTAATGATTTTGACAGGTCCAAACGCTTGTAATAAAGAAGTTATGGCAGTGTTCAAGCTGTGTTAACGGATGCCTCCATACATGTAGTATCCCAGTTAATATCTCATTACACAAAAAAGCTAACAAAATATGGGAAACTATTTGTCTCGTAGATCAAACCATCTACCAAATCTTTACAAATGATAACACCCCGGGTCACTACTGATTTTCACGATTCACAAAGATAATAGACACTCCTCAGCCTAACCCACTGTTCTAATGAATGTACTATATACCTGGATAAATTGTCGCTCATACTTGCACTGCTCCACACGGTGGGGATCGATATCGAGCTCCTGTCCGCCGCTTACCCGTGCCCTGAGTCGCCGGGGGCTGAGGAGAACAAATAACTCACTAGTGAGTTGATTCCTAACCTTACCTTATGCACTCCCTGACGTTGGGTATTTGCCCTTGGTAGGGACTGCATGTCCTCCAGCTGCGGAGGCGGCGGATGGCTTTACCAACCCCCTGAGTCGCAGCACCGGATCTCTTCGTAGAAGAGTAATCCTGAAGTGTCTGCGACGGGAAAGGGAGGTCGAGCACATGCGTAACTCGACCCATGGTGTGGCAAAGAGATTGTCGTCCATACCCGTGTCATTGCATGGAGCATAACTCACCACAATACACTACACTATACAAGAAGTACTGTTATATGCATTACTTTATTATATATTTGAACTGTGTGTTTCTTTTTATTCTTCCTTCCCACCACTCTTCTTTCTTAACCATAATAAAAAAAAAGGGGGGGGAAGGTCTCGTTCTTGTATTCCTTGCACCTAAAGCAAATTACTTAGCACTCACTGACTGAAACATTTAGTATGACTTACCTTATAATATATCTGTGTACTCACTTTCTGCTCTTCTTCTCTTCGCATCACTTTTCTTCCCTTTGTCTCAATCTGAAAAGAAAAAAAAAAATTCGTGCTCCTACGATGTTGTTTATTGTTGTTTACCTTATTATTATACTTACCAGGGTGTAGAATTACCCTGAAGATACCAGTATACTTACCTTGTGCGTTGTCCTTTTTGTCTTTGTTTTTACTAAGGTAATAAAACACAATAAAGAGTAATACTTCATTAAAATCATGAAAAATAAAATCATCGCCTGACACCTCCAATACCAGCTGAGTGACTCCAACCTGAAAAGAAGATAATAAAACATTAAAAAAATATAAGACATCTAGCTGGTGTGCTCGGCGGACACCTGAAAAAAAAAAAAAAACAGTTGAATTAAATTAATCTAGTAGTGTGGTAAAGCCCACACACTTTCTATTTATTGCTGTCTTTCATCCCATTCTTTTCACTCCATTTTTTCCTCTCTCTATATTGTTCTTCACTTCCCCCACTCTTTTCTTTCCATTCCGTTCCGACTCGCATTCCCCACTCCCTTTAGACACACGCACGAGACAACACCTCAGCCGCACAACCCCTGCCTGTGCACTTGGTCCCTGTACTGGGGTGTTTAAGGAATTAGTCTCGGCTGAAATTGTCAGTTCAGTTAATTTAGTGGACTCTGTTTCTGGCAGCCACTTTGTGGACTCTGGCTCTGGGGCATAGTAAGACGGTCCTCTGGACTTATCTCGTCAGTTGTTACTTTCACCCACTCTGTGGACTTGACTAATTATGGACGTTTCCAGGATTATTTTTTTCTGCCTGATTAGCAAGACTCTGAGTCGGTACGAAACCGAACCACATAAGGACTGGACTGTCTTTTAGGACAGCTCCCTGAGGGGAACCCGTAGTGGATTGGTTATAGGAAGACCTGAATCTGGCCCGTAGGGACGCTGATAGACAGGATGAAGGCCCGCAAGGGGCAGCTGGCTGATGCTCAGGTTTTCTTCCAGCTAGCTGTAGGTACTATCATTGAAACACCATGGCAAGAATAAAAATAAAATGCAGGCAAAATGGAAAGGACCATAAGTTAAAATTCATTGAAATTCTGAGTAGGAAGGACATAGAAGTATGCATGATAATAACTAATGATGGCTTTGTTATACTTAAATGAATGAGCACTTTGCTGACTGTATTTTCAAGGTAGAGACGAAACAAGAACTATCCTCTCATGATTTTACGCCTGTCATGCCACCAGAATTAAGAGCTAAAAAGAGTGTCATAATACCAAGAGCTGATGATATTGTCTATGGAAAGAACATAGTTGATATTGGAGGTGAGATTATTAAGCAAAACTGTTGGATTGTAGAGGAAGATATAGAAAGTGTGTACAAGTTCTCCATTTCCCTTACCATAAAGCTCACTTTCACTTAAACTATTCTAGCAAAGAAATGTATTGAAAAAAGACTTAAGGCATTTAACATGAGTATACCATCACATGAAATAAAATTAGAGACATATATACCAGTTGAATGTTGTATGAGGTGCTACATTCTTGAAGACCATTTTACTAATAATGCCTTGAAAACAGAATACAAAGTGTAGCACGGAGGGCCACGTATGGCATCAATGCAGAGAAAATTATAAGAAATACCTGAACTGTAATGAGAACCATAGCACACTTGCAATGAAGTGTATCAAAAGGAAAGAGATTCAGAAAGAAAAAAAAAAACAGCACAAGAAAACGAAAGACAAAAGATGACATACGCCAATATCACACAATCAACCACACCACCTACAATGCCCACATATTTTATGCCACAAATTACAAAAGAAGAACTGCTTAAAATTAACGTTTGTGTGGCACATGCTCAGACTAAAAACCAAGAGAAACCTTGGTCTTATGCTGCAGAACTTAACAAAATACTAAAAGCCAATAATTTATCAAACATCACAATACCTAATGAGACTGAAGAAAGTACAAAACAATTTGAGGATTGTGCCATCAGTTTAGGTTCAAACCATGAACAAACAACACCAGCGCAAAACCAAAGCCTTAGCCAACAGAGTAGTATGGGAGAGCTCAGTACCAGTAGGGAGACTGCATCTGCACAGACACTCGATTCTAGTGACCTAGATTTACAATTTTTCACAAAAGCAAGAGGTTCGCCCAAATTTTTTTTAATTGAAGAACTAATAAAAGGAATTAGAAATAATAAAGTAAAATGGAGATACACAAATAATAAATATAGTGAAGAACAAATTCTAAGAAAAACTCATAGTAATGAGTTTGCTGGTTCTCTGGGCGAGTTGCTGGTTCTCTGTGGATTCTGACGAATTTCGAAAGATCAGACTTGTTCAGGAACATTCTCCACTGGAAGCTAGAGATCCTCGCGTGAGAAAGACCTCTAGAAATTAATAGCAACTTTAAAATCATTCAACACAACATCCTGAACTGGAAAACAAATAAAGTATCATTGCTTCCATACTACTTTACTAATGACCCTAATATCATCTTATTAAATAGTCATGGATTAAAGAATAATGAAGAATTAAAAATCCCAGGCAATAGAACTTGTAAAATAAATTATATTGAAAACATATCAGATGGTTCTGCTATTGCAATAAAATATTACATTAACCATAAACTATTTGACGATTTCGACACTGATTTTCTAGCAGTTGAGATAGAGACTAACTTAGGATCGATATTAATTGCTACAACGTATCTACCTCCCACACGTCCCTTTCTACCATAAACTGATATGCATAGATTATTAAGTAATAACATTCCTACTTATATTTTGGGCGACTTTAATGGAAGACACACTGCATTTGGTAACAGAGACAACAACACTGTGGGAAAGTCTCATAAATCTTATAAATCAGGGTAAATTAATGTACCTCGGCTCTTACTTTTCAACATACTTTAGTCACAATTCATCTACAAATCCAGATCATTTTTTATAAGTAAACATCATTACTTAAACTGCATTTGTGAGTCAGGAGACATAACAAAATTTGATAATTTACCAGCAATTTTTAAGCTTTCCACAATACCATTCCTAATAGAGAAACCAAAAGTATATAAAACACACAAGGCTGATTGGGATCTATTTCAATTTAAACTAGATTCACAGATAAATATAATGAACTATGATGGAAGTAATGCAGAGCTACTTGAGAATGCAAAAATAAACTGGATAAAAGGAGTTAAAAGTGTAATGGATACAGCCATACCTAAGTCTACCACAATACACAGTACAAATATCAATACCATAATACACATATCAACTAAAAACAACACCGAAGATAAGAGACTTGGAGAAAGTTTATAAATTTAAAACAGTACGCTACACTCAATGGTTGGGATCTACAGACATACAGAGATTATCAAAGAATAAAAACCGAAGAGAAAGATGCAAAGAAGCTTACAATAAACACTGGGAGGACAGAATGAATTATATTTCAGAAAATAGCAAAAACAGCAAGCAATTCTGGAGTAAAATCAAAGTTTTAAAAGGAAAGAAGGCATCTTACACTAATGACATGAAAGATACTGATGGGAATAAGTATTTCTCAGACAAGGAAAATGTAACCTAATGGAGAAAACGTGGAAAAAATGTTTTTAAGATCACAGAGGAGGAAGAAAACAACTTCGATAAACCTCACTCTGACCATATTGATGAATACATTAATGTAAATAATGATAGAGTTAAGACATTTCCAACAGTTGACTTGAATAGACTAAATACTGAAAATTACCACACTTGGGAGATTACTTTAGAAGAAATAAAAATTAACATTAGGAGATAAAAAAAAAAAAAGAAAGGTCCTGGCTTACTTAAATAAACATACACATATAAGAAAATGCACATTTAAAACGCTAGAATACTTAAAAGGTATCTTTAATGCATGTCATAAGAAGAACATAAGAAATAAGGGAAGCTGCATGAAGCGGCCAGGCTTACACGTGGTAGTCCCTGTATGAAACACACCTACCTATTTCCATCTGCTATCCCCGTCCATAAACTTGTCTAATCTTCTCTTAAAGCTCTCTAGTGTCCTAGCACTAACTACATGATTACTGAGTCCGTTCCACTCATCTACTACTCTATTTGAGAACCAATTTTTTCCTATCTCCTTCCTAAACCTAAATTTTTCAAGCTTGAACCCGTTATTTCTTGTTCTACCCTGGTTGCTGATCCTAAGAATTTTGCTTACATCTCCCTTGTTATAACCCTTATACCACTTAAAGACTTCTATCAGGTCCCCTCTTAACCTACGTGTCTCTAAAGAATGTAAATTTAACAGCTTCAACCTCGCCTCGTAATAAGGAACACTCCTCATCCCCTGTATCCTTTTAGTCATTCTCCTCTGTACTGATTCTAATAGACCTATATCTTTCCTGTAATGTGGGGACCAGAACTGCACGGCGTAGTCTAGATGAGGTTTGACCAGCGCCAAGTATAACTTTAATATTACTCCCGGCCTTCTACTTTTAACACTCCTAAAAATGAATCCTAGTACCCTATTTGCTTTGTTTCTGGCTTCTATGCATTGTTTCCCTAGACGGAGTTCAGAGCTAACTATAACTCCTAAATCTTTCTCGTACCCTGTACCTACCAGAGTTTGGTTGTCTAATGTGTACCTATTGTGTGGGTTTCCTCTACCTACGCTAAGCACTTTGCATTTATTGATATTAAATTGCATTTGCCATCTATCCGTCCATTCATTCATTCTATCTAAGTCTGCCTGCAAGGCGATGGCATCCGATTCTGACCTAATTAATCTACCTACCTTTGTGTCATCCGCAAATTTACTAACATCACTACTAATTCCACTGTCTGTCTATTAGATACTTTCCAAGTGTTTTTAAAGAGCCTATTATAAAATTTATACCGAAAAAAGAAAAAAGTCCTATAAACCCTATTAATTACCGCCCTATCTCACTACTTGAAGTACCGGGAAAATTTGAAAGACAACATAGCTTTAGAATTTACAAGGGAACACGTACTGCAATAACAACAACTTACGAAACAATTGCCAATACTTTAGCAAACAAAAAACAAGTATACATTGTTTTAAGAGACGTTGCCAAGGCCTTCGACAAGGTATGGCATAATGGACTTAAATATAATATTCTGAGATTAGGATTACCAGACATTTTAGAAAAAAAAAATATGTAACTTTCTAGACAATAGGAAAGCAAAAATTAACATCGGTAATGAATACAGTAACTATATAACATTATTAAGTGGTGTCCCACAGGGAATTATTATTTACTAATGATTTACCTTCACCTGAATTCGGATGCTTAGAGACGCTGTATGCTGATGATATTACCCATATTACCCAGGTTATAACTTTTCCCAGTAAATCAAAGCTAATGATGAAAATTAAAGTTGAGCGAGAAATTTAAAGAATAAATAAATTTGAAATTAAATGTATGATCAAAACCAGCGAAGAAAAGTTTAAAATTATTTCAATGTCACAACTTATATCAAAGAAAATAACTGTTAACGGCAAAGAAATCGAAACCAGTAGTGTTGGTAAACATCTTGGGCTTAATATTTCTTCGAAAGGGTTTGTTAATCATATCACTAAAACAATAAATAAGGGTAATGTTGTATTAACGCAACTAAGACGATTTAGGAATTTAACCTAAAATAAAAATAATATTAGTAAAAACTTTATTAATTCCAATCATACCATACCAATATGTATGGCTTCACTAATTCAGAAAAGAAAAATGCAGTCCGTACTGAACAAAGCATTAAGATTTATACACTGTAATGAAGAAGAACAATTGAACACAGAAGAATTACATAAGAAATATAACATTGCACCTTTCGATATATCCAACTATTAAAAAGCGAACAAAACTTGGGAAATAATAAAAATTACGGAAAGTGAACAGTATGAACAGTTAATAACTCCATGTAACAACATACATAAGTGGTTCCCAAAAAGCAGTAGGATAATTAATATGGAACCACCGTCAGCAATTTTCACCAGGCAGTCATAATTTGTTTTCTAGTTTTTCAGACTCAAACAGGAAGTTGCACGAAGGATGACAATGATGACAGACTTCTTGATCAGCGAAGACGACGTCGCATCACATCCTTACACCCTTACATTCTACTCCTTACATCCTTCTCCTTTACTTTACTTAACTATACCTAAAGACCTAGTCCTTTACCTACTTGACCTTACCCATCCTTCCCTTTCCTACTTATCCTACTTACCTTGACTTACCTTACCCAGCACCTCAACTCTAGTATTTCTTGATTTTCAACCTACATGATTCAATACATTTTGAATGTATGACGACAAAATTAAAGTCTAAATCAGCTACCCTATTGTATTTACATATAATGCAATTTAATGGACTCGGTACACCCTGTACATACCATTTTTGGGGGGTCACAGCACCTAACAGTCAAATTTTTGTTAGGGGAATAGTTGTGTCTATTTTGGGAAAGGCTGACTTACTAAAGACAAAAAGCACATCGGAGAATAAAGCACAAACTCTCTCTCTCTCTCTCTCTCTCTCTCTCTCTCTCTCTCTCTCTCTCTCTCTCTCTCTCTCTCTCTCTCTCTCTCTCTCTCTCTCTCTCTCTCTCTAGTAAGTCAGATGAACCTTAACCAAGAGTCTGTGTTTTAGGAACAGCTATGGTCCTGCAAGAGCAGTTGAGACCTCCGAATGAGTATGTTTATGAGTGTTGTTGCTAAAAAATATATAAAAAAAAAATAATAATAATAATAAGTAATGTGGTCAAGCCCAAAACTTACCTCTTCTCTAACTTTCTTTCACCCGTTCCCTTTTCACCCACTTTCTCTTTAGCTAACTACCTATCTTTTCACCTAACTTAAAAAAAAAAAAAAACTTGCGCCAGTAGCTGCAGAGACATCATCGAGGGGGTAGTCTGTGACAGTTGGCCTAGTAGTTACCTCGACATGAAAATTTGATGAATAATCTAAAATAAATACATCTGTAATATACATTGATTCCGTCTACCAAACTGCAAATAAATATTCCGTTTAAGATCTGTCTTTCATGAAAACTTAAGAAAGTACCTTGTGTCACTTGAAGCAATAAATCGTCAGCATTATTGCCCAGAAATTCACTTTTCATTTAAAATAAACCTCTTATTTGCACAATGGCAGCCAAGCGGACCAAATATGCACTAATATGGAGCTACATGCAACAAACAAACGAGGATGTGGTTCTCTGTTTGACTAGTAAAGATAAATTAACGTACTGTGAAAGTACGACTTCCAATCTCATCAAACACCTCCGCACCAGACATCCCCTTGAATATGCCGAGCTGAAGGAGGAAAATGATACAGGACACGATTTGCCAAAATAGCCTGAGATGAGTGTACACCCATCTTTGATTGACACTGTTACCAAAGCAACACCATACAGAAGTGACTCGAATAAGAGGAAAGAATTAGATAAAATCTAGGTGTTAGAATGATTGTGGGAGATTTGCAGCCAGTCAGTCGTAGAAGACAAAGGTTTCAGACGTCTTATCCATGGCCTTATAATTCTTGATAGCCACACTTGTAGTAATATATATTTCGTCCTCTAGCAACATGAATAACGTGCATTGCATACTCTAAAACGAAGTGTACCTAGAATATCACCAACTATAGAACTTTTTTTTTTTTATGTAGGAAGGACACTGGCCAAGGGCAACAAAAAACCATTAAAAAAAATGCCCACTGAAATGCCAGTCCCATAAAAGGGTTAAAGCAGTAGTCAAAAATTGATAAGTGTCTTGAAACATTCCTCTTGAAGGAATTCAAGTCATAGGAAGGTGGAAATACAGAAGCAGGCAGGGAGTTCCAGAGTTTACCAGAGAAAGGGATGAATGATTGGGAATACTGGTTAACTCTTGCGTTAGAGAGGTGGACAGAATAGGGGTGAAAGAAGGAAGAAAGTCTTGTGCAGCTAGGCCGCGGGAGGAGGGGACGCATGCAGTTAGCAAGATCAGAAGAGCAGTTAGCATGAAAATAGCGGTAGAAGACAGCTAGAGATGCAACATTGCGGCGATGAGAGAGAGGCTGAAGACAGTCAGTTAGAGGAGAGGAGTTGATGAGACGAAAAGCTTTTGATTCCACCCTGTCTAGAAGACCAGTGTGAGTGAAACCCCCCCAGACATGTGAAGCATATTCCATACATGGACGGATAAGGCCCTTGTACAGAGCAGCTGGGGTGGTGAGAAAAACTGGCAGAGACGTCTCAGAACACCTATCTTCATAGAAGCTGTTTTAGCTAGAGATGAGATGTGAAGTTTCCAGTTAAGATTATAAGTAAAGGACAGACCGAGGATGTTCAGTGTAGAAGAAGGGGACAGTTGAGTGTCATTGAAGAAGAGGGGATAGTTGTCTGGAAGGTTGTGTTGAGTTGACAGATGGAGGAATTGAGATTTTGAGGTATTGAACAATACCAAGTTTGCTCTGCCCCAATCAGAAATTTTAGAAAGATCAGAGGTCAAGCGTTCTTTCGCTTCCCTGCATGAACTGTTTACCTCCTGAAGGGTTGGACGTCTATGAAAAGACGTGGAAAAGTCCAAGGTGGTATCATCAGGGTAGGAGTGAATAGGACAAGAAGTTTGGTTTAGAAGATCATTAATGAATAATAAGAAGAGAGTGGGTGACAGGACAGAACCCTGAGGAAAACCACTGTTAATAGATTTAGGAGAAGAACAGGGACCGTCTACCACAGCAGCAATAGAACGGTCAGAAAGGAAACTTGAGATGAAGTTACAGAGAGAAGGATGGAAGCTGTAGGAGGGTAGTTTGGAAATCAAAGCTTTGTGCCAGACTTTATCAAAAGCTTTTGATATGTCCAAGGCAACAGCAAAAGTTTCACCAAAATCTCTAAAAGAGGATGACCAAGACTCAGTAAGGAAAGCCAGAAGATCACCAGTAGAGCGGCCTTGACGGAACCCATACTGGCGATCAGATAGAAGGTTGTGAAGTGATAGATGTTTAAGAATCTTCCTGTTGAGGATAGATTCAAGAACTTTAGATAAGCAGGAAATTAAAGCAATAGGACGGTAGTTTGAGGGATTAGAGCGGTCACCCTTTTTAGGAACAGGTTGAATGTAGGCAAACTTCCAGCAAGAAGGAAAAGTAGATGTTGACAGACAGAGCTGAAAGAGTTTGACTAGGCAAGGTGCAAGCACGGAGGCACAGTTTCGGAGAACAATAGGAGGGACCCCATCAGGTCCATAAGCCTTCCGAGGGTTTAGGCCAGCGAGGGCATGGAAAACATCATTGCGAAGAATTTTAATAGGTGGCATGAAGTAGTCAGAGGGTGGAGGAGAGGGAGGAACAAGCCCAGAATCGTCCAAGGTAGCGTTTTTAGCAAAGGTTTGAGCAAAGAGTTCAGCTTTAGAACTAGATGTGATAGCAGTGGTGCCATCTGGTTGAAGTAGAGGAGGGAAAGAAGAAGAAGCAAAGTTATTGGAGAAATTTTTGGCTAGATGCCAGAAATCACGAGGGGAGTTAGATCTTGAAAGGTTTTGACATTTTCTGTTAATGAAGGAGTTTTTGGCTAGTTGGAGAACAGACTTGGCATGGTTCCGGGCAGAAATATAAAGTGCATGAGATTCTGGTGATGGAAGGCTTAAGTACCTTTTGTGGGCCACCTCTCTATCATGTATAGCACGAGAACAAGCTGTGTTAAACCAAGGTTTAGAAGGTTTAGGACGAGAAAAAGAGTGAGGAATGTACGCCTCCATGCCAGACACTATCACCTCTGTTATGCGCTCAGCACACAAAGACGGGTCTCTGACACGGAAGCAGTAGTCATTCCAAGGAAAATCAGCGAAATACCTCCTCAGGTCCCCCCAACTAGCACTGGCAAAACGCCAGAGGCACCTTCGCTTAGGGGGATCCTGAGGAGGGATTGGAGTGATAGGACAAGATAAAGATATGAGATTGTGATCGGAGGAGCCCAACGGAGAAGAAAGGGTGACAGCATAAGCAGAAGGATTAGAGGTCAGGAAAAGGTCAAGAATGTTGGGCGTATCTCCAAGACGGTCAGGAATACGAGTAGGGTGTTGCACCAATTGCTCTAGGTTATGGAGGATAGCAAAGTTGTAGGCTAGTTCACCAGGATGCTCAGTGAAGGGAGAGAAAAGCCAAAGCTGGTGGTGAACATTGAAGTCTCTAAGAATGGAGATCTCTGCAAAAGGGAAGAGGGTCAGAATGTGCTCCACTTTGGAAGTTAAGTAGTCAAAGAATTTCTTATAGTCAGAGGAGTTAGGAGAGAGGTATACAGCACAGATAAATTTAGTATGAGAATGACTCTGTAGTCGTAGCCAGATGGTGGAAAACTCGGAAGATTCAAGAGCGTGGGCACGAGAGCAGGTTAAGTCATTGCGCACATAAACGCAGCATCCAGCTTTGGATCGAAAATGAGGATAGAGAAAGTAGGAGGGAACAGAAAAGGGGCTACTGTCAGTTGCCTCAGACACCTGAGTTTCAGTGAGGAAAAGAAGATGAAGTTTAGAAGAGGAGAGGTGGTGTTCTACAGATTGAAAATTAGATCTTAGACCGCGAATGTTGCAGAAGTTAATGAAGAAAAAGTTGAGGGGGGTGTCAAGACACTTAGGGTCGTCGACAGAAAGGCAGTCCGACCTGGGGACATTTATGGTCCCCTCCCCAGATGGGGACTCCGAGGCTGGTGTAGGAGTCGCCATGATTTTTAAATTTTTGAGTGAAGGGTGTGTGTGTTAATAGGTGCTTGTAGTTTTGTGTGGAGGAAGAGAGTTGTCTTTAGAGGGCAGGCTGTGACTGCCCCCTTGTATTGTGAGACACAAAGGGAAACGTTCAGTGAGGTCACAGCTGGGTTTAATGATAAGTTCACAGCACCCCCTGAACAGTGCTTTAGACCTCACTGGGAGTAATTATCGTTTCGGCAGGTGTCTACTGCCTCCTCCTGTTGGACAGTCAAAACATGCCTCGTAAAATGATTGGCATAAACCTGTGTCTGGCTGTGAGACGCACCAAATATTTCATGAAACTAGTTAAAAGAGTGAGTTTCGAAAATCTGTTCCAATTTTTTTTATGGTTTGGCCTACCTGCTTAGAGAGAAAAAAAAAACAGCATTAATAAAAGTAAATTTAAATATCTTAAAAGTGAAATCAATTCCTGATAAGTGGCTTGTTTTCACGACAAAACATGAGGAAGTATGATGACAATTTAGTGCTTTTCTGCTTCTGTATGCGCATACTATAGGCTGTTTCTTCTATGAAATTGTCCCAATCGTTACCCGCTGCATTGGTGAATTTAACAATTCTCGCCTTGAAGGTTTTGTCGGTCCTCTCTGTAAGGCCATTGTTCTACAGGTGGTATGCAGAGGTCATGCTCCTCTTGATGCAATATGTTCTGCATAATTCGGTGTTGATCATTATAAACAGAAATTAAGTCATTACTAATAGTTATTGCTTCTAGTCACATAAATAGAAAAAAAAAATCTTTACCTTAGTCATTTCAAGGAAAACACAACGTGAAAATGCTCAAGAAGGAAAAGTGAGCAAGAAAATGGGAAATACTCCAAAGCACTAACGTAACAACACGCTGCAAAATATACCAAGTTACAGAATTCATGTCCTTAGTCAGTTAGTATCGTAATCGGTACATCCCATCTGTGAAAACATTAACTAGCAATTAACTAACTAGCAATTTAACTAGCAATTTTGTGCAAGAATACTCGAGACATATATTTCAACGAAATATATCACAACTTATTATAATGCTCTTCACATTACCTATGGATAAATGACTTTGTACGCTTAGCAATCTCACATGCATTCTTAGTTCTGAGTGGGGGAAAAAAAAGTTAACGAATTTTGTGAAGAAGTCCACAAAGGTGCATATATACTTGTGGGGATCTGGGTGAAAATTTAAGATGAGAAAAACTATTTATTAGTAAGGCTGCAACTATCATGAAATACAAGCATGACAGCCGTTCGCACTGAATGTGAGAACATGCGTACCTTATATGAGCACCATAACCATTCCCGCTGAATGTAACATGTCATTTACAAGCACCATAACTATTCCTACCGAATGCAATACATGCCATTTACAAGCACCATAAACAATAATCATTCCTATTGAATATAGTACGTACCATCTACATGCACCATAGCCTTTCACCGAATGCAATACATGCCATTTACAAATACCATAGCCATTCCCACCGAATACAATACATGCCATTTACAAGCACCGTAGCCATTCCCATAGCCATTAAACACAAGTCAGTGCATGTAAGCTTATAGATCATGGTGGCCTATTTTCTTGATATGAAATAAGAGGACATTGGCAAGCAGAGAGAAAACGAGAGGAAGGAAAGGGAAGACGCAAATGCCCTGCCCTCATACAGGACACTTGTGCTCGCAAGAGAGCCAGGTTAGGTACTTAGTGTGTTTTGTGCCTTTGATAGAAAGTGTAAGTTGAGGGGTGTGCTTGCCAGAGGCAGAGATAAGGAAGGTAGCAGATAGACTGTACACGTGCTGGGATAATGACGAGACCTAGCTCATTGTATTCTAAGCAGGGAAAGAAATGGCAGAGATACCTTGTATGTTTGTATGCACTTATTACGCCAAGGTGCGGTTATTACTGATTGTTTTAGTTCCATTCTTTCACAGACACATTTGAAGAGTGTTTGGGAGTTGCAGGGGAGGTGGCATTTCCTCCCCCCTACTGTTTCGTTTTACAACTATTCAAATGTGTCTGCGAAAGAATGGAACAATAACAACCAATAATAATGGTTGAAATGGACTCTA
Source organism: Scylla paramamosain (assembly GCF_035594125.1). Classification (NCBI taxonomy): domain Eukaryota; kingdom Metazoa; phylum Arthropoda; class Malacostraca; order Decapoda; family Portunidae; genus Scylla; species Scylla paramamosain. The sequence goes on from NC_087163.1 coordinate 18,256,801, forward strand.
GAATATTACCATCATTTTTTCCAGATTGATTTTTATACTTTTGTCAATTATATATATATATATATATATATATATATATATATATATATATATATATATATATATATATATATATATATATATATATATATATATATATATATATATATATATATATATATATATATATATATATATATATATATATATATATATATATATATATATATATATATATATATATATATATATATATATATATATATATATATATATATATATATATATATATATATATATATATATATATATATATATATATATATATATATATATATATATATATATATATATATATATATATATATATATATATATATATATATATATATATATATATATATATATATATATATATATATATATATATATATATATATATATATATATATATATATATATATATATATATATATATATATATATATATATATATATATATATATATATATATATATATATATATATATATATATATATATATATATATATATATATATATATATATATATATATATATATATATATATATATATATATATATATATATATATATATATATATATATATATATATATATATATATATATATATATATATATATACATAATGCGAATGCACTGTTCAGTGTTGAGACCGTTTAGCCAGGAAAACTAAAGCATTGATCAGCTGATCGCTTTGGCGGGCACATGAGACACTTCAGAGCTGCCAGCCTGTGCTTAGTGTTGGTGTTGGGTTCTCTTAATACCACGTCGTGTCTCCTTCTCGAAGTTTGAAAAACGCATTTGCAAAGTTAGAAAAAGGAGATACGACGTGGGGCTTGGTGTTGGGATTTACTAACACCAGCGTTTAAAACATCAAGCCCTTGTCCTGTTGGATTGTGTCATAACTTTATTATTTATTTTTTGAGGCCGAGTTAGTCTAATTTTTTTTTTTTTTTTTACTGTTATTTTACCATTTTATCTTTTTGTACGCGCGCATGTGTGTGTGTGCCTTTGCAAATATTATAAGTTCATTTTGCATAGCAATCCAGTATTTGCTTAATTTTTGTCATATTTTGCCAGCAGTTGCTTAGATTTTCTTGTCACTCGCTTACATTTCACTATTGGGCACATTATTGTTCCGCTTATCACATTATAGCTATATAATCGTATGTTTCATTATAGCTGACATATTCCATTTATATTTTGTGTCTTTGTGTTTACTTTTTCTGTACTTTTTTTTTATTTATTTATTTTTTCTTTTTTTTTCTAATTTTGGCCGGGGGTGGGGTAAATGTGTTATGCCTCTAGACATTAATCACTGGAGTTGGCTTAGGGGTAGTCGGCACACAAAAACAGACATTAAAATTCCCCTAGATTTAATGTAAAAAAGCAAAGTGGTATAAGTAATAATATGGCACGATCTTATGACACTAGGTTCAAACACAAAACAATGTAAATAACATCCTAAAACAACATATGAACTGATGGTGCAATACGAGAACAATACTTAGGGTAAACTTCTGTCCACAGGAATCCAGCCCTTACCACTTACAGACCACAACTGCCTTTGTAGTGCAGTGACATGGCAGAGGTCAATTCTCATTCAGTGGTCGACTCTCATTTTGACACAGTGGTCAACACATATACTGAAACAGGAATCAACACTCATTCAGAAATCATAATTATGGTTATAGCCCCCTTAATATTCTAAACAACAGAACAACTTCTTAACACCTAATAATAATAAACACTTGTTGTTATAAAACCCGAAACGAACGAAATATTGACAGGGTACAGGGATAACTGAGGTGACAAATATTTTTAAGAAGTGGCAATTCTACAATGTCTAATAATCCTAGCACTGCTTCTACTCTACCTACTGCTGCTGCTGCTGTGACTATGGCTCCTCCTCCTCCCTCCACTATTAAACTCATGCACTAGGGCCCTATCACTAAAAGATTTGGGAGTGAGGACCCCAACAGCTCTGCATTGTCGTTTCACAGCAATGTGTGGACTTGACTAACCTCTGGGGCAGACAAGATGTCTTTTGTCTAATCACAACTAATCCCAGGCTCACTTGCCTTTATCATGTCGGTCTTGTATGCTTCAAGATGATTATGCTAAGTTTCATAGTAATTTCTTGCGTGCCTTTAGAGCTTCATGAATTCTTTTCTTTGGGCTTTCTGCTATGTTGAGTCGCTTACTATACAGCTTAGAAATGTAGGTCACATGGTCGGTCAAGTTCATGCTACTGAGAATGCACATGATAGCATTGAATTTTTGAAGTCTGGAAACTGGGTACAAAATGGTCAGATGAGTATAGATAAACTATAACTTCTTAGGGCTCACAGGTTATGTTAATTACCTTAGTCCTCGGGAACGACGTGTTGCCTCCACCATTGAGATTAAACTCACTGTCTCCCTTTTTCATTTTGCCATGAAAAACAGTAACAAACTGCAGGAATCGCCTCATTCTCATAACCTGTCACCTGCTGTTAGTGAAGCGTCTCCTCCACCTTCACTTCCATCTCAGATGTCTTCCATTGAGCGTGTTTCCTCTCAAGTGTTGCCTTCATCCCAGCATCCAGCTTTCTCACACACTTATTGTCACAAAGATGGTCACACCTACTCATATTGCTTCCTTCTTAAAAAATTTTGTCTGCTCACTCATCGCCTCCACTCATGCATGACACAACTTCTAGGAATGTGCCTTCTGGGCAGTTTTCAGGTCACTCTCATTCTAAACCTTCATCACCTGGTCATTGTGTCCATTTTCATTTCTCTTCCTACACAATATATGCGCTTACCGTCTCCAGCCCCAAGACCTCACATGCCTCTTGAGCATCCCGTCCGCTTTCACTCCTCTGCTCAGACATGGTATACTCGCTCACTGTCTCTATCCCCAAGACCTCGCATCTCTTAAGCATTCATCTAAATTCTGCCTTGTTCATGGTCCAAGTAACCACATAAAAGAGGAATGTTTCAGAATTCTAAAATGGCAGCAAGAGCAATTTGTAAAATTTTCAGAGCCATCAAACTCAGAGCTGGAAAGATTAGTCTGGAGCACTCTCTCGCTCTTCCCAATGTCATTGCTGCCTTTCAAGGTATGCAAGTTTACCTGTGCTTTTCTTATGACACTCTTGTTTCCTTGGGAGTTGACACTAGTGTTTTTTGTAATATTTTGAGTGTCCAGGCTATTTCCAAATTTAAGTACTTACTTAACCTTCCTTTTCAGCCTGCTGATAATAATCTTTTCAGTGTACAAAGTTCTTCCTTATATGTCCTTGGTACAGTTATTCTCCCCTTGTCTCTTGCCAATAATTCCCCACCTTTTGAAGCAAAAATTTTTTTGTAACTTCTGATTTTGTCTTCGACAGTGATGGTCTATTAGGATTTAACTCATTTGTGACTCATGGTAGTGATGTTTTTTCTCAACATCATGCTGTTTCATATCAGGATATTGTTGTCTCTGCAATGGACATTACAGCACCACTCTTAGCCTCTAAATTTCCTGTTCACACTTCAAAGCATTCGTGCACCACAGATCATGTTTTGGCATTGCCTGATTTTACGGAATCAAAATGTTCAGTCTCTGCTGTGGATGTCTGTTCTGCCATTGTGATTGGAGATTAGTGAATGGGCCCTATGAGTGCTGTTCACCTTCCCTTTCACGTCGCAAATGTGCCTGTTGACTCCTGCTTTTTATCTTTGCCAGAGTCTGTCCACATTCATAGACTGGCTCTTGAAAGTACTCTTTCCTACGTCCGAGAAGATCATGTAACTGATGCCTTGGTGAGTAACCTAACCAGTGCCCTGATTTCTCTCAAGAGCGGTGTACTTCTTAGTTCTTTTGAAATCTGTGACAGTAGGTCCTTTTATGACCTTCCCCGCACCTTATTGCTTCTGTTTCTTCTAAAACAAATATTTCTCATGATACTGTTGATCTCATTTCTCAGCTTTCAGCTCATGCTAAGGTGTTGGATTTCCCAACAGCAAAGTCTCGTCAACTTGACTTGCTAGTCAAACACAAACCAGTTGTTGCTTTGCCTAATGAGCCACTTAGTGTCACAGACCATATTGCGCATCACATTCAGTTAAAACCTTATACACGTCCTTCTTTTGTGCCTCCCTATTGTTTGTCTCACACTCAGCTTGCTGTTGTTCAGAATTTCATTGATGGAATGCTTAAGTGATCTTTTGCAGTCCATCGGGAAAGATAACACTGTATTCACTATTCTTGACCTCAAATCAGGTTTTCGGCAAAATCCTTTGAATTCTAATAGCTGTGAGATTATTTCCTTTTCTATGCCATCAGGTCATTATGAGTGGCTTTGTGCCCCACTGGGTTTACATAACTCGCACGTGACTTGCCAATGACTTGTTAATAGTCTTTTTCAAGGTCTTATTTGTGGTGGTTTGTTTGTATACCTAGATGACTTGATCTTAGTGTCTCATGATTTTGAGTCTCACTTTGAGAAACTTGAACTTGTTTTGCAAAAAAATCAAGAAGCAGGTCTTAAACTTAACCTGCCTAGGCGTAAATTCCTTTGCCCACACATTAAGTTTTTATGTCATGTAGTAGACAAGGATGGCATTCACACTACTGATGCCAAAGTTTGAGCAGTTAAAGATATTTCTATCCTGAAGTCAGTAAATCACGTCTTGTGGGTTATTACCATGCATTCATCAGAGACTTTGCATCCATTGTGTTGCCTCTCACACGTCTTCTCAAAAAGGATGTCTTTTTTGTTTGGCATGACGCCCAGCAAACTAGCTTTGACTGACTCAAACATGCACTCACTCATGCTCCAGTCCTTGCCTTTCCAGGTTATGGTCTGCCTTTTACACTCTTCACCGATGCAAGTGCTTTAGGAGTAGGTGTTGTTCTAATGCAGCAGACTGAGGGTTCACATCCTCAGGTCATTGCACGTGCCAGCTGTACCCTGAATGGTACTGAGTCTCCCTACTCAGTTACTCATCTAGAGGCTCTGGTACTAGTATGGGCTTTATGTCATTTTCATGACATCATCTATGGCTACCAACTGAATGTTTATAATGATTATGCTGCCTTCCTTCACCTCTTCAAGGATAAAAATTTATCAGGTCGTCTCGCTGGATGGTTTGTCATAGTTGATGAATTTAACCTGGTGATCAAGTATTTGCCCAATAAAGCAAATGTGACTGCAGACTTTCTCTCTTGAAATGTTGCTGTTGCTTTTGTATCAGTAATTACTAATTTCTAATGAGAGAAACTTTTTGCTGCCTAGCGTCAAGACCCTTTATGGTTTCCTGTGGTATATGATTTGGAATCGGGAGGTGAGTCTGTTTTACCCAAGTTGCATGTTCCTTTGTCTCAATTTTCCCTTGTTGATGGTATATTATGTCGTATTGTATCAGTTCATGAGCAAACGGTGACGTAGCTTGTCATCCCCACGTCTTTAGTTCTTTCTGTGCTTCAGCTCATTCATGACGATCCCCAATCCAGTCATCCAGGATGTGACAGATCTTTAACAATGGCTCGTATGCATTACTGTCCTACAATGAGCCTTGACATCACAAATCATGTAGTGCAATGTCTTTCTTGTGTACAAGCTAAAGGTATCACTCACAAAGCTCCTATGCTTGAATATCTGACTCCTGCTGGTCCTTTTGATACTGTTGCTATGGACCTTCTGCAATTACCTCGCAATCACCAGGATCTTCTTATGTTCTAGTCTGTTGATCATTTCAGTTACTCTTGCACATTTGCCTAACAAATCTCCTACAGTTGTGGCCCATGCTTTAGTGTCCCACTTCCTTTGTTCATTCACTACACCTTCAATTTTGCTTTCTGATAATGGGTCAGATTTTAAGAAAGAGGTACTTAATACCATTTGCTAGCAGTACAAAATTTTCCAATGCTTTATTACCGCTCATCATCCAGATTTTAATGTATCGATATGGTAATGCAGATACATTATTAATTGAAGAAGGTAAATCATCCAAGATTACAACTTTCTCAGAGTAAGGCAAGGCTTCTCCAAGTAGCACACCTGTTTTAAGCTTGACAGGCGTACATGTGACATTTTTCAGCCTGATTTTACAGAAACCATTCTCATCGATTGTGGTAAGAACAGATTCTAACTCAACACCTTTGCATGGAGAATGTTGTGCATAACAGAGGAAATCAGTGCCTGATACAGCATACTTAACCTCAGTGTTTACAACATATAAAGCACATTCAAATAGCGTTACCAATCTGCTAGCAGGAGTTACACCATGGTCTGACTGGGAAGATGACAGAGAATGAGGCTGTGAGACAGGCAAATTAGATGATGTAACACAAGAATCCCGTGTAGATAACATCTGAACGCTAGGAGAAGGAAGATTTACAACAGATGTTACTACACCAGCAAGAGAGGAAGCATCAGAGGAAACAGTAGCAATATAAGTATCCCCTCGAGTGATTTCATTGATGGCAGGGAAAAGACTAACGTCATATTTACACATGGTGTTGAAGCCTATGAGAAGTTCAGCATTGAAAGATACATTTGATACAATAAAGAAATAATCACCTATGTCTTTTTCCTGGGGTGATAAAGACAGTGATAAGAGTACTTTCTCTTGAGGTAAGATAATTTTCCCAGATATACCATTGAGATTAATATCAGGAGTTAAAGCAGTGATGTGATTGTGAGATGAAGAGAATCTCCTAAATACATCCATCTTGATAAAGTTAACCGCAGCACTTGTGTCATAGAAAGTTTTGTATGATGCAGAGTGACACATAACATTGATTAACCCAGTATATCTAATGTTAGTTGAAGGAAGTGCTGAGTTAGGAGGATGAGTGAAGCATACTTTGTGTTTTGTTCGATGTTTAGGTACATAAGAAGGTGAAGATTTGAGGATGGATGATGATGTTATGATGGACTGTCCAGAGAAGGGCATGAAGAGTTTCCTGACGATGTTTGTTGAGCCTGAGACTGTGCATGATAATGCCTACAGTCTTGCAAGAAATTACCAACCCTTTTGTGGAAGGAAGAGAATGCTTCAGGATTGAATGAGAGTCATCCTGAGCTATCGAGAACAACCCTACACTGCATGAGAACATGACCAGGCAGCTGGCAACGGTTGCAGGAGACATTTCTTGATCTCGATTTCGATCGAATGTACTGATTTAGAGGTGAAGGGGATGTGTGTCTAATGTAACGTCCACAAGAAGGAGAGGAAGAACGGGAAGGTGGGTGATGAGGAGAAGTGAAAGAGTCAGGTGAAGAGGCACCAAGGACCTGGACAGGGTCAGAGTTGGGAAGAGGATGCTTATCAGATATGACTTTGCAGACATCATATATGTACTCTGATTTGTGGAATTCGATGTCACATGCGACCTGGAAATTGGGAGCATCAAGGAAGGTGGTGAATAAGAGATAAGCTATGAACCTTTTTAACTCATCCTTTGACAGTGAGTCACCAGTAAACCCCTTTGAGTCTTGGAGCGAGCGATCACTTCTAAGCTCAGAGAGGAAGCAATGTTTTCTGCCTGGTAAGGATTAGTGTGTGAGTGGACGTGCTATGAAATAGATTTGGAGAGTTTGAAAAGAGAATGATTGGCTCCAAACTTTGAATGACTCTGGAAATTATCTCTGAGGTGAGTGGTGAAGTCATCAAAGGAAGTGGGAGAAGCAAATTTGTCTGATTTCACCAAAAGGCCAGCGAGACTCGAAGGCTCGTGACAGATACTTGATTTTTAAAATGGATATTTTTCCATATCAGATGTGGCTGGATGGCAAGTGCATTCCTCCGCAATTCTCTGAATAAACTGATGAACAGTCTCTCTGCCAACACAAGAAATATTAGGGAGTTAATGTGATTTGTGTACGAAGGTGATGTGCGGATGGTTTCAGTAGACACTGTGGCAGGTAGTGAAGTAGATAGTGCAGATTGTGACCATGTTTGCATAACCGATGTGAATCGCACAGATAATCAAGCAATAAAATGCACAGAAATATAAAACACACAGAATAGCACACAATATGAGAACACAGACAACAACAAATAATAATGAAAGAGAGAAGGGAATAATATAAACATTGATAGACAGATAGACAGACAGACAGACAGCAGGAGATGGATAGGCAGACAGACAGAGAGATAAATAGACAGATAGGCACCACTTAATAGCAGAAGAAGGAAGATTGGAAAGACAAGAATAATCTGAATCAGATTGGATACTTAAATTGTGGTGATGAAGGGACAGCAGATGACTGGAGGAACATGGTTGGTTGCAGACATGGGGAGATGACCTTGGACGAGTCCGGGCAGGGATAAGGTGGTGATGGTTGGCGAGTGTAGCGCCCCAAGAGGATTACCGATGAGGCTTGGCTATGAGCATTGGGGTGTAGAAGGTGGTGGGTGGGGGTGGCTCGGGGAAGGAGCCAAGGGACACCTACACCTCATGAAGAAGCAGGAATGGTGACCAGCGAAGAGGAGCAGCGGAGGAGCAGAAGCAGGCGGCGGTAGACAGGTGTGGCCACGAAGATGAGTCAGGTACAGCGGAGATGAGTAGGGCGCAGCCAGGGGAGAGAGAGCACGTGGGGTGTATGGTGACCAGACATGGGCATGATTATAAAAAGAAATTATGATTTGATTTTGATTATGGTCTGGAATCCTTTTTAGATTGTGATTAAATTATGATTACTTTAGTTTTGCTATTTTTTTATTGATTTTTTTTTTTTTTTTGTGCTTGATTAGGATTAAATTATGATTATGATCACTTATCGCTGTGGTTATCTATAAAAAAAAAGATTAATTAGGAATGATTAAATACAATGCCTAAATAGGTAGCAAACTACATCTGTTAGGTGCACAGTAATATAACCGTTTAAATCCCTTACTGATGGTATTAAAAACATACATTGTGAGTAAGGTTTTATTTGTTTTTGTTTTACAGTACATAATACATTACTTCTATTAATTTATTTCAAGACATGATTACAGACTTTCACAGCAATAATGAAAGTAAAGTATTTTTTCCGAAAATATAGAACTTGTTATACACATATTTTCTTAAAGGCTAGATTATTTTTCATGTAATGTCTAATTTACTGTGTTGGTTACACTTCAAAAACATCAACTCCTCAAAGCGAACATCGGTCATTCTGCATCATTTAAGAGGAAAGACTTTCCCAGTAACAGAGAAAAGTCTCTCAACTGGAGCTGATGGTGCTGAGATACACAGATATTGGAGAGCCAGTATATTTAGTTGAAGTAATGTTGAACGATTCTGTTCCCAGAAGAGAAGGTTATCACTGTCATTCTCTGTTCTTGGCTGACTCAGGTAGGATTCTACTTGTGATAAAGTTGATTTTAATGTACAGAGGGAAGAGCTCGTTCATGTTGATGGTGTCATGAATCTGAACAGCTTGCACTTCTTTGTAGGGGCCTCCTTATTTTCCTGAAGGGAACTCTTCTTCAGTGGTAGTAGGCATAATTTCATCTACTTTAGACTTCATTAGGGATTTCATGAACACGACTTCGTCTGGTGAGCACCAGTCCATCTTAAAGTGTGGATCTAGGAGTGAAGCCAGCTGAAACATCTCCATGTCTTCATAGATCTTTAGTCTTTTCTCAATTGAGCTTTTGAGAGTAGTAATAATTTTTTAATTGTATGTCTGTGACAATTGTTCAAGCTCAGCTTTCAGTCCACGAATGCATGGAATTATTTTGCTTGATGTTACAACATTCTCTTGCTGACACTAGAGTTGCTACTTCAAATGGTGTCAAGATGTCTGCTATTTCCCTGATGAAATTAAGTTCATATTTGGTTAGTTGTACTGGACAGTTTAACTGATCAAGCATGGCTGGATTAATATTCAGAAGGAAGCAAGGCATCTTGTTACTGCTGTTCCATCGAGTTGCATTTTTGGCCTGAGGTCTGCATTCACCTTCGAGAATGTGAGATGCCAGTGCAGAATGACGAATGTGTGATACTGGACGCGAGGCTTTTCCAATGAATCCTGATACAGGCCCTACTTCTTCGAGCCCATCTTTCACAGTAATTTGTAAAGTATGAACAAAACATCTGACATGCTCAGGCGATAGCTCCAAGAACCTCTCATTTTTATCATTTATGTCAAAGGTGTCATCCTCCTCTTTGCCTTCACTGTCTTGATTAGTATCCGCATCGTCCAGACCGGGAAGTGTCACAAATGCTTTAAGCATATTGCTGGCACTGTCGGTTACAATTATCAAAATCTTTGTTTCTAGATTAAAGATAGTGATGATTTCTATTAATGTGGCATGAATCTTTTCTGCAGTGTGGGGCCCTTTGAATTTTCTGCATGCCAACATTGTTTATTGGAGCTGGAAGTTATCAATGAAATGACATGTGATCCCAATATACGACCACATCGGTTTGTTTGTCCAAAGGTCAACTGTAACATAGACATAATAAACAGAACGAAATTTCTTAGTGAGATGTTCCTATAGTTGTTGAGTTTGCGAAGGAAGAAGCTTGCTGCTGAGCTCTTTGTGGCTTGGGATGCTGTATCTAGACTGGGCCTTGTTAAGAGGAGCTTGAAAGTTAGGATTTTCAACCCTTGAAAGAGGTTGGAGAGAGCTGGCAATGAAGCAAAGGAGTAACTTGTCCATTTCTTTTTGGCGGGGATCACAGTTGCTCCATTTTTCTTGGTAACAGATGTCCCAAAGTCAGTTAATGGAACAAGGGCTCCACCAGCTACTGCTGTTGCTGATTCCACGTTGCTATCCACCTTGACATTGGATGATGTCTCTGAAAGTAGAAAGAACAAAATACATAGCAGCAAATATTATATATATATATATATATATATATATATATATATATATATATATATATATATATATATATATATATATATATATATATATATATATATATATATACTCGTATATATATATATATATATATATATATATATATATATATATATATATATATATATATATATATATATATATATATTAAGGGTGTATATGGGCAGGAGTCTTTCTCTAATACATATCTCATTCTCTCCGACACCCTCAACACGGATAGACCTTCGCTACTGAAGAAGGGTCAAGGACCCGAAATCGCGATCTAGCGAAAATGACTAGCTTCGGCGAAGTCATACAGCCAATTAAAAAAGAATATAAGACAATCATAAGATATAAGGAAAATATCTTAAGAAAATAATAAATGCTCAACTAGCTATCATATATATATATATATATATATATATATATATATATATATATATATATATATATATATATATATATATATATATATATATATATATATATATATATATATATATATATATATATATATATATATATATATATATATATATATATATATATATATATATTAACAACGCCCACCCCTCACTCCGAGCGGGCATGTTATCCACACAGGCACGAGTCGAGAAACTAGAGCAGCCGGGCCTCAAACAAGTCACACTCTGAACGCTGGGACAAGGCACACATATAGGAGGCTGGGGCACAAGGGAAAACTCAGGCACTATTTCTTAGGTTTATTGACAAATCCTCCGCAAGTACACTGCTTTACAAGTTCACAGGGGCACCACAAGTCTCCCAGGGCACGACAGGCACCCAACAGGCAGGGAAACACTTCCAAAGCAGGCAGGCACACGATGGTTTCCTCTCGGGCCACTGGTCTCCGCTCTCTGTCTCTGCCTTCCTGCCTCTCCCAGTGCTGCCACCCCAACAGTGCTGCCATCCGCACCCATACCCCAGGATATTATATATATATAATATATATATATATATATATATATATATATATATATATATATATATATATATATATATATATATATATATATATATATATATATATATATATATATATATATATATATATATATATATATATATATATATATATATATATATATATATACCACCTTGACATTGGATGTCAAGGTGGTATATTGGATATACCACCTTGTCAAGATTGGATTGTGGTCAAGATTGGATGTGGATATATATATATATATATATATATATATATATATATATATATATATATATATATATATATATATATATATATATATATGGAGTGAGTTTTTATTGCTATTTTTTTTTGTGTGTGTGTGTGTGTATTATACACATATATATGGCATCGCATTAAGAAAGGAAAACACTTTTCATTATGAACCAACGGTCTGGTTAACAAATTAATGCTGGCGGCACACTAGGGCAATCTCAATAACTGTTGATCGTTTTTGCTACTCATTTTCTGTTTTACTATTCAATCAGTTGCAAGTTGTGGGATTTTGGTTGTTGAGGAGTACGGATAACAGTTTGCTCTAGCATGTTGCTGCTCACATGAGGATTCAAATATATTTTCTATTTGTATGTTTTACTATACAGATAAATTAAGATGCAGCATGATTTATTTGTAATTTTGTTCCTATTACATATTAAAATGCATTATTTGTAAATATTCGTAATTATGTCATTTCAGTAAATATTCCGACTATCTTGGTTTTTTTTTTTTTTTACGTCCCGTGCGTCTTTAGCTGCCAGTTAGCCGTTATATATGCAATGTAATGAGCGAAACATCTCTGTCTCTCTCACAGTCTCTCAAGACAGCGCAAATTTTTATTTCTGCCTTGTTAAGACTCTCTCTCTCTCTCTCTCTCTCTCTCTCTCTCTCTCTCTCTCTGGTATAGCTCCTAAACTAACCATGTAATATTTTCGAAAATGTTCTCTCTCATTGTGATTCCCACACAAAGTTTCTGTGATAATTTGGATAAAATCTAATCTAGTCCAACCTATAACTTAACCTAATCTAACATAACTAAACCTAACCTGGGAGGATCATCTGCATCAAATCAGCTGATTAACGAGGCATAAATCAAGGTTTGCTCTCTCTCTCTCTCTCTCTCTCTCTCTCTCTCTCTCTCACGGAGAGAGCTCCCGCTCCCCTGGTAACATTGTATATGTAGCAAATAACTGAGAGCTCAAGACATGCAACGGCGGAATGTAAACCACCATAGATAGCTAACATTTCTACCAGTCAGTCATGCCAGTTTGGTGGAAGACTGAAATTAGCAAAGCCTTGAATGAACAACATTCATAATATTACTACTACCAATATATTTACTGTTATAGTCATAAAAAAAACAAATTATATGGACAGATGTTGGGCATCTTGCTGTGTGAAGGTAAAACCAGTTTGTTTTCAAAACATCTCAAAATGAGTAGCAAAAACCAGCATCAGTTAGGGGAATTTTTCCCCATGTGCCGCCAAATCAACAAATCAAAATTAGAAAATTCTTATTTTTTTCCCAAAACCTGTGTCCTCCCCATGGGAATTGCTGTCACCTCCCTAGGGAGGAGCGCCCCCCCCACCCCCGACGTTATGAACCACTGGTTTAAATGGTCTAAACTTCACCAAAATTCTTCTGCCTAAATCTATGAAGCCAGTTATGCGAGTTGACTGCCATAGTTTTTTGACACCTTGCCTCACGAGTAATGACTAAATCTTAGTTATGAAAAGATTCAAGGAAATAATGTTTAAAAAAAAAATTAATTATATTTTCAGTAACTTTCCTTGAGTTTCTGTTTTAGAAGGTCTGAGTTTCTTTATGAATTTCTTTATCAGATGGTCGATGTATTTTATTTTGTTATTCTTAATGTACAGTGGTGCTTTAGCAATATGCTTAAGTCCTATGTAAACATTATAAACAAACAGTTGATAAAATGAATTTGGTAGTTTATTTATGAAGCTGACGATATGATACAATTACATGTTACCTTACCTTCATATGAGCATGGAAATTTGAACTCCGTCGAATGTTTTTTTTTTTTTTTCTTGTCACGGTGCTTACATTTCAGTTTCACTTGAGTAGTAGGATCTCTCTTGGAGCTGCCATGAAAACGGTCCAGTATTGGTTTCCCCATAATGATCTAGAGATTTACTTGTTGAGGAGGAGTGGAGTGGAGTGATGAGTCTACCAGCTGTCTGCCCCTAAATAAGCAGCAGTGTGTGCATGTACAAACAGGTTGTTTGCCTTACATAGCCAACAACATATGCATGTACAAACGTGTTGGGTGATATGTATATCTCCTGCCTCCTGCTCGGCCCTGCAGCCGAGCAGGAGCCGAGAGGACCTCTGTGTCACCACACGACCCCCCACACACCTGCTTGCTTTTTGAGTGTTACTTTTATCTTATAAGTTTAGGACCAATATAAGGGGGAGATTAATAACAATAAAGCCACAAGACAAGTGACAACATAGATGGCAGTGATGACCTGTGGCTGTCGCCTCCCTGTTTCCTTCCTTACATTGTACATACACACATCACTCATGTTTCTCATGTGCACTCATTACTGCTCACTCAATGTTTTCTACCTACATAACGTTAAAATACCTCAAAGCAGAGCAAAAACTGATGATATAAGACAGCCCCTAGCCACTCACACTGAGCTATTGATCAAAGTCCTTTACACGGTCTTCTGCCTTTGTTTTGATTATTGTTATATATGTCCAGAGATCATCATAAATTAGTATTCACCTTCAGGACTCACCCATTTTAGCAACTAAGGGATGAAATATTCTCCGCACTCCTTCATCCTTAGTTTGTGATGTTACCAGCGTCAGAAAGTAGTCATAATTTACCAGGCAAGTTACCAGTTTGTAAGTACTTTCTGAACAGCAACTTACAAAGTTAGCAGATTTATGAGAAGTTTTGTCTGGTAAATGCTCTGATGAATCTGGAAGCAGATCAAATAACAATAGACTATTACCTGATTCAGTTTACATTTCTTCACAACCTCTGTGGGCAGTGGCTATCATTTTCCTCACCACTTCCATTAGCTGAGGCTTCAAATTCTTCATCACTTCTAAGTACAGTGACATCAACTTCTTTACCAACTTTATTGTATACATCCACATCTTCACCTGGCACTACTTCTGTTCTGCTGTCCAAACTGTTTCGCTTCCACCTTCAACACCGCTTACGGAAAATCTTTATAACACATCCATATCACTTAAAACAGTGAAACTTACATAATCATGTAGGACAAACTAAGACCATGTTGTAGAGGTAAAAAAATTTTGAGGGGACATGGTTAATATGGGTATTGCATCTCTTAAAATTTATTTTTAAGACCAGCGATTTTTATTGTGTCTATACAGCCTTTACCAATCACGTGCCACGACTTCTAAACATCACCAATCACGAATTTCCATGGCTGAGTAACTTATAATCTTCATCTGTTTCGAGACACTAAGAGGGTAGACATAGAGATTCACTGCCATTGTTAACATGGCGAGCATGGAAAGAGAACGTGGTGATGATCTGATTAGATTAGGTTTGGTTCGCTTCGGTCTGGTTAGAAGTGTTCCAGGGGGAATGCAGGTCCCCTTCCCCTGGTTAGGATAGTGTTTTATAGAGTCTGCAGGTTAGGTTAGAATTGTGACCTTGGGAGAAGGGTCCAGGGGGCACAGTGTCTTTGCGAGGAGGCAGTCCAGGTTAGGTTTGACTAGTGTCCTTTGGGGTTAGATTAGAATAGGTTAGTAAGTGGTACTTCCTAAACCTAAGGATTTTTCAGAAAAAAATCAATATCTAGAGATATTTTCTTGTCTCTAGGGAAATATCCCTAGATTTTTGGGAATTTTCTTAATTTCTAAGAACATTTTCCAAGATTTTTCGAAGCCCATATATCACTCATACACAGGGTGTCCCACAAGTTAAGGTACATACCTCATGATATGGTAATTCAAGTAATTTTAAGACGAAAATACTCAATACACGTATGCTGTATTTTGCATTATTCTGTGAGAAATTAACATATAAGTTGTGTGCTGCTTGAGCCGCTTGCCTTGGACCAGTTTGCTGATAGGTTACTAGGTCGTGGAGCTCCACAGGATTTTTTTTATTTTTTTATGTAGGATGGACACTGGCCAAGGGCAACAAAAATCCAATAAAAAAATGCCCACTGAAATGCCAGTCCCATAAAAGGTAGTCAAAAATTGATTAGTAAGTGTCTTGAAACCTCCCTCTTGAAGAAATTCAAGTCATAGGAAGGTGGAAATACAGAAGCAGGCAGGGAGTTCCAGAGTTTACCACAGAAAGCGATGAATGATTGAGAATACTGGTTAACTCTTGCGTTAGAGAGGTGGACAGAATACGGGTGAGAGAAAGAAGAAAGTCTTGTGCAGCGAGGCTGCGGGAGGAGGGGAGGCATGTAGTTAGCAAGATTAGAAGAGCTGTTAGCATGAAAATAGCGGTAGAAGACAGCTAAAGATGCAACATTGCGGCAGTGAGAGAAAGGCTGAAGACAGTCAGTTTTTTTTTTTTTTTTATGTAGGAAGGGCACTGGCCAAGGGCAACAAAAATCTAATAAAAAAAGATGCCCACTGAAATGCCAGTCCCATAAAAGGGTCAAAGCAGTGGTCAAAAATTGATGAATAAGTGTCTTGAAACCTCCCTCTTGAAGGAATTCAAGTCATAGGAAGGTGGCAATACAGAAGCAGGCAGGGAGTTCCAGAGTTTACCAGAGAAAGCGATGAGTGATTGAGAATACTGGTTAACTCTTGCGTTAGAGAGGTGGACAGAATAGGGGTGAGAGAAAGAAGAAAGTCTTGTGCAGCGAGGCCGTGGAAGGAAGGGAGGCATGCAGTTAGCAAGATCAGAAGAGCAGTTAGCATGAAAATAGCGGTAGAAGACAGCTAGATATGCAGCATTGCGGCGGTGGGAGAGAGGCTGAAGACAGTCAGTTAGAGGAGAGGAGTTGATGAGACGAAAAGCTTTTGATTCCACCCTATCTAGGAGAGCAGTATGAGTGGAACCCCACCAGACATGTGAAGCATACTCCATACATGGACGGATAAGGCCCATGTACAGAATTAGCAGCTACGGGGGTGAGAAAAGCTGGCGGAGACGTCTCAGAACACCTAACTTCATAGATGCTGTTTTAGCTAGAGATGAGATGTGAAGTTTCCAGTTCAGATTATAAGTAAAAGGTAAACCGAGGATGTTCAGTGTAGAAGAGGGGGAGAGTTGAGTGTCATTGAAGAAGAGGGGATGGTTGTCTGGAAGGTTGTGTCGAGTTGATAGATGGAGGAATTGAGTTTTTGAGGTATTGAACAATACCAAGTTTGCTCTGCCCCAATCAGAAATTTTAGAAAGATCAGAAGTCAGGCGTTCTGTGGCTTCCCTGCATGATATGTTTACCTCCTGAAGGGTTGGATGTCTGTGAAAAGACGTGGAAAAGTGCAGGGTGGTATCATCAGCGTAGGAGTGGATAGGACAAGAAGTTTGGTTTAGAAGATCATTAATGAATAATAAGAAGAGAGTGGGTGACAGGACAGAACCCTGAGGAACACCACTGTTAATAGATTTAGGAGAAGAACAGTGACCGTCTACCACAGCAGCAATAGAACGGTCAAAAAAGGAAACTTGAGATGAAGTTACAGAGAGAAGGATAGAAACCGTAGGAGGGTAGTTTGGAAATCAAAGCTTTGTGCCAGACTCTATCAAAAGCTTTTCATATGTCCAAGGCAACAGCAAAAGTTTCACCAAAATCTCTAAAAGAGGATGACCAAGACTCAGTAAGGAAAGCCAGAAGATCACCAGTAGAGCAGCCTTGACAGAACCCATACTGGCGATCAGATAGAAGGTTGTGAAGTGATAGATGTTTAAGAATCTTCCTGTTGAGGATAGATTCAAAAACTTTAGATAGGCAGGAAATTAAAGCAATAGGACGGTAGTTTGAGGGATTAGAACGGTCACCCTTTTTAGGAACAGGTTGAATGTAGGCAAACTTCCAGCAAGAAGGAAAGGTAGATGTTGACAGACAGAGCTGAAAGAGTTTGACTAGGCAAGGTGCAAGCACAGAGGCAGAGTTTCAGAGAACAATAGGAGGGACCCCATCAGGTCCATAAGCCTTCCGAGGGTTTAGGCTAGTGAGGGCATGGAAAACATCATTGCGAAGAATTTTAATACGTGGCATGAAGTAGTCAGAGGGTGGAGGAGAGGGAGGAACAACCCCAGAATTGTCCAAGGTAGAGTGTTTAGCAAAGGTCTGAGCAAAGAGTTCAGCTTTAGAAATAGATGTGATAGCAGTGGTGCCATCTGGTTGAAATAGAGGAGGGAAAGAAGAAGCAAAGTTATTGGAGATGTTTTTGGCTAGATGCCAGAAATCACGAGGGGAGTTAGATCTTGAAAGGTTTTGACATTTTCTGTTAATGAAGGAGTTTTTGGCTAGTTGGAGAACAGACTTGGCATGGTTCCAGGCAGAAATATAAAGTGCATGAGATTCTGGTGATGGAAGGCTTAAGTACCTTTTGTGGGCCACCTCTCTATCATGTATAGCCCGAGAACAAGCTGTGTTAAACCAAGGTTTAAAAGGTTTAGGACGAGAGAAAGAGTGAGGAATGTATGCCTCCATGCCGGACACTATCACCTCTGTTATGTGCTCAGCACACAAAGACAGTTCTCTGACACAGAAGCAGTAGTCATTCCAAGGAAAATCAGCAAAATACCTCCTCAGGTCCCCCCAACTAGCAGAGGCAAAACACCAGAGGCACCTTCGCTTAGGGGGATCCTGAGGAGGGATTGGAGTGATAGGACAAGATAAAGATATGAGATTGTGATCGGAGGAGCCCAACGGAGAAGAAAGGGTGACAGCATAAGCAGAAGGATTAGAGGTCAGGAAAAGGTCAAGAATGTTGGGCGTATCTCCAAGACGGTCAGGAATACGAGTAGGGTGTTGCACCAATTGCTCTAGGTCATGGAGGATAGCAAAGTTGTAGGCTAGTTCACCAGGATGGTCAGTGAAGGGAGAGGAAAGCCAAACCTGGTGGTGAACATTGAAGTCTCCAAGAATGGAGATCTCTGCAAAAGGGAAGAGGGTCAGTTAGAGGAGAGGAGTTGATGAGACGAAAAGCTTTTGATTCCACCCTGTCTAGAAGAGCAGTATGAGTGGAACCTCCCGAGACACGTGAAGCATACTCCATACATGGACGGATAAAGCCCTTGTACAGAGTTAGCAGCTGGGGTGGTGAGAAAAACTGGCGGAGACGTCTCAGAACACCTAACTTCATAGAAGCTGTTTTAGCTAGAGATGAGATGTGAAGTTTCCAGTTCAGATTAAAAATAAAAGACAGACCGAGGATGTTCGGTGTAGAAGAGGGGGACAGTTGAGTGTCATTGAAGACATATTTCAATATTTCATATTGAGTTCCACCCAATATTTAATCTAATAGGTCCCCTTGCTTATAAAGTGATCAGTATGTAGCCAGCCCCTATAATATGTTCACAATAATTTTTAGAAAACACCAGTTTCTGTAGCCTACCGCTCACAGTGAGTCTGTGGTGGGGAGGTGTGTGTCTGTGTGTGTGTGTGTGTGTGTGTGTGTGTGTGTGTGTGTGTGTGTGTGTGTGTGTGTGTGTGTGTGTGTGTGTGTGTGTGTGTGTGTCACACCACCCTACCCCTTCCCCTGTAACCCCCTCTTCCTTTTTATGTGACTTCCCTCCACCCTGTGAGAAGCACATAGCTGGAGTGGCATCCCTTAGTCATTGTCTGATTTCCGGGAGGTGAGGATGTGCATATTGAGGCGGGGAGAAGTTTGGAGAATTAGTGTACTTTATCTTTTTGGAGGGCAATTAGGTTCATATGATATTATTTGCCTAGTATAGCAGTAAGCCCTTGTTGATGTTAGGTGAGATAAGAGTCTCCCAGAATTTGCCTGTGATTGTAGTGCCTCATAAGTAAAGAGATATCTCCCACAGTGACTCCGCGGCTGTACTGTACCTTCAAAAATTTGGTGTTTCTGTGAGCGGTCATTAGAGCCTCATCTGTTAATGTGGGCAGCTTGTTTGTGTATTTGTTGTTGCATTAAATGCTATGTGATCCAAGGTTCTTTTAAAGGATCTGGATGCAGAGGATTATACTCGTAGATACTTTGCTGTATAGTGAAACTTTACTCCCTCCTCAGGCCCTGTTGATGCCTACTGTCCAGGAGGATGCAAACAACACTAATCCGCAGGAGGATATAATACTTTGTTGGACAGTGGGTGATCCATTATTGAGGGTGGTTTGTCCAACAAGGTATTAAACCTCAACTTTTAAGTGTGTGTCCTTTATCGTAATTGTCCCTTCCAAGAACATAGCTATCAATTCTTTCCCAGCTGTTGGAGTGATTTGGCAGTTGTGGTGCTTCCTTGCCTGTGGAAGGAAAAACAGGCTGGCAACTTCCATTGTGTAACTCACTGCAGGAGACCAGAAAGCCCCTGTAAATACTTGTTTAAGCCTTGCACTGAACTACATAGGAGGTAGCTCAATGAAGCTAGCTGAAATAAAGGCAGCTGTGAGAGGGGCAGAACCTGGTGTTGTTGTTTCCTGATGTTGTTGTTTCCTGTTAAGATTCTTGCCACTCCGTTGCCAGTACTGTCTTGGTTAGATTGTTTGCCACCACTGTAACAGATGAGATTCTTGGTATGGTGGTGATTACTCTGGAGGACCTGGTAGTAAATGGATATTGCTGGTAGTGTGGAGGTCGTGGGTAGTGGGTTGGATTATAGTAGATTGTGCGAGTAAAAGACACAAGTTCTTAATTTAATTAAGTTCTTAATTTAATGATGGACAGGATGTACACACAGGATACCAAGACACAATTGGTGACAGGTGTGACAGTACTTGATTCTCTCTCTGATGACTGATATGAACTCTCAACTGATACAAGAGAATCAGTCTCTGAACAGACTGATTCTCTAGCTGTGTACAGCTCTATTTATGTGAGATGAAGTGGATCAGACTTCAGAATCTGAGATGAAGAAATGAGCAATGAGGTGCTTGGAAATGGGGTGAAGGGACCAATGGTAGAGGTCATTATTTTGATCTATGATCAGGGAGGATGACAGGAAGGCGATGCAGGTGTTTTCCCTAAGGACTGACATGAATATAGGGAAGGTAGGTGTGATATTCCTTTGAGAGCATCATAGGGAGGAGACAGGTTTTAATAGACTAAGGCTGGCCATGTGGGCACGTGGTTTGAAATACATGAATGATGAATGTGTATAATAATAATTGTTATGACTGGTGCGACTGATACATTGTGACTGTCTGTGTATAGGATGCAAGAATCTAGAAGGAACTTGTAACCCACAGCTGAGCCCTACACCAAATTGCATAGTTGGTGACTCGGGGAAGTGAGCCATGATAAAGGCTGCGGTGAGAAGGGCAGGATTTGTGGTCACACACACACACACACATATATATATATATATATATATATATATATATATATATATATACGAACCTCGGTTCTCGAACTTACTTCATTCCTGAATGCTGTTTGAAATTCAAAATGTTCGAAAACCGAAACTATTTTTCCCATAGGAATCAATGTAAAATGGATTAATCCGTTCTCAGACGCCAGTCTACACTTTCTTAGGGGCTTATGAGATGCTCCCACAGACAAATTAGCTGCTTCACAACATCTCCAGTTCACAAATTATTTATCCAAAAAGGATGTATTGAATGGTCCTATTGACACAGTACTCATCAGAAGATACTGTTTAGACCGATCCTGTGAGGGAAGCCTTACAGAGGGACACAGAGAGGAGCAAAACACACTGCCAAAATGAAGGTGATCATAACACTTAGACATCTTGCTGCTGGAAAAAAAAAAAAAACACAGGAAAATGCAGTTGTGTAGTAGTGATGGAATTGGGGGTCATCAAGAGAGCCATAGGTGGCTTGGGATTACTCCTGAGTGTCAAAATCTGTTTGTTTATATCGAAGTTTTTCAGTGGGATCACATTTATCTGACTCTGCAGATGAAAGTTGAGAGCTCTTCCATGAATCCAGCAGTGGCGAGTTCTTGGGATTTGAGGATGAATGTTTTTTTTTTTTTTTTTTACTTTCATATTTTTTTTTACTTTTAATTTTTTTTTTTTTTTTAATAAAACCACTCTTGGACAATATTATGTTTACTAATCACCAACTAATGTCACCACCATACGAACAAAATCGAAGAAGTGATTAATGTAAACGATAAGCACCACCAGTATGTGGGGGACGCACTGCTTCACAGTACTTTTTTATTTACATAGTTGTAAAGTTGTAAATTTGTATTGATTGCTCCAGCAAATTTGTGATGAGTGCTGAGACAATAGATAGTTTTGTGAAAAGGTGAGATAAATTCATGGATAATGATGATAGATGGTCAAATGTAAGTTTACAGGAGCTGCCTTGTGTAGATCAACCAGCCTCTTGCAGACTCCTTGCTTCTTGTGTTTTTATATTCAGTGGTTGAGTATATGGTGAATGTGTTCTTGTATGAGAATGACTAAAAAAAAAAAAATAAATTCTTTCCAATATTAGGTGTATCTTCCAAAATGCAGCATCCTGTAAGCCATAAAATACGGTGTGTATATATATATATATATATATATATATATATATATATATATATATATATATATATATATATATATATATATATATATATATATATATATATATATATATATATATATATATTACCGCCCTCGTGCCTGCCTCACCAACCACTAATCTCTCCAACTAGCCATCGGTTTCGAATACCATCTCAACACTGTGGCGGTATCATAGAGACGAAGCTTTAGAAGCAAATCTTGACTCGTGTCTCAATCAAGTTGACCAAGCTGACGAATGACTTCCACTTCCAAACCTCGTCAGTCTCACTCGCTTCTCACAGTTGGAACCATCCTCCCTCCTGCTGCCTGGATTTGGTTGCATCGTCACGAGTTGGAAGAAGTCGTGATTAACAACACAAACATAAACACCCACACACGTACCCTCACACTCTTCATTACGTACAGGCCTGAGCTATGTATATTTGTGTTGTACAGTAAAATCCCTCTCATCCGGCATTCGAGTATCTGGCAGCTTCAAGTATCCGGCACATTTTTCCCCGAGCCTTAAAATCAATAAAAAATCAATGTGTACTCATAAAATCGATTAAAATTCTCGCGCGAGGCATACTTTGTCCCCTCGCCACCAGAGCGCACTGTTTCGCGCCACCCACGGCCCACTGCACTGGGTGGTTACTCAGTGACTCAGTCCCACGTGTGCACTGTTTATCGCCTGACACCTTCATCATGCCTAAAGTTGTAGAAAAGAGGAAGCGTGTTGTGCTTACACTTAAGCAGCTGATCAGATCAGCTGCTGATTAAGATCAGTTGATCTTTGTTATGGTAAGATGCGTGAGTGTAGGGTGGTGATTGTGGACATAATTTCACTTCTATTCAAGTATCCGGCAATATTCAAATATCCAGCATGTCGGCGGTCCCGTTGATGCCGGACAAGAGGGATTTTACTGTATTTTGGCTATATATTTATTTTCCTTTATCGCTTATTATTTGGTACATGTTACATTCACTTTGTTGCTTATTAACTTGTATATGTTTTCTCACCTTTGGTTTTTTTTTATTGCTTATTAGCTTATATATGTTATGTTAACTGTACATACTGACTTGAACCCAAGTGGGATCACTGTGTCCTATATAAGTTGCATGCGCTATATCCGCTTCAAGTAGTGGATATTTAGTTTAATAATGATTAAGTTTTATTTCATATTTGTTTCACTACCTTATGCTACAAGAAAGAGTACAGCACACCCCTAGTCAACCAACTTTTACCCATGCTTGTAACATATATTGGTGGCCTGTCTGGGATTGTATCTTATGAACTGGTATGTCATTTGTATGTTATCGTAACTGCTAGTTAGATAATTACTGTTTCTGACTTAAGCTTTATTTTCAGGCTTACATACATACATGACCACATTATTCACACTCATTTTCGTCACTTCTTCGTTTATCTCACAAGTATCTGCTGGTGGGTGCACGGTCACCTTACCTTTAAATATTTCACGATAGGTGTGCTGAAATAGGTAAAGGGCGTATTCACATAGGTAGTTGTATCGGTTTCAGGTAGGGATTATTCCGTGGAATATAGTTCCACTTCCTCACATACTGCTCTGAGACTCACTCATTTGGGGTCATTGAAGCTCGAAATCATTTCTTAATTTCCTCACAAGTATCTAGACCAGCCTAAACTCAAAAGAGTACTTTAGGCCAGCTCCTGTTTGTTGGAAGTGAGATACATCATTCACTGACCTATGGCTAGTTAAATCTGTGAAGGAAAGGCTGATCAGGGGTCGCACCTCTCTCTCTTAAAGGTTAACTCATGTCCAAGGGTGCAAATCCCGTCTTTGCTGTTAATGGCCCTCTTGAATCTTATGTCAAGGCTTTAACTCAAGTGAAACTTAGGAGATAACATGGTAGAGTTTTGACATCGTCTTTCCACTTTTCTACTCGAGTAAATCAAAATGGCAAAATTCCTATTTCATAGAAAATTTAAGAAATCCTTATGTAGAACTTAAAGCCTCTAAAGTAACCAAGGATCAACTAAAATATATTGCTAGTGGTTTTGAGATTCCATTCCAACATGACATTCAAAAAGATGACCTTATGACACCCATTTTAACTCGTCTTGGAGAAGAACCTAGCCCTAGTAAAGGACTTGAGATATAGAGTCAGACTAAAGATCCTAATATCCTTTTTAAAAATAGAGAAAGTTAAAATGAAAGCCTTGCAAATGCAGATAGAATATGCGGAGGAGGAGAAGGAGAGACAGAAAACATGAGAAACAAACAAAGAAGGAAAGAGCTCACCAGTTACTCCTGTTGCAAAAACAACCTCCAACAAGGCTAAGATCACTAAATATTTGTCCCTCTTACCACAATTCTCAGATCAAGATCCTGAAAGTTTCGTCAGGGAGTTCGAATCCTCTGCTGAACACTTTGAATTGCCTCATGAGGATTGGACATTGCTCCCAAAGCCCAAGCTCACTGAGAAAATTTTAACTATCTTGGGAGGTCTAGAAAATAACACTGATTATGCCTTGGTTAAGAAAGGTATTCTAGCAGCATATTCCATTGCAACAGAGGATTACAGAAAAAAATTTAGGAATCTTAAACTCCAACTTCAGACATACTTGGAGTTCACATCAGAAGTACAGAGCACTGTAAAAGTGGCTTAAGTCAGCTTTAGTCACCACATATGACCAGCTAGTAAACTTGATCGCCTTAGAGGAATTTTAAACGCAAGGTGCCTCATTTAGTTGTAATGCACATCACCAGCAGAGACAAGACAGACTTACTTAAAGTTGATGAAATTGCAGACATGTTTTCACTGATTCACCGTCCAGGTCCCATGGGAGAGAGGAAGGCTGAGTCAATTGTAAAGTCCAGTGCAGGTGCTGTAAACAATGGCAAGTCAGTTGTTAGTAATTTTCTCCAGTGTGTTCACTTTGCAAAAAAGCCTGGCCACCTCATAAGTGCAAAGTAGCCAAAAGATGCTTTTACCAAACCATTGGCCTCATTTAATACCATGAAAACAGTTCACTCTAACAAGTTATTTACCCTATTAATGTCAAAAGGATCAGTCTCCTTTAGTGATAACTTAAAATACTCAGTAAATATCATAAGGGATACTGCTGGAGACCAGTCACTTGTACTAAAATCAGCAGTCCCTGGGATTGAAAAAAGTTACACTGGTGAAAAGGTGTATTTAAAGGATATTCACGGTCCATTTCCACTCCTTTTAGCCTGAGTACACCTTGACAGTCCTATAGTGAAGGAAGAAGTGATTGTTGGGGTCAGTAATGATCAATCTTTCCCCATACCTAATGCTGAGTTTTTACTGGCTAATAACTTAGCTTGTGGTGCAGTCTTTCCATCCCTTGTTACTAAAGACTCACCACTCCCATATAATCCTACAGGGGAACTTGAGTGAGAACAACCTAATTTGTTTCTGGTTTGTGCTGTGAACCAAGCACAAGCCGCCCAGAACAATCCTGTTGCTGCTCAGTCTTTGCCCAAACTTCCAAATCCTCCAGCTCAAGTGAACCTAAATCAACTGTTCACTACTGAAGTTCTCTCAGTGGCCCAAAAAGAGGATGAATCATTAACCAAATTTCATTCACAAGTCATTCCTAAGGATCAGATCATTCACTACCCATCATTTTACTACCAGGGCGACATCCTTATGAGCGTGTATAAACAACTTAAACTTAATGACGATTCAGCATGGGCTGAGGTCCATCAGATAGTCTTGCCAGGAGTCTTGAGAATACTGTGATAGAGATCACTCATGAAAACAATGCTGGACACTTAGGTATCATGAAAACCTGTGATAAAACATAGAGTCATTTTTATGTCAAGTTGCAGACAAACCTAACCAAACCATCCCATTACTAATTTATAGTTTCCACGAATATTTCCTTAATTTCTATATATTTGGAGGGCTCAGTTACTGCCATTTATTACTAATTTATAGTTTCTACAAATATTTCCTTCATTTTTATATATTTGGAGGAGAGACACAGAGGGTAAGACAGTAGTTCAATCTTTGAAATAAGTTAAATGTGATCTCATTTAAGAACCTTAATGTAAACAAACATGGTTTGGCTTTCAGGAGTAATCCTGAGCCTCCTATTCATAGAAACTAATTTATAGTTTGTGAATATTTCCTTCGTTTTTATATATTTAGAGGAGAGACACCATTACTGCCATTTATTACTAATTTATAGTTTCTATAAATATTTCCTTCATTTTTATATATTTGGAGGAGAGACACAGAGGGTAAAACAATAGTTCAATCCTTGAAATAAGTTAATTGTGATCCCATTGAAGAATCTTGACGTAAACAAACAAGGTTTGGCATTCAGGAGTAATCCCAAGGCTCCTGTGGCTCTTTCTATGACCCACAATGCCATCACTACTGCACAACTGCATTTTCCCAGTAGCTTTTCTCAGCAGCAAGATGTCTAAGTGTTATGATCACCTTTATCTTGACAGTGAGTGGGTTGCTCCTCTCTGTGTCACTCTGTAAGGTTTCCCTCACTTGATCAGCGACAAAGAGAATGCCTGCATGGCATAAACAATATCTTTTGATGGGTTGTGTCACTAAATTAATTCAATAAATTCTTTCTGGATAAAAATTTTTGAAGCTGGACATCTTGTGGAGCAGCCATCTTAGCAGTGGGAGCATCAGTCATGGTGGACATGGTGGAAGGGTGCCTGAGAATGGATTAATCTATTTTACATTGATTCCTATGGGGAAAACAGTTTCAGTTTTTTTAACATTTCGGATTTTGAATGGCATTCAGGAACGAATTAAATTAAAAAACCAAGGTTCCACTGTGTATATATATATATATATATATATATATATATATATATATATATATATATATATATATATATATATATATATATATATATATATTTATTTATTTATTTACTTATTTATATATATACTAAAAAAGACAAATAAAAAAATTATATCTAATTTATACCACATTGCATCAACATAAACACAATTGATTACTGCTTGGTGCTGGTAAGTGGACCACATCACATGGAAGATAAAGCAAAGGATGGCTCTTGATGCTGCCCCAACAACTTTAAGCTAGTCAGTCCCTACAGGACACAAATGTCCTTTTTACAACTAAGAGATGATGGACAAACTGGGTGGGATACTTAAAATAGCCTTAAACTCCTGGCACATCAGGTGCCTTAACTGTCATATGTTGCTACAAGTTGTGGGGCAGGTAAGGTGTTGCAACTCTGCCTGAACTTTGAAAACACATTTTTTTTTCAGCACTGGGTCCTTGGCAGCTTATCATATAACTCTGGTTAATCATAATTCATAAATCCTGATCAGATGAACTATTTAGTAAACACAGGTGTCATGTGCCTTACATCCCTCACAAATTTCTAAAAGCTTACACATGAAAAAATAAAAATTAAAGGGTAATCTGAATACTTTGAAAATCACTCCTAACTGAATTCTGTAGCTGTTATAATGATGTCAACAGTACTTACAGTTGACATCCTCATTTCCATATTTAGCTCTTTTCTTCATAAAAGACACTACTGGAAATAACAGGATATTATATAGCAGAATTCTGACAAAGCACTGAAAGTAGTAGATCCTGACTGTCATGGACCAAACTTCACAATGCAAAGGCATCTTCACTCTGCCTTGACTTGCAGCACCACAACTTGCACCAAAATGACTACTCCCATGTTTTGTGTGTGGGCAGCATACACTACCATAAGCACACACAGCACCATAAGATGCAGCATCACATTTTGGTTGGAATACAGCTACCAGACATTCAAAACAATAAGTGGCAACATAGATTCTAGGTGCAGTCCTACAGAATGTTGTACATCAGTGTTTGACATTAGTTTGTTTCATTTGGCCTGTGAGCCTCTGAGCACCTTTCTGAAACTTGCCATCATTACAGTGAAATCAGGCAGGCTTGAGAAAGACTTGCCAAATTTAAAGCCCACTGCTCTATAGAACAAGAAGAAGAAGATGATGAAAAGTCTGTGTTAAAACAAGCACCCATTACAAAAAACCTAGCAGTTACCTTTATCACTATGTATGAACTTTAGTGTCAGAATGAGGGTAATAAATGTAAGAGTATCAGTATCAATAAACCCTTTAACTGGCAACGGAAGTATATATATAGTAGCTCCAGAATTTAGCAAAAAAAATGTGACTATATATAGACGATCCTTCAGAAATCATTCCTTGTATTTCACAGGAGAGACCAAACACATAGGTGGTTGTATTCGAGTCCTGCAGAGCCTATAAAACTCTCTTACTGGCAATTTTTGAATGGCTGTGGCTATGTTCATTTACTCTGCTCCCACGTTTCAGTAAAGTAGGCTCAATAATCTAACTTTCTTTTGATATCTGGATATTGTAGACATAACCAGGTTCCCTGGTAGAATTGGAATTAGATTATATTCTAAACCACAACTCAGATTATGAATTCATGGATGATATTGTATCAGATGATACATCAGATGATGATGATAATGGTGATGTTGGAAGTGATGATGATATATAGCTTGTTATTGTCGAGAAACCAGATGAATGTCTGCCTGATACATAAGGGGATATCAATGATAACAATGCTCCAGTTGGCTGGATGAGTCATTCCACTGTTAGTAGAGAACAATTTCCATTTACTGGAGAGACAGGGGGTCAAAGTAGTTTTAGAATCAAGACCTAATGGAAATATTTATCTTTCGTAGAGAGGAATATGATTGAACATATAGTGAGAGAAACAAATAAATATGCTGCCTAAGTCTATGCAGAAAAGATAAATGGAAAAATGATGAGGAAGAGTAGAGATCTCATGTGGAAAGAAACTAATATTGTAAAGATGTATATCTTTATAGGTTTGGTCATTTTACAAGACATAGTAAGGAATACTACTATCTACTCATACCACTCTGCTAACCAGATTATTATACCACCATTTTTTTGGGGAAAATACATAAGCAGGGACAGGTTTGCCCTTCTTAAGTATTTGCATCTTACTGACAATGAAAATAATGCAGACCCATCTTACAAATTTAAGGAAATATCTGATAAATTTAGGAATAAATACAAGTCTAATTACATCCAAAGGAAAATATTAGCATTTATTGAGTCCCTCTTACTCTGGAAAGAAAGACTGAAATGGAAAAGGTATATCCTAAACAAGGCAAGGTTCGGCATGGACATGTATATCCTAGCAGAGACTGAAACAGGCTATGCATGGGATGTTTTGACATATACAGGGAAGGGCACTGAATATAAGTGCTAAAATACCAGGGTTGTCAGATCAAACTATAAGCTGTCCAACCCAACTGAGATTGTTCTTGCCTTCATAAAACCCTTACTGAATAAAGGATATGTGCTTGGAATGGATAACTTCTATGCATCATTCAAGCTCTATGACATTCTCTTAGCTTGTGGAACTAAAGCTATATAAGCACTGAGATTTAACAGGGAGGCATTTTCTAAGGATATAAAAGATATGAAACTGAATATATATATATATATATATATATATATATATATATATATATATATATATATATATATATATATATATATATATATATATATATATATATATATATATATATATATATATATATATATATATATATATATATATATATATATCATATAAAATAATGATGCAAATGTAAGGCAAATACTTAGTTAGGGAGGGAAATCACATCCAGGTCACAAGTCCTGGACACAGCTTTGGCTGTGGGCATGAATGACTCTATTCACCATACTTATACAAATAATAAATAATGGTCACTTAATTAAGTTTTGTGCAATGAACATATAGCAGCTGTTCCATATTGAAGTAATCTAAATATAGATCATGTTAAAACCCTGCATAATGGAACAACTGCTATATGTTCATTGCACAAAACTTAATTAAGTGACCATTATTTATTATTTGTATAAGTATGGCTATAATTATGCTACAGGCTTGTGGTCTGCATTAACTATAAACAGACATTTTTTTTTTATTTGGGGCTTCACAGCAATTCCTGTTACTGGCTAAGAGTTACTGGTACATTTTATTGTTTCCAACATTTAATGGTCCAGTTTGTTTTCTCAACACCTGAAGACACAGTTTGTTCTTTCTTAATAATCAAAAGCACTTTCCTTTCTCAACAAATAGGATTATGTTCTTTTCAACAAAGTTAATAAGAAGGATGGTTTGTTCTTTCTCAGAAGAATTAAAGGTCCAATTAGTTCTTAACAGTTTAAGGTACAGTTTGTTCTTTTTCAACAGATCTTAAAATAGTCTGCTTTTTTCCAAAAGATTCAAAGGTGTGGTGTATATATTTTGCTTTTAAAATTAAGGGTGCATTTATTCTTTCTCTATCTCATAAAAAAATTACCAAGTTTGTATTTTGTTTGTGTCCAAACAAAAAACACCAAAAACAAAGTGGATTACAGTGTGAAATATATCATAAGACAAAAACATTCACTCCCAGCTTTATTTTCCAGAAAAAAAGTGTCACACCTATACTGTCAACAATATAATTCCCAAATCCATTACTCCTTCATGTAACACAATGGCATGGCTGCCAGCAGACTGCTTAATACCATGATCATTTACACCATCTATTCTCACAGTCACTAGTACAACCACAAAAACCACCTCAAACATGGGTGCGTTTGTGTTGGTTAACATCACCCTTGGTCTTGAAACACCTCCCACAAATCTCACACCTGCACTCCCTTGAGGCATTGTGTCTAAGGATGTGTTTACTGAGACAAGAACTGGAAAGAAATCTTTTACCACACTCTTGACACCCATAATTTCTAATGCCAGTGTGTGTCAAATTATGTTTGGTGAGGGTAGATTTTTGGGCAAATTTTTTTCCACACTGTTGACATTCATAATTTTTAACACCACTGTGCGTCAAGGCATGTCCAGTGAGAGTAGACTTTTGAGCAAATCTCTTCCCACACAGATTACATTCATAATTTCTTACTCCTGTGTGTAACAAGGTGTGCTGGGTGAGGTTTGACTTATCAGCAAATTTTTTCCCACATTCCTGGCACTTGTAGTTTTTAACTCCAGTGTGTGTCAGACTGTGTTGGGTAAGCTTATACTTCTGGGTAAATCTTTTCCCACACTCTTGGCATTCATGGTTTCTTACACCAGTGTGTGTCAGGGTGTGTCTGGTGAGGTGGGTCTTGTGAATAAATCTCTTCCCACATTCTTGGCATTCATGATTTCTTACACCACTGTGTGCCATAACGTGTTGAGTGAGGTTACCTTTATGAGTAAATTTTTTCCCACACACTTCACATTCATAATCTTTAACATCACTGTGTATTGGGGTATGCTGGTTGAGGTCAGATTCTCGAGCAAATCTTTTCCCACACTCTACACATTCATACTTCCTATCATCAGAGTGCATGATCAGGGTGTGTCGAGTGAGGTAATACTTTTGAATAAATCTTTTTCCACACTCCTGACATTCATAATTTTTAACACCACTGTGTCTTAGGGTGTGTTTCTTAAGATCACTCTTAAATTTAAATGTTTTAAAACACTCTTGACACTCAAATTTGCTTTCTTCCTTGTGTAAAGAGCTGTCTGCTGCAGAAAAATACACACTGTCACTCCTGCTGCTCTCCACATCTGAGGCAGATTGATCCTCCTCCTTCAGTCTCTCTTCTCTTTGAACAGAGGTGCCTGCCTCCTGGTAATTCTTATCATCACATCTATTATCCACATCTGAAGCAGACTGATCCTCCTGCTCCCAGCTGCTCATGTTGCTGGCCAGCCTCACAGCTTCTATAGCAGCACTGCTCTTGACAGCAAACATGACAGCCAATCCAGCAAGAATGCTCAGGGAAGTCAGACTGAAACTGTTAAGTGCCAGCACCTGCAATAATGGCAACAGTCAGAACACATAGCAATGCACTGCCTTACCAATATGCTCCTGCCTGTAGAGAAAATACTTTACCATCCTATCTCACTCATACCACATTTTTATGTATGTGCAAAGAAGAACAAAAAGTAAAATAAAATAAACTCAATTAAAAGCTTCCAAAGAATGGCCAATTTATTTCTGGAGATACATTGGCATTCCTCTCTTGCAATGATTCAAATCATCGGAAGGAAAAATACAGAAAGAGTTTGACAGTGAAAGGCTGAATTAATAAAGATATTGGTTAACATTTGCATTAATGAGATGGACAGAATAAGGGTCAGAGGAAGTACAAAAACTTGCCCAGTTAAGTCAAAGGGCATGTGGAGGCATGCTAAGAAATTGCACAATAACCTAAAAGCCCCTTCAACACAAATTCTAAAGAGAGATCAGTGGAATCAGACAATGTAATTAAAATATGAACCCAGTACATCAATTCTCCTGGAGCCAACTCCATGAATCACAAAATCAGCTCTTAATCAAAACTATCCTTGATGATCAGGCAATTACTCAACGTAATGTGCTGAATAAGAGCAAAGATTCAACAGAAATAATACATACTTAAAAGGTCCAACTCCAATCTATCATTGTCCATACCAGGCAAAATGGTTGTTTGAAAAACTAATAAATAACATGTTAGAGAATTCTGTAACTAAACCCTTAATACCAGTTCAGTTAAGTCTGATAATACTATTAGTCAAACAGATAGTGCAAAGTATATCTAACACTAAGAACAAACACCTAGATACTAATATACACTAATTTTACCATACTCATGGTTTTGCTATTAGTGAATTCACACATTAGAAGATTTTCCTCCAGTGGTGTAAAGGTGCTCACAAAGGAGTTTTCAGGGAGTTTTCAGCATACATATGCAGCCACCTGTGGACCACCATGCTTTCAGGTTACCAAAAATACTTACTTGGTACAGATTATGTGTAGAATTTCTCTCTCTCTCTCTCTCTCTCTCTCTCTCTCTCTCTCTCTCTCTCTCTCTCTCTCAACACATGCAATGGTTCACACTACAATCAATGGAACACACACACACACACACACACACACACACACACACACACACACACACACACACACACACACACACACACACACACACACACACACAGTCAGTTACAAGAAAATACTTAAGATGATGGAAGAACTTGATGTAAATAAAGCAACTGGTCCAGATGGAGTATCAAATTGGATAATGAAAGAATGTAGAGAACAACTGGCTGATAAAATTCACAGTCTAGTGGTGATATCACTATCACAGGGAAGAGTACCAAAAGATTGGAAGGGAGCAAATATTACACCAATATTCAAAGGAGGAAATAAGGAAAACCCAGTAAATTATAGACCAGTGTCCTTGACTAGTATTGTAGGAAAACTATGCGAAAAAACAATAAAGGAAAGATGGATAGAACACATGGAAAGAGAGAAAGTTTTGGTAAATTGTCAATTTGGTTTTAGGAGGGGAAGATTATGCTCCATGAACTTATTGTTCTTTTATTCAAGGGTTATCGACGTTGTGCAGGAGAGAGATGGATGGGTAGATGATGTCTATTTAGACCTAAAGAAACCATTTTGACAAAGTACCACACTGAAGATTGCTATGGAAGATAAAAAATTATGGAAAAATTGAAGGAAGACTGCTGGAGTGGATGGAGGATTATCTGGATGATGGAGAGCTGAGAACAGTAATACAAGACCAGAATTCATCTTGGCCGAAAGTAACTAGTGATGTTCCACAGGGGTCAGTGTTGTGAACGATAATGTTTGGAATATATGTGAATGACATAAATGAAGAAATAGACATTTATATGAACTTATTTGCAGATGATGATAAGCTGATGAGAAGGGTAGAAAACATAAAGGACTGTATGGTACTGCAAGATGATTTAAAAAAGATAAATAGATGGAGTAAATCTTGGCAAATGGAATTCAATTAAAGTAAATGTAAAGTAATGGAGTTTTTTTTTTTTTTATGTAGGAAGGATACTGGCCAAGGGCAACAAAAATCTAATAAAAAAAATGCCCACTGAAATGCCAGTCCCATAAAAGGGTCAAAGCAGTGGTCAAAAATTGGTGGATAAGTGTCTTGAAACCTCCCTCTTGAAGGAATTCAAGTCATAGGAAGGTGGAAATACAAAAGCAGGCAGGGAGCTCCAGAGTTTACCAGAGAAAGGGATGAATGATTGAGAATACTGGTTAACTCTTGCATTAGAGAGGTGGACAGAATAGGGGTGAGAGAAAGAAGAAAGTCTTGTGCAGTGAGGCCGCGGAAGGAGGGGAGGCATGCAGTTAGCAAGATCAGAAGAGCAGTTAGCATGAAAATAGCGGTAGAAGACAGCTAGATATGCAACATTGCGGCAGTGAGAGAGAGGCTGAAGACAGTCAGTTAGAGGAGAGGAGTTGATGAGACGAAAAGCTTTTGATTCCACCCTGTCTAGAAGAGCAGTATGAGTGGAACCCCCCCAGACATGTGAAGCATACTCCATACATGGACAGATAAGGCCCTTGTACAGAGTTAGCAGTTGGGGGGGGTGAGAAAAACTGGCGGAGACGTCTCAGAACACCTAACTTCATGGAAGCTGTTTAAGCCAGAGATGAGATGTGAAGTTTCCAGTTCAGATTATAAGTAAAGGACAGACCGAGGATGTTCAGTGTAGAAGAGGGGGACAGTTGAGTGTCATTGAAGAAGAGGGGATAGTTGTCTGGAAGGTTGTGTTGAGTTGATAGATGGAGGAATTGAGTCTTTGAGGCACTGAACAATACCAAGTTTGCTCTGCCCCAATCAGAAATTTTAGAAAGATCAGAAGTCAGGCATTCTGTGGCTTCCCTGCGTGATATGTTTACCTCCTGAAGGGTTGGACGTCTACGAAAAGACGTGGAAAAGTGCAGGGTGGTATCATCAGCGTAGGAATGGATAGGACAAGAAGTTTGGTTTAGAAGATCATTAATGAATAATAAGAAGAGAGTGGGTGACAGGACAGAACCCTGAGGAACACCACTGTTAATAGATTTAGGAGAAGAACAGTGACCGTCTACCACAGCAGTAATAGAACGGTCAGAAAGGAAACTTGAGATGAAGTTACAGAGAGAAGGATAGAAACCGTAGGAGGGTAGTTTGGAAATCAAAGCTTTGTGCCAGACCCTATCAAAGGCTTTTGATATGTCCAAGGCAACAGCAAAAGTTTCACCAAAATCTCTAAAAGAGGATGACCAAGACTCAGTAAGGAAAGCCAGAAGATTACCAGTAGAGTGGCCTTGACGGAAGCCATACTGGCGATCAGATAGAAGGTTGTGAAGTGATAGATGTTTAAGAATCTTCCTGTTGAGGATAGATTAAAAAACTTTAGATAAGCAGGAAATTAAAGCAATAGGACGGTAGTTTGAGAGATTAGAGTGGTCACCCTTTTTAGGAACAGGTTGAATGTAGGCAAACTTCCAGCAAGAAGGAAAGGTAGATGTTGACAGACAGAGCTGAAAGAGTTTGACTAGGCAAGGTGCAAGCACAGAGGCACAGTTTCGGAGAACAATAGGAGGGACCCCATCAGGTCCATAAGCATTCCGAGGGTTTAGGCCAGCGAGGGCGTGGAAAACATCATTGCAAAGAATTTTAATAGGTGGCATGAAGTAGTCAGAGGGTGGAGGAGAGGGAGGAACAAGCCCAGAATCGTTCGAGGTAGAGTTTTTAGCAAAGGTTTGAGCAAAGAGTTCAGCTTTAGAAATAGATGTGATAGCAGTGGTGCCATCTGGTTGAAGTAGAGGAGGGAAAGAAGAAGAAGCAAAGTTATTGGAGATATTTTTGGCTAGATGCCAGAAATCATGAGGGGAGTTAGATCTTGAAAGGTTTTGACATTTTCTGTTAATGAAGGAGTTTTTGGCTAGTTGGAGAACAGACTTGGCATGGTTCCGGGCAGAAATATAAAATGCATGAGATTCTGGTGATGGAAGGCTTAAGTACCTTTTGTGGGCCACCTCTCTATCATGTATAGCACGAGAATAAGCTGTGTTAAAGCAAGGTTTAGAAGGTTTAGGACGAGAAAAAGAGTGAGGAATGTACAGCTCCATGCCAGACACTATCACCTCTGTTATGCGCTCAGCACACAAAGACGGGTCTCTGACACGGAAGCAGTAGTCATTCCAAGGAAAATCAGCAAAATACCTCCTCAGGTCCCCCCAACTAGCAGAGGCAAAACGCCAGAGGCACCTTCGCTTAGGGGGATCCTGAGGAGGGATTGGAGTGATAGGACAAGATAAAGATATGAGATTGTGATCGGAGGAGCCCAACGGAGAAGAAAGGGTGACAGCATAAGCAGAAGGATTAGATCAGGAAAAGGTCAAGAATGTTGGGCGTACCTCCAAGACGGTCAGGAATACGAGTAGGGTGTTGAACCAATTGCTCTAGGTCATGGAGGATAGCAAAGTTGTTGGCTAGTTCACCAGGATGGTCAGTGAAGGGAGAGGAAAGCCAAAGCTGGTGGTGAACACTGAAGTCTCCAAGAATGGAGATCTCTGCAAAAGGGAAGAGGGTCAGAATGTGCTCCACTTTGGAAGTTAAGTAGTCAAAGAATTTCTTATAGTCAGAGGAGTTAGGAGAGAGGTATACAGCACAGATAAATTTAGTATGAGAGTGACTCTGTAGTCGTAGCCAGATGGTGGAAAACTCAGAAGATTCAAGAGCGTGGGCACGAGAGCAGGTTAAGTCATTGCACACATAAACGCAGCATCCAGCTTTGGATCGAAAATGAGGATAGAGAAAGTAGGAGGGAACAGAAAAGGGGCTACTGTCAGTTCCCTCAGACACCTGAGTTTCAGTGAGGAAAAGAAGATGAGGTTTAGAAGAGGAGAGGTGGTGTTCTACAGATTGAAAATTAGATCTTAGACCATGAATGTTGGAGAAGTTAATGAAGAAAAAGTTGAGGGAGGTGTCAAGACACTTCGGGTCGTCAACAGAAAGGCAGTCCGACCTGGGGACATTTATGGTCCCCTCCCCAGATGGGGACTCCGAGGCTGGTGTAGGAGTCACCATGATGATTTTAAAATTTTTGGGTGAAGGGTGTGTGTGTTATTAGGTGCTTGTAGTTTTGTGTGGAGGAAGAGAGTTGTCTTTAGAGGGCAGGCTGTGACTGCCCCTTGTGTTGTGAGACACAAAGGGAAATGTTCAGTGAGGTCACAGCTGGGTTTAATGATAAGTTCACAGCACCCCCTGAACAGTGCTTTAGACCTCACTGGGAGTAATTATCGTTTCGGCAGGTGTCTACTGCCTCCTCCTGTAGGTAAAGGTAAGAAAAAAATACAATATCATTATGAGATGGATGGTGTGAAGTTACAGAAATCAAAAGAGGAAGTGGATCTGGGAGTATCAGTTACTGAAAATTTGACTCCAGACAAACGCAATGATAAAATTACTGGAGACGATGAATTTGTTTAAAAGAACAAGAATGGCATTTAAAAGTACTGTATGGTACTGCAAGATTATTTAAATGAGATAAATAGATGGAGTAAATCTTGGCAAATGGAATTCAATTAAAGTAAATGTAAAGTAATGGAGTTTGGTAAGGGTAAGAAAAAAATACAATATCATTATGAGATGGATGGTGTGAAGTTACAGAAATCAAAAGAGGAAGTGGATCTGGGAGTATCAGTTACTGAAAATTTGACTCCAGACAAACGTAATGATAAAATTATTGGAGATGATGAATTTGTTTAAAAGAACAAGAATGGCATTCTCATATTTAGATGAAAAAATGATAAAAAAGTTGTTGATTTCCATGATAAGACCAAGATTGGAATATGCGGCAGTGGTGTGGTCTCCTCATATAAAGAGGAATATTATAAAATTGGAAAGAGTACAAAAAGCAGTCACTAAGATGGTTCAGGAGTTGAATAAGTCAACCTACGAAGAGAGATTAAGAATGTTGGAAATTCCTACCCTTGAAAATGGGGGGGAGAGAGAGAGAGAGAGAGAGAGAGAGAGAGAGAGAGAGAGAGAGAGAGAGAGAGAGAGAGATAGAGATAGAGATAGAGAGAGAGAGAGAGAGAGAGAGAGAGAGAGAGAGAGAGAGAGAGAGAGAGAGAGAGAGAGAGAGAGGGGATTTAATAAACATCTACAGAATGATAAATGGTATGGAAAATGTGGACAAAGAAAGTTTTATGAATTTAGACACACAGAATACAAGGAGACACAGTAAGAAGCTGAAGAAAGTTAACTGTAGAAGGGACATCAAAAAGTATAGTTTTCCTCACAGAAGTGTGAACAAATGGAATGAACTCAGTGAAGACGTTGTCAATACTAACTATCCATGCTTTTAAGACCAAACTGGATAGATATAGAGATGGGATACTATGATTACTCCCCTCCCATAAACCACAACTAGGCAAATACAACTAGGTAAATGAATACACACACACACACACACACACACACACACACACACACACACACACACACACACACACACACAAGCAGCCAAGCTGGGAGGACATATAGGTAGCAGCTTCATGACTACAATAAGCCAGTTGTGGTATGAAAAAATGGAGTAGTACTGTTTCCATCTCCATAATGAAATAGAAAACAGAAATGATATTAAAAGTAGAGGTGGAAGAGAAAAACAGAAGGAATAAAATGGAGCCAAACTGAAGTAAACTGTTTACACCAGTGACAAGTCGGCGGCAGGAGAAAACAAAAGTGAAACCTTTTCAGGGTTTAAAGCAGGGAACAGAGATAAACACAAAACTTAGGCAAAGAAGGGTGTTGGTGGCAGAAAGTGACACTGAAAGATTGGAGAGAATTAAAGTTATGGAGGAGACCCAGGTAAGCCAGTGTAAAGAAATAAAGGGATTGAGAGCTGAATGTAGATCTAAGAAATCAGTACAGCACTCTGGAAATTGAAATTAAGGAATGCAGTAAGAAAGTGGAAAGAAGTGTCAAAACTGTATGTAGTTCATCTAAGTGAAAGGCAAGATGCATGGAAAAAGCTCCAAGGAGAAAAGGTAAAGTTTGGGGAAAGTAGGTAAGTTGGAAAAACAAATGAATGAGAAAGAGGCCATGCAAGCAGAGTGTAAACTG
Organism: Scylla paramamosain; assembly: GCF_035594125.1. Classification (NCBI taxonomy): domain Eukaryota; kingdom Metazoa; phylum Arthropoda; class Malacostraca; order Decapoda; family Portunidae; genus Scylla; species Scylla paramamosain. The sequence goes on from NC_087163.1 coordinate 18,296,259, forward strand.
AGAAAATAATAAAGGAACAATTAAATAATGCCAAAATAACACAAAAGGTGATAAAAGTTATCAAGAGTAACAGGTCCCTTGTAAGGCAAACAGTTGATAAGAAGAAATGCATTATTATCTTTGCGATTAAGGAAAATAAGATAAAAAAAAGCAGTAAGATAGAAAGGGGTAGTAAACAAAATGGTGAGAAAGGTACAAGAGGAGGGAGGATAATAACTAGAAGATCTAAACATGGTGTGTGAGTGGAGCAACAGATGGCCAATGGAATTTAACCCTGAGAAGTGTAAAAAGATAGAAGAGTTTGGAAAAAAGTAACAGAAGGTGTACTTATAACTATATGATGGGAATGAAACAATTAATAAGACAACAGAGGTAAAAGATCTGGGAGTAATATTCTCAGAGGAATCATCACTGGAAAAACATATTAATAAAATGACAGGTGAAACTCTCAACTTGCTAAGAAATATCAGAGTTGCCTTTGCTTATCTAGATGAGGGAATTATGAGGAAAATAATCACCACAATGACAAGTCCAAGATTAGAATATGCAGTGGTAGTTTGGTCACCACATGAAAGAAAGCACATAAGAAAGTTGGAAGGCATACAAAGAGCAAAAACCAAGATGATACCAGAATTGCAAGATCTGCCATACAAGGAGACTAGCTAGGATGCAACTCCCAACCTTGGAAAGGAGACGAGAGAGGTGACATGATTGCATTTTACAAATTAATGAGTGGGATGGAAAAACTAGATAAGGAAGATCTATTTGCAATGAAAGAAAGAGAAACATGGGGACATGGAAGAAAACTAAAAGCAACCACCAACAGAAGGGTCATTAAGAAGTTTAGCTTCGTTTATGGAAGCCCTGAGGCATGGAATGGAATGGAGGGGGAAGTGGTGTATATTAGAAATATTCATGATTTTAAAGAAAAGTTAGATAAAAACAGTTATGGAGACGAGACAGTATGAGCTTAGTTCCTCCCGTACGCCACAACTAGGTAATTACAATTAGGTAAATACACACACATGTCTGAAGAATAAAAACAAAGGAAGTGAAGAAGAGGGGGAAAAGAAAACGGCTGATGAAATTTAAATTTGCATCTTTCTTTATGTTCTTTGAATTTTTACAGGATTAAGTTTATAATGTTGTATACTAAAGACAAGAAAGAATTTTAGAATTTCAGAATTATCATTTTCCATCACTGACAGTTCTTGATCTGTACAGTAATGGCACAAGACATACAGAATTCAGAGTGAAATCAAGATAACTAAAATAACAGTACCATTAAACATTACATTAAATTACAATAAAATTAATAAAATATAATGCATGAATAAAATAAGATAAAATAATACATGACAAAAACAATTGTATAATAATATTACTTCTTAAAAATTCTGGCAAATATGAATAATAAAATACAGAAGAAGATTGTGATGTAGCAGAAAACCATTAAAAATTCTCTAACAAGTTAAAATTCATATATATATATATATATATATATATATATATATATATATATATATATATATATATATATATATATATATATATATATATATATATATATATATATAGACCTTCAAATGACAAACTCAGGCAAGTATGTATTGGTTCAAGGAATGTAAGGACTGAGTCAAGTTCATATTGCTTCATTTTTAAGAGAGAGAGAGAGAGAGAGAGAGAGAGAGAGAGAGAGAGAGAGAGAGAGAGAGAGAGAGAGAGAGAGAGAGAGAGAGAGAGAGAGAGAGAGAGAGAGAGAGAGAGAGGCATCTCATTTTAACCTGGGTCATATGCCTGGCAAATCTGAGTCTTGCATTTGGCAGAAGCCTCAAGCCTATCACTACTCAGTAGTACCCCATCACCCATAAGGCAAGGTGGTCTCTCTCTCTCTCTCTCTCTCTCTCTCTCTCTCTCTCTCTCTCTCTCTCTCTCTCTCTCTCTCTCTCTCATGGTATCAAGTAAGTAAGCATTACATTGTTTACAGAATGTATGACACCTTTTTGTGTACCGAAAAATCACAATGATTTACGAGCAAATGGACTTGCAAGCTGTCTTCTGGAACATATCTCGCTCGTAACTTGAACGTCTTCTGTGCTTCTTGATCTCGAGGAATGAAGAAAAGTGATCACTATCTTTTGGCTATAAACATGAGATGCCTCCTCTAACATTCTCTTTTATAAACTCCAGCAACATTTACACTCTTGGCTCTAATTTCCAATTTACAGAACATCACTCACTTAATAGCCTAAACTTCTATCACAATGAAACTCAGGTGTCTGAGGGCACTAACAGCAGGATCCTATCTAGTTAATATATGGTGAAAATGAGCCAAAGTTTAAGATCTATACAATTTCAGAATTATCAAGAATCTCAGCAGCCTCCACATCCGGTTGGCGTACATGGATGGGGACTGCATCCAAACTTTCCCACCTGCCAGGTCATTCCCTAGAAGAAAATGAACACCCAATGCTGGCAGGTCTTCTACTAAAGCAGTGGTTCCCAATCTTTTTCATTATATTACCCTTTTACTGACTTCAAGTTTGTTCTACCTACATCATGTGTGAGTACAGTGGTATCATCGACTATAAAGAAATAGTGGAAACTATTGAAAGTGATCACCCAGTTGAGAGTCAGCCACCCATATCTGCTTTGAGCATCTCAGGCAAAGATGCCAACTCATTTTTTTTTTCAAAATTTTAAGATATTCTAATATAAATCCCAAAGTCCCAATTTTCTATAATCTACAGTTGGGTTAGTCCTTAATATATATCTGCCCCATGCCCTCAGGATGCCCAGAGCCAGAAACACCTGTTTGTGGCTCCAATGTGGCTGTGCCGAACAGGGTGGTGGATAATGCTGTGTAGTCAAGTCCAAGACAGATGAACAGATGGTGAAACCAAAGACTGCACTTTGCAAAACCAGTTATTTTAATAAACACTTAAGCGGTACCAACCAGTTTTGCAGCTCCAATGATGTACTACTGGTTTTAGGTTGTGCTAGTGGTACAGATGTATCACTACTACATGAGCAATGTGAGTTAGAGGCTTGTAGTTTGTTAAGTGACAGTGAGGGTGGACAGGGTGGTACCACTAGTGCATCAAGTGATTGTGGAGTCTGTACTGGTTTGAAAAAGCTGTGCAATTTGAATTGCTTGCCACTTTGAAATTATTCTTTAAATATGGCTTCTTGAAGAATTTTGAGATTTCTATAACGAACACTTATATCTCTATTCTTGGTGCATTTCACAAATTGTAGCACAGTATTTATACAGCTATGCACCTCCAATACTTTTGGCAATGTCACCAGCATCTCATCTTCCTCGTCACTTGCTGTTACTCTCCTGGGTACCAACCATGGATACCATGGGATGGCATGGTCTGCTTGATTAAAAGTACAGTACAGTACTGTAATCATTCCTCTGTTTTTCACAATGTAATTGTTGATATCAGCTACTCCTAACATAACCTAATGCTTAGTGTCAGTAGTGGCTTCATCACACCGATGTTCCGCCTTTTCAGTCTGTAGTATCAAGACTATGTAATACTGTAATTTACAGGTGTGAAGTATTATAATGCATTTGTTTTGAATTGTAGATGATTTTAAGCCATATTTGCAAGCATTAGATTCATAGATGACTTGTTTTGTTGGTATCTGGAATCTCTTAGATGGAACACTGCACACTTCATTTTTACAATGAGGACATGCTATACTGATGCATGTGGCCCAGTTATTGGTGGTAAGCATCAAGCCAGGGACATTTTTATATTTTGTTTTGGGACAATGCATGTTGTCCAAGAGTGGCTGAAGCTGCTCCACTAAAACTAAAACATTACTTCCAGTGGATGAGATTTCTTCATTGCTGTTGAAAATTTTCAGTCTCTTCACTAAGATTCTCTTGTCAATGGAGACAATGATGTTGAAGGCAGTAGCTGTAATTGTACAGCAGCAGCCATAGCAGTAGTAGCGAAGGCAGCAGAGGCAGAAACATAACTTGTATTTGGAGTAGGTGTGGCAGGTGAGGTTGTGGGAAGGACAGACGTGCTGACATGCTTTGACACACACCCTCACATTGTTCTCTGCTCTCAGCTAATATCTGGCACGCTTTTGCCTCACTCCTTTGGGTAAGGTAAGACTTCCTCTTACCCATTATGGTGAAAGAGAGCAAAAAGTGGGGAATGAGTGAACACTAAGTGGGTATAGAAGTTAGTGAAAGAGAGAGCATCAGTAACTCCCACCCTCTCTCTAAGTGTGCACGAATACGTGTACTGAGGCTCTTCTTTGCCAGGCTGTGAGAGGAAATTTCCACACCCCACCATGAAAAAAAAAAAAAATATCCCTCATAAACTTTCTTTTTTTATGAATATTTTTCTACAACAATTACCTGCCTACAATGACCCTGACTAATTTTTTAATGAATATTTTTTGACAACCATCTCCTGCCTACAATGATCTTGACTGAGCAACTGAGTATGAGGGGTGGGGGTGTCATTTAAATGAGTATTTAAGTGGTATTTAAACATGGATGACAAATTATCATGCATGCATTATGAAGTACTATAGCACACTTCAAGGACACAAAACTTGAGTCACTCTGGCAATCACACTGCAGGCAGGTACAGAATCTCCCATCAGTCACAGCCTCAGGCAGTCTTCTCATGACGCAGCACTTGATACATGGCACTGTCTATGCATGGCACTGTCTGTATGTGGCTGCAGTGGCACAGGAAAGGCACAACAAATCACAAAGGTGATGGAAAGCAGGGCACAACAGGGAACCACACTCTGACCAAGCAATGTGTTTCTCTCCTCTGTCCACTGTCTTGGTGACTCACTGCTGCATCCACCACTGGCTGCTTGTCCCATATGAGGCACATCTATTCTCCTCTCCATTTTCTCTCACACCCATACTGTACAATTACTTTTTTGCACACATACACACATTTGTAACAATATGAATGCCTTTATTCTCAGCCTTCCACTACCCACTCAAATATATCCAAATTATCCACATGTAATTAATTACCCATAGGCTGGGAACCACTGTGCTAGTCGCTCTGCAGTCACTAGTGGGCATACAAGCCTCATTTCTGCCATAGAAAAGTTCTCCACAGCCCCAATTCCCCAGCACCACACAGGCTTGTCAGAGGTAACTCACCTCCCAGTAACATTCACGGCAACTGCTGTGCAGCTATGTCTCTCAAAATGGTAACTGGGTACTCAATCCCAAGTGTCTTTACACATAAATAGCCAGCACAAGTCCAAACCAAACCTCAAGGGGGATGGTGAGGTACCAACAGATGAGGGGGCAATACTTCCTGCCTTCATACCCCAACAACCAAACAAGTATCGAATCTCCTCATTCTCAACACCTCATTCGTGTGATACAATCAAAGCCACCAGCTTCTGAGGGTCTTGGAAGCCGAGGCTATCACTAATTTAGGACAGTTAAATTTAAAGTGCCCAGTATATTTTTACAATAATGGCATGTTGGCTGGATGCTGTACCTGGGAGTGCTGTGTTCCATGCTCACAGTCTGTCTCTGTCATGGGTTGGATGGAGATTTGTTACCTATAGGGCTGATTCACACAGACTTTTTTTTTTTATGTAGGAGGGACACCAGCCAAGGGCAACAAAACTCCAATAAAAAAAATTTTAAAAAGCCCACTGAGATGCCAGTCCCTGAATCGAGTCCAAAACAGTAGTCAAAAATTGAAGTATAAGTGTCTTGAAACCCCCCTCTTGAAGGGATTTAAGTCATCGGAAGGCAGAAATACAAAAACAGACAGGGAGTTCCAGAGTTTACCAGAGAAAGGGATGAATGATTGAGAATACTAATTAACTCTTGCATTAGAGATGGAAAGAATAGGGATAAGAGAAAAAAGAAATTCTAATGAAGCAAGACCACGGGAAAAGGGGAGGCAAGCAGTTAGCAAAATCAGAAGAGAAGGTAAATAGTGGTAGATAGCTAGAAATGCAACATTGCGGTGATGAGAAAGAGGCTGAAGACAGTTAGAGGAGAGGAGTTGATGAGATGAAAAGCTTTTGATTCCACCCTGTCTAAAAGAGCAGTATGAGTAGGACCCACCTAGACATGTGAAGCATACTTCATACATGGATGGATAAAGCCCTTGCACAGAGTTAGCAGCTGAGGGGGTTAGAAAAACTGGCAGAGATATCTTAGAATGCCTAACCTCATAGAAGCTGTTTTAGCTAGAGATGAGATGTGAAGTTTCCGGTTTAGATTATAAGAAAAGGACAGACCAAGGATGTTCAGTGCAGAAGAGGAGGGATAGTTGAGTATCTTTGAAGGAGAGGGGATAGTTGTATGGAAGGTTATGTAGAGTTGATAGATGAGGAGTTGATTTTTTTAGGCAATGAACAATACCAAGTTTGCTCTGCCTACTGCCTCCTCCTTATTACTGAAGCCACTGCTATAGCATGTACTTACTGATGGACTAGTGCCTGCCACACCTCCAGGCAAACAGGCAAACTGTCACTGGCCTCACCAGATGCCCCACCAATTCAACAAGGCAAAGGCTGGTGCACCAATAAATGGTCACCTGCCCACATAGCTAACTCTTTTAAGCTCTTAAACCTTTTTTCCCTCAGCAGCTGTACCAGTTTTTTCTTGGCCATATTTACAAACTGTTGCATTAACATGAGCCCCTTTAAGTAACAGTTTTAAGTGGCCTGCTCACTAGCAATCTCTTTTTCAAATGTTTCCTCAAAATAGCAAGCATACTCAAGGTGTGAGTCCCCAGGCCTCTTCTTTCCTCTTCAAAACTGTAACTATACCCCTCCGGCCACAGCTCGCAGCTTCTTAAGATGTTAGCCTTGATCTCTAAATCCTCCACTGACATCCTATCATAGACTTACAAGAGCCTTGCCCTTCAACTTACTGGCAAGAAGGCCAACCAACCTCTCCTGAAGCCTTCTCAAATCTTCTGAATCATTCTGTCACCTTTTCATCAAACTTAGGTATTAACTTCAGATTTCTCACTTGCTGGCTTTCTACTGTATCCTCCTTCACTCCTTCTCCTCTCCTCAAGCCATGAGATGAATTAACTTATATTCGAGTCTTCTCCAACTCAAAAATTCTGTTCTTTTCACTCTCCTCCCTGTTGACCTCAAGACCCTTGGCTTCCCTCTCAGCCTCAAGCCTCCTGGTTTCCCTAGCCTCCTCAGTCTTCAGTCTCCTTTTCTCTGCTTTTAATTCAAGACTTCTCAACTCTCTCTCCTTCTCAACCTTCAATTCAAGCCTCTTAACTTCCAATCTCTTAGCTTCTCTAGCCTCCTCCAGCTCATCTCCAAATTTAAATCTCATCTCCTCATATATGCCTTTTGTCTGGAAAAATCCAGCAAGACTGTGCAAGACTTACACATCCTTCAATACTATTTATGAATCTGTGTGTCCTCACACCAAACTATGTCAGATCTACACTGCCACTTTCAGCAGAGGTAGGAGACTCAGGTTGTGAGCCACTCCTGCTACCAGCATTTCCCTCCATGGTGTAAGCCAAGTGCAGGCACACAAAAGACAACGAAACAAATAACAAGTAACTGTCTCCCCCACATGCCTATGAAGCTTCCAGTGATCCTGGTGCAGATTCCACCCCTTTCACAGTTGCTACAACTCAGCTAGCTTCCCTGAGCTACCTTCTACATAGCTTAGTGCAGGGCTTAAATAGGCACTTACAGGAGCTTTCTGGCCTCCTGTAGTGAGTAACAACTATGAGATTGCCACCCTGTTTCACCCACTAACAGGGAAGGGAATATTACCATTGCCAAGCAACTCTCAACTCACTGAGAATCGCCAGCCATGTTCTAAGAACAGACAGTTATGACAAAGGACTCACACTTAAGAGGTCAAGGTATAATACCTCATTGGACAACTTCCCACTGTAATGGACCAACCATGTCCAACAAAATATTATATCCTTCTGTGGATCAGTGTCATTTACAGCCTCCTGGAAGACAGACCTGTGCCACTCATGAACTGGCAGGCCCTAGGGAGGGAGTAAACTTCACTGCACAGCAGTATATACATAATCCTCGGTGTCTAGCCTCTATAAAAGACCACAGGAATACAATAACATTTAACAAAACAACAAATACACAAATAGAAGGGGAGGGTCCACTGACTGCTCCAAAACACCAGCATATGACTAGCTGTCAAGGAGTCAGTGCACTAACCCTGGGACACCAAGCAGGGACCAGCATACTAATCTGGCTTAGCACAATACACCAAGTCAGTCTTATACTGATGTGTTACTTATCCATAATGGCAGTGGCATTACTTTCACTAACTCATATACAGCTCTATCTGATTCTCACCCTCTAAACTATATGTAAATTATCTTATCACATACCAGCTTTTCTCCTCACGTAACTATGTCCTCTCTGCTCGGTAGCATCCATCCAACTAAAGCATGAGAACAAAAGCTAACGCCTTGTCACAGGAAAATGACCTCACCTGCTTGTCTTGCCTCACGCTGCCAACTTGGTACAACAAAACAGTCACCTTTCAAAAATAACAGTGGGCTAACTATAGGGGCTAGATGCAATTAAACTGCTCTGTAGGCAGGAGCAACTCTTTCAGCTAAATAATTTGAATATAAAAAAAAAAAAAAAAAACAGGAAATATGGAAAATTAAGTGGGGAAGAGGGATGACTACATGTGGAGAATTTTTACAGTAATTCAGGGAGCTGGCAGCCAGGCAGTTATAGTGCATCTGGTGACTGTGTCTTCATTCCCACTGACCTTCCTTCTCCTCCTAGCCCCTTCTTTTCTTCCTTCTCACTTCCTACTTACACAGCACATAACAATGTAAACTGCTTCTCAGCATGGAAGGCTGAAATTCTGCTTCATACTGCCTAACTTAAATATAATTGTATTTCTACCATATTATCCTTTAAGGGGGTAGGTAACCAAATTGTGTGGAAATTTAAAAAAATAAAAATTCTAGTGTTAATACAGTTTTATTTAGAAACTTTTATCATTGCTAGATGGCATTGTCTGGAGGTGAAGTTGATGTCTGCAACAAGGGAAATATTTTTTTTAATATATATATATATATATATATATATATATATATATATATATATATATATATATATATATATATATATATATATATATATATATATATATATATATATTTTTTTTTTTTTTTTTTTTTTTTTTTTCAAAAAAAAAAAAAAAAAAAATGTGAATTTAAGATGATGCAAACATCAATAGCCAGATTCAGTCTCAAAAGGTTTACTTTAATTCTCAAATGGTTAGAGTAAAATGCACTTTTCCCATACAATTTTCTATATAATTTTATATATACAACAACCAACCCACTTCAGAAAAACTCATTTTCCGTTAATCAGAAAATTGTATTATATAATAATTTCAATAAAAATGTAAAAATTTACTCTGTGACATTTGTAATGCTTGAATTTCAATTACAGTCTACAACAAGAATCATTAAAATCAGTCAGAAAATAAGAGAGAAATCTTAACTTGAATGTTGATAACTTACCAAATGAGAAAACAGCAACTAAAGCTGAACACTGCCACATCAATGGCCTCCTGGTGTGTAGTCGAAGTCCATCTAAAGGTTCCTATTCCTCATTTTCTTCTTTAGTGGCATGTCCATTGTTGTATCCTTCTGTTCCAAGTGCTTCTGCACTATCTTTTACATGCTCCTGTGTTTTTTTCTTTTTTTTCTTTCTGATGAAAGTGGAATAACACATGTACATTTTGCAAACAAAGTGAATGATGCTGAAGAGGCCAAAAACCTTTTCTACACCATTGTATGCAAAGCTGCACATCACTGCAGCATAGGTTAGCATTAGAGTTACTTTACTAATGTTTTCTTCTCTGCATTCTACTTGGTTGTGGGGAGTACTATTTACCATAAAAAAATTATATTTGAGGCACTGTATTATTACAGAGGTGTCAATTTGGTGAGAAGTAAGTTTCCAGAGCATATTATCTTCTTTGCAGACCCTACACACAATGTTACGTGCAATATCCTCAAACACCTTCTTCTGGACTATAACGTGTTCATCAGAGGTAAATGTTCTTTCTGTAGGAGATGAAAGAAGCTTTTTTCTCTTTTGACTGGAACATGTTTGGAGTAGCGGCTGCAGCGTCAGATGCTGCAGGAGGTGCACTTGCTACATCTTACTGTCCATTTCTGTTTCCACCTGTCTCTTCAGTTTTCCGTTTTTTCGCTTCTCTCGCCTTCTATAGGTATTCCCTTTTCTTTCTAAGTCCTTTACTGGGCATCCCCATCCTATAGCAAGCCTGTAAGAGTCTGAGAACAAAGATTTCTTGGGGGAGTAATCCGTCATGACATGCAGACAACCTCTTCCTCGGGACACTATCGAGCCAGACCCAGCGACTGATGATATGACACATCCACACTCCTGGTGGTGGGACTGTCAAAGTTCACCATGCACTTCAATTAGAAAAAAATAATTCCTATACCTATAAACGTGCTGAAAACGTCAGTGCAGTGCGTGGGATTTAAATTCCACACAGGCCACACCCACGTGGTATTTAAACCTTGGAAAATTACTCGGAATGCAATGATTCCTTTGAAACTTCACCAGAGTGTTGCCAGATGATCAGGAAAGCTGATGATGCAACTAACCTCAAATACTCCCGATCTCGGATTTTGGACCAAATTTTGTTACCTACCCCCGTAAAATCTGCAGTTAGATATTCTGATGTATTGTCAGAACTCCCATTTTTGTGCCACTAAATAAATAAATATTTTTTTATTCCATACTCAATAAAAAGTTAATTTCTTTCTATATGAAACCTCAAAAGCTGGAAGTTATGTGTGTGGCAGACATGTTCATGGTACCCTACCAGGTGGAGAGATAAGGCATCAAAACCAACTCATGAGCCATATATGCTCAAACCGGCCTGAACTGGATGCTGGCCAAACAGAGCCAACCTGACAGCTACAGGTTCATGCAGTGGCCTCTCCAGCAGTCTGCATAGGTTGCCTCAATGTTCCATACATGCTCAGTTTTGTTTGAACAGTCCTTGTTTGTTTAGGAGGCCTGACAAGCCACCTGAGTGTGTATGGGGCCCTTAACCCTATTGTATGTAGCTTTCCTGGATTTTCACTCTTCCTGACCAGGGGGTTGTGTATTAAGTATGAGTAAACATCATCAGACAAACAATATTCTGTGGATCACCTTGTGGCAAAAAGCTTGAACATATCATATGGTGCCATTCTTTATGTCCGATTACCTATAGTGTAGTACATATTATGTTGGCCATGATTTTTCCTAACACCATTGCTCATATCTGCTTTCTCCACATCACTATTGGCATTTCACATCAGATGGATATATTCTGCACATATTTGTAGACACACATATGCACACACACTATGCGATAAGCTGTAGCAGCCACCCTTGAATGATATTATGAAAAGGAAGAGAGGAAGCTCAACATCACACGGTTATGTTTGGTTTCATCCAGCCATCAGGTGATGATTAGGGAAATTCAACCTACCATCAGGTTAAAAAAACATTGCGGCATCTCTAGAGTATAAATTGGTTACAGTTATGTGTAAAATATTAAAAATAAAATAAATAAATAAAAGTGAGTAAACATTTTCTTTCCATTTCATCTACTCCCTATTATTCCTGTAATGTTGCTGGCATTGAATTATTTGTCACTCTCTTGGAACCAGCACATTTCATTATTTTATTGATATATGTCACATAAAAATACAAAAATATGCAGGTGCTGATGAGTGACAGTAATGTAAAGTTTGCCTGTGTAACAAAGGAATGCAGGGAGACAAGGAAAGTAATGACTTCCTTTGAACTGGTAATTCAACCATATTCTTGATTAGCAACAATGTCTCATGAACACCACAGTAGGCTTAGTTTTCCTACATATCATTATGGAAGCTTGATAATATCTACTGATGTGAGTGGCTTCACTTTCCATCAAGGTGGAAGCCTGGGGGTTGCACACTGTATTTTTATAGTATGTAACAAACACACACACACATTATTACTATTACTATTATTACTATTATTATTATTATTATTATTATTATTATTATTATTATTATTATTATTATTATCATTTTTATTATTTTATTCTTCTTATTATTATTTAAATGTTACGAGAGAGAGAGAGAGAGAGAGAGAGAGAGAGAGAGAGAGAGAGAGAGAGAGAGAGAGAGAGAGAGAGAGAGAGAGAGAGAGAGAGAGAGAGAGAGAGAATTGTAAATTGATCCTCTAGATACAAAGTTCTGTACAAGCATAACAACACCTTATGTTGGCATTTGTCCTAAAAAAGCATAATCCTTTTCAATATTGAAGGCAGAATTTTCACTGACTGGATCTGCTATCATGGTATTTTACACAAATTTTCTTTGAATGTTGATCACACAAGTGTTTGTGACGAACTTGATACTGAGTAATAGTTTTCTTTACTTTTGGTTGATTTTTGCTGTAGTCTGGACCATAAGCCAAATTTCAACAAGCATGACACCTATTTCATATTTATTCTCATGTATTACTACTGTCACGGCTTCCTCTACCTGTCTTATATGTCCTCACATCAAGTCCATCTTACCCATTGTAATTCACATAAAACTACAAGCCTCAGGTATCCTCCTTTCAATATGGGGATTACATAATGGCTTCACATGTGAGTGATGTACATTTTCTAGGATCAACATTAATTTTAATTAAATAAACTCTGAATTTACTCTGGCAGTATTGAGCATGTATGCTAGGACATTCACTGTCCATATGCAATATTTTGTGTGCACTGTATAAAAAAAAATCATTCTCTGATCTATTATGTCAGTTCCTCCCTTAGTGAAATCATACAATTTATATTTGGCTGGCTTTCTTGCATCATCATCCTCAGTAATTCCTAATATTATAGGGGGATTGTACTGAGAAGCAATATTTTTTTTCTTTCCATTACTTTTGGTGAGTACTATACATAAGAATTCAGTCATTTCCTCATTATCTTTAGTAACTGCTTTATCTCTGGTGGTATGCCTTTTCTCATGCAGTCTACAGTACCAACACCAGCAATATATTGTGTTTCAACCCTTTCAAATAACTCTAGGCTGGTATAAAGTCTGTCTAGATTACCACTAAGGTCTACAAATTCTTGTATCTGACTTACAAGAACCTTCAATGCTGGAAGTGACCCACAGATGTAGTGGGGTCCAGGGTCTCTGGAACATTTATCTGAGTATACTATCATCCTGAAGGTGAATGGAATTCTTACCACATTCACAAATTCATACAGTAGGCTATATAATTTAAGTTTGTTCTTATTGTACTGCCCAAATCCTATTTGATTTCTACAAGAATATAAAGTTTCATCAATGGTCAAAAAATGACCTGGCTCCAACACTGAACAGGTGTGGTCATTAAAATTTTTAAAAAGATCACTGACTGCAGCAAATCAATCATGTAGCCATCTCTGATGTTTGGTATCAACATTCTCAAAAGTTAGGCTTGCATGTAAAACTCCAAATCTACTCAGACATTACTGCATCAAATACAGGATAACCAAAGTCTTCCCTGAAAGGTGCTTTATATTTGTTCTGGCCTAATAAACCACGTGCATACAACAAACCCCCCAAAAATTTTTAATGCAATCTGTTACCCTGATGTGTGCTGGGAGTTTATCATTATTTGAAGGCATCTGAGAAATTTCTGCAAATATACCTTCAATATTCTGATTAGTATGGTGCACAATATTGGAAATCATATCAGATGTTATGAACAAGTCCCATGCATTTCTTCTGAATTTATTGACTTCGTGTCTCCTACTGAACATTCTAAAACACTCGATATGTTCAAAGTTGGTCTACCTTCCATACAATTAGTCCATGTTATGGACTTTACATCTAAGTTTTTCAGTGGTTTCTCTACTGTGATTCTATATTTATGTAGCTCACCTTGTAATACATAATTATCATATTTACTTTCACCTAAACAAATGGTCAGTGAATTAACTAACCAGTTTCTTACTAATGTCTTGCTATTTCTCCATAGGAGCCACTCTTCATAATCTATGTCATTGTTCACTTCCTCATCACTCAAATTCTATGGCAAGACCAGCTTTGTCACCTATTACATCTTTTTTTTTTATCTATGTAGGAAGGACACTGGCCAAGGGCAACAAAAATCTAATAAAAAAAATGCCCACTGAAATGCCAGTCCCATAAAAGGGTCAAAGCAGTGGTCAAAAATTGAGGGATGAAACCTCCCTCTTGAAGGAATTCAAGTCATAGGAAGGTGGAAATACAAAAGCAGGCAGGGAGCTCCAGAGTTTACCAGAGAAAGGGATGAATGATTGAGAATACTGGTTAACTCTTGCGTTAGAGAGGTGGACAGAATAGGGGTGAGAGAAAAAAGAAAGTTTTGTGCAGCGAGGCCACGGAAGGAAGGGAGGCATGCAGTTAGCAAGATCAGAAGAGCAGTTAGCATGAAAATAGCAGTAGAAGACAGCTAGATATGCAACATTGCGGTGGTGAAAGAGAGGCTGAAGACAGTCAGTTAGAGGAGAGGAGTTGATGAGACGAAAAGCTTTTGATTCCACCCTGTCTAGAAGAGCAGTATGAGTGGAACCCCCCCAGACATATGAAGCATACTCCATACATGGACGGATAAGGCCCTTGTACAGAGTTAGCAGCTGGGGGGGTGAGAAAAACTGGCGGAGACATCTCAGAACACCTAACTTCATAGAAGCTGTTTTAGCTAGAGATGAGATGTGAAGTTTCCAGTTCAGATCATAAGTAAAAGGATGTTCAGTGTAGAAGAGGGGGACAGTTGAGTGTCATTGAAGAAGAGGGGATAGTTGTCTGGAAGGTTGTGTCGAGTTGATAGAAGGAGGAATTGAGTTTTTGAGGCATTGAACAATACCAAGTTTGCTCTGCCCCAATCAGAAATTTTAGAAAGATCAGAAGTCAGGCATTCTGTGGCTTCCCTGCGTGATATGTTTACCTCCTGAAGGGTTGGACGTCTATGAAAAGATGTGGAAAAGTGCAGGGTGGTATCATCAGCGTAGGAGTTGATAGGACAAGAGGTTTGGTTTAGAAGATCATTAATGAATAATAAGAAGAGAGTGGGTGACAGGACAGAACCCTGAGAAACACCACTGTTAATAGATTTAGGAGAAGAACAGTGACCGTCTACCACAGCAGCAATAGAACGGTCAGAAAGGAATCTTGAGATGAAGTTACAGAGAGAAGGATAGAAACTGTAGGAGGGTAGTTTGGAAATCAAAGCTTTGTGCCAGACTCTATCAAAAGCTTTTGATATGTCCAAGGCAACAGCAAAAGTTTCACCAAACTCTCTAAAAGAGGATGACCAAGACTCAGTAAGGAAAGCCAGAAGATCACCAGTAGAGCGGCTTTGACAGAACCCATACTGGCGATCAGATAGAAGGTTGTGAAGTGATAGATGTTTAAGAATCTTCCTGTTGAGGATAGATTAAAAAACTTTAGATAGGCAGGAAATTAAAGCAATAGGACGGTAGTTTGAGGGATTAGAATGGTCACCTTTTTTAGGAACAGGTTGAATGTAGGCAAACTTCCAGCAAGAAGGAAAGGTATATGTTGACAGACAGAGCTGAAAGAGTTTGACTGAAAGAGCTGAAAAGAGTTTGAGCTGAAAGAGTTAATGAAGGAGTTTTTGGCTAGTTGGAGAACAGACTTGGCATGGTTCCGGGCAGAAATATAAAGTGCATGAGATTCTGGTGATGGAAGGCTTAAGTACCTTTTGTGGGCCACCTCTCTATCATGTATAGCACAAGAACAAGCTGTGTTAAACCAAGGTTTAGAAGGTTTAGGACGAGAAAAAGAGTGAGGAATGTACACCTCCATGCCAGACACTATCACCTCTGTTATGCGCTCAGCACACAAAGATGGGTCTCTGACACGGAAGCAGTAGTCATTCCAAGGAAAATCAGCAAAATACCTCCTCAGGTCCTCCCAACTAGAAGAGGCAAAACGCCAGAGGCACCTTCGCTTTGGGGGATCCTGAGGAGGGATTGGAGTGATAGGACAAGATAAAGATATGAGATTGTGATCGGAGGAGCCCAACGGAGAAGAAAGGGTGACAGCATAAGCAGAAGGATTAGAGGTCAGGAAAAGGTCAAGAATGTTGGGCATATCTCCAAGACAGTCAGGAATACAAGTAGGGTGTTGCACCAATTGCTCTAGGTCATGGAGGATAGCAAAGTTGTAGGCTAGTTCACCAGGATGGTCAGTGAAGGGAGAGGAAAGCCAAAGCTGGTGGTGAACATTGAAGTCTCCAAGAATGGAGATCTCTGCAAAAGGAAAGAGGGTCAGAATGTACTCCACTTTGGAAGTTAAGTAGTCAAAGAATTTCTTATAGTCAGAGGAGTTAGGTGAGAGGTATACAGCACAGATAAATTTAGTATGAGAGTGACTCTGTAGTCGTAGCCAGATGGTGGAAAACTTGGAAGATTCATCAAGGTCATCTGTAAAGTCAGGGGCTGTGTCTATAGAGTCTATTGTAAGCGCTAAGCAATCATACACCCAGTAGGTGCACCCAGTCACGTAAGCTGATAAGCTCTTGCCTGCATGCTGCAGTGCATATTTACGAAAAGTTTAAAGGTTTTTATTTCGCAGAGGGTAGCTCTCTCTCTCTCTCTCTCTCTCTCTCTCTCTCTCTCTCTCTCTCTCTCTCTCTCTCTCTCTCTCTCTCTCTCCTTGTATACAGAGATTTGGAGATGAACTTGTCAATCATGGCCTTGAACTCAATGTCCAGTAAAAGAACTGATGTGGGTGGGGATGGCTGGGTTGTGGAGTGAAGAGTGGAAGTCTGTTGCCATGGGAACTTCCACCTGAAATAATTTCTAATGTAGCCACTCACTCACCCAACCTCTCAAATCAGAGTAACAGACAATAGTGGGATTACCATGTCTCAGAAAGAGAGAGAGAGAGAGAGAGAGAGAGAGAGAGAGAGAGAGAGAGAGAGAGAGAGAGAGAGAGAGAGAGAGAGAGAGAGAGAGAGAGAGAGAGAGAGAGAGAGAGAGAGAGAGAGAGAGAGAGAGAGAGAGAGAGAGAGAGAGAGAAAGTATTATGCCTCCTGTCTTTGAAATGCTTCATTTAACCAAATTTAAAGATACAAATTTAAAGATACAGAAGCTAATGTTTTAAAAATCCTACAACCAATACAAACTCCTGTCACAAATAGTTACTTATTTCTCATATAACTGGAAAGGATGATGCCTTCCTATTAATAACTTATCTAGTGAAATGCCCTTTACTGCAATGCATCATTTAAGAGATTACTGATTTGTTGGAAGACTGTTACATGGTGATCAGAATGTCACATAGCAGGTACAAGATTTCTGCTAGATTACTGAATGTGCTATGGCATCTAGGGATTTTTTTTGAAAAGCTACACATTTCTAAGAATTCTCCCTACACAGTATTCCGTTACTTCAATGATTCAATTGCCCTTGATATCTTGGTTTGGTATTAGCTGAGGCTTGATTATATTGTTTTCCTGTGGATTTTGTATTTGATTTTTTTTTTATCCTGATATTGACATATTTACTTGTATTTTGTGGTATATCTACTATTTTGGAAATACAGCACATACTATGACCATGATATTGCAGCACCAAAAGCTAAATCAATCAATTGATCAATTGTAAATACAGTATCAACTTCCCAAAGGAAACCATAGGGACCTTATGGGACAGATTCTCTTTGATGTGGAGACAAAGATGTAGTGATTTTGGCACTTGTAATTTTTACCTAGACCAATGTATTTCAGCTTCTCCACTGAAAACTCTGCATTATCACAAGTCCCTAGTTTTGTTGAATTGGATGAACATATCTTTGAATATAATGATTTGTGATGGAATGAATATCAAAATCATCAAGGCATTAAAAACTACAAGTATTATTCATATACAGGTGTATCACGGTGAAAAGTAAAAATCTACAGGGAGGAAAATCTAAGGATGCAAAATGGGACATTTCCAACTGTTTTTAACATCAACATTCTTAACACAAAATATGTGAAAAGTGTACTCTGACCATGGACCCCATCATTGGATGAAACTACCAAATCACTATTTTAAGATTAAGAAACTTTTCTATAATTACAAGCATCCTTCCTAGGCATTGTCCTACCACCCCCCCACATGATTCTCCAGTGGACATAATCCCCTGTACATAGATTTGGTAATATATGTTATGAGAACTAAACATGATCAAAACTACTTTTAGACAATTTTTTTTTTTTTTTATTTCCTGATGGACAACAAGGTCAGGGACCAGTGGAGAGAGTGGCCTAGTCATCTGAGCTTGGATATGGTGAGTGGCCTAAGAATATCCACATATTTCCTATCAACACTGACAGTGATTGCATTTAGAAGGTCTGGGGAACAACAAAAGTTTCTGCAAAGGCATCACTCTAAAAACCTACCTGTGCCACTTCAGGAATGGGATTAACCAATTGATTTCATGAAAAAAACGGCCATCATCAAAACAGCCCCAATAAAACCAAAATGGGAAAATTATCAAAAGCCCCACTCTGTGACAAATATGGCCCCACCCTATCCTTTTCTTAAATTCATGGAGTGGTGGATCCTACCCTTTGACATCAAGGTCCATTCATGTAAAATTTATTAGGATTAACAATGACTTTGAGGGATGGCATCAAAGAATCAATAGTAAAGTTGGAAAGAAACAATAACTCTGGGTTTTCATCAAAATTTTCCATGATGAAGTCACGCTAGTCACAATTAAGGCCAAGTTGTTAAGAGAAGAAAAACTGAAGAGGCACCAGAGAAAAACTATCAGAACAATGCTGAATCAAATTCACAAACTCAGGGAGGGATGCTTATGAATAAACTGTCATCTCAACTTCTCATTTCATGAATATCTGTAGTAGAAAAGTTGCACCACCCTAATTATAGTTTTTGCTCACAACATTGTACAGTATACTTGTGTTAAAAGTTTTGGTTGTAAAGTTAAAGCTTGGTTGTAAAATCCATTCACTGGCAAAATACTTTAAGCTAATTTTATTCCTTTTTTATATGAGAGCAATAACAATAAATTATCAGTTTTCTTGTTCAACAACTATATTTAAAATTTCTATTTCTATTATTAAATTTTATAATACTTTTTAGATTTTTTTGTGGCAACATTTCAGTATGCACAAAAAAATATGAATTAAAGGCTTCTGAGGATTGAATGGAACTGTTTTGATGAGAAGTGTTTTCAACTGGAGACATTTTCTCCTACTTACCAATTAGGCAACCACAAGTTTAACAAACTACAGCAGAATCCCTCTTATCCAGCATTTGAGTATCCGGCAGCTTCAAGTATCCGGCACATTTTTCCCCGAGCCTTAAAATCAATAAAAAATCAATGTGTACTCATAAAATTTATTAAAATTCCCGCGCGAGGCATACTTTGTCCCCTCGCCACCAGAGTGCACTGCTTCGCACCATCCACAGCCCATTGCACTGTGTTTACTCAGTGAATCAGTCCCGCATGTGCACTGTTTATCGCCTGACGACTTCATCATACCTAAAGTTGTAGAAAAGAGGAAGCGTGTTGTGCTTACACTTAAGCAGCTGATCAGATCAGCTGCTGATTAAGATCAGTTGATCTTTGTTATGGTAAGATGCGTGAGTGTAGGGTGGTGATTGTGGACATAATTTCACTTCTATTCAAGTATCCGGCATGTCGGCGGTCCCGTTGATGCTGGATAAGAGGGATTTACTGTACTCATCTCCACAGCTACGGAGGGATTACAGGTCACAAACATTAAAAGAAGAAGAAAAAATTACCTAGCATTAGCCTCCTGTATTATGATCTCAGGAATATATTAATCATACTTGGTGCCACTCACAAGACTGTTCCAGAAGCACCCCATTGGTGAACTCAAACAGTATCATTATGGAATTGGTTATACAATACATAATTACACCAAACTTCAGTTTCACCCAATAAATCCAAGTGATGAAGAGTCAGATTTTGAAAAAAAAAATATGTACCTAATATCGAAGTCGAGAGCAAAATGTTGCCATGTAAACGTGCATGCACAGCCTTTTGATGTGAAGATAGTGAACTTTAAGGAAGATTTTCTAGATGATTTAAAAGAAGTAGAAAAATATGATCGTTCATCTAAAGTTACAGTACATTAAGTCATTCCTTGTTATCCAGAGATAGTAAAAATATGCAGCTAGGATTGCAACATCTATGCCAACCACTCAGGTCAACATGGAAAGATTGTTCTCTGCACTGAAAATAATTAAATCAGATTTAAGGGCTTCAATGAAAGAAAATTTGGCAGAGGTAATTTTGTTCCTAAGGACAGGTTACTAATAAAGTTTAGGTTTTCACCCTAGGCTTTGGGGATATTTCTATATTCTATATTTATATCTTGTAATTGTATTTAATGATTTTTGCTTTGTCATAGTTTGAAATTCTCAGTATGTAGATATCAAGGCTTTCATCCTTGACTGAATCAAGTAAATGTTGTACTTTTGTAGCAAACTTAACATTCTCTGATTAATCTGTGCCACAGGTATATCATAAGAAGGAAGTTCTTTTTATTAAGAAATATATGAGCATATTACATGTTTTTCTTTAATTTATTCAGTTCAAAAGAATTTTCATTTTGTCATAGCCCTTTATGTAATTTTTAAGCAAATAAACAACAGAAAAACCACAATAGCATAGCTATAACCCTTTGACTCAAACCTTTATGGATATGGGGTTAAAAGGTTATCTGTAGTTATGAAATGCATTTTTAAAAACCATTATAACTAGGGGTCAGAGTCAGAGTTGGAGTCAGAGTCAGGTGTTTTGAGTACCAACTCTACAGCCCTGCAGATGATACCAAGTAAATACTTAAAAATTGTGAGACCTAAGACAAAGGAACAGCCATGCACATACTGTGTACTGCATGAAACTACAATAATACTCTATTACTGTTAATGATCTAGGTTTGGTTAGGTTGGTGATTAAATAATTAGGGAGCAGAGGTAGCAGAAAAGATGGGCAAAGGTGTAACACAAGCATTCCATTCACTTAACAATATCCACAGATGGGAACAGAAGTATCTCTAAGCACCCCCAGATTCTAGGATAGGTAGCATGATAAAATAGTTAAGTCATTAATTCTTCCTTCAAAACTGTAGTTTTACTACGTCAAATCACTCTCTGCTGAGTCAAGCTTTCCTATGAGATTCACCGCAGCCCACGCACCGTCAGTCGCTGGAAAGCTTTCGCGCCAATCAGACGTCAAGACCACACAGCTCCCGCCTTCACCGGCTCGTGCCACATCATCGCTACAGGTACACGGCTTTCTAAGGTGGATCTATGGTATGGGATGGGCCTACCATAGTGCCAATGGTATGGGATAGGCCTACCATTGAGGAATGGCATGGGTTTGGGCCTGCCATATAGCCATTTTAACCATACATATGGGGCTATACAACCTTACGGCTTATGTTCTTGGTCGGCAGGCATGTCTGGCTCTGCCCCGCCACCTGACGCGGCCTTCCAAGGAATTAGGAGAAGGAGCAGCAGTGTTTCTTCAAGGACGAGGTCTCTTTCCTGGGATTGTAGCGGCAGTTCCTCCGATTTTTCGCCTCGGCACAGTCGGGCGGCATAGGAGTCGCCGCCGTCAAGACCAAGAACACATGCCGCCCCACCATGTCAACAAATCGGCTCAACCACATGGAAGTGCACAAAATCTTCCTCTGCACCAGGCATCGGCTTCCGCGCCTACAGCTCCCGAACCTTCATGGCGTTTAGTGTTGGATGAGTTGGCAGTATTGAAAGGTGAGGTAGCGAAACTTCGTGCTAACACACATACTCACCCTCCTCCGTTACCTGAGGATCATCTTCCGGGTACTTCAGCAACACACCACACAGTTTCACCTCCATTCTCGGGCTTTAATGACTCCAGCAACGAGGATGGGGAGATTAGAGAGGTGTCACAAAGGGGCAGTGTTTTGCAACAGGCAGCCAAAGCTTTGGGGCCCACTGACAGTGTTTCTGCAGACATTGACCAACAGGTGGCAGTTATGGTTAATCAATTGTTTGACAACGGTATGCAAGAGGAAGACTACAGGGCCATCTTGGAGGAATCAGCCACCAGACGACCAAACAACTGTCCTGCATTGGCGCCTGTGGAATGTAACCCGCAGATTTTGGGTGCCTTAAAGACTGACGCGAAGAAAGATGATTTTCGTCTTAAGAACGTAAGTGGTGACATTCTCAAGGCAGGTACCATTTTAACTAGGTCACTTCTAGCCCTGGATGTAGTGGCACAGGAGAGTGACCACCCCGCTGTTGTGCAGGAAGTAGGTATGATTAACAGCGCCTTGGCGTTGTTGGGTCATGCCAATCACAGGTTGAATTTGGCTAGACGTTTTCTTATGAAAAGGGAAATTAACCAGAAATATTCCCACTTATGTGCTGATAAGGTCCCCATGTCGCATTTCCTGTTTGGGGATGATGTGTCTCAATCGGCCAAGCAGATCGAGGACACAGAAAAGTTAAAGAACAAGTTCTCCCTCAAGAAACCGGCATACCCTTGGAAAACCACCAGTGGCAGGTCACGTGGCTACTGGGGGCGAACGTGGCATAGAAACTCCGCAATGAGGTTCCAACCCTATGGCCTGCAGAGGTCAGGCGCCAGGAAAGGGACAACGTCAACTACCAGCGCGGCAGGACGCGGACTCAAAAAACGCCAGGAGCCGGGGTCCACAGAGACCCCGGCAGTAGTGGAGGTGAGTGACACCTTTGAAGCTGGTAGAATTCATAAATTCACAGCAGAATGGAAAAAACTGACACGTGACCCTGTAATTTTAGACATTGTGCAACATTGTCATTTAGATATAAATGTTGAGGAAATTGGACATTTATTCTCAAGGGAGACTACATACAAGTTCAGTGCAGTAGAAAACCTTATAATCAGAGATGAAATTGAGAAACTTTTGGACCTGAAAGTCATTGTGGCCACACAGAGGGAAATGGGACAAGTTATCTCTCCAATTTTCCTAAGGCCTAAAAAGGATGGTGGGTATAGGATGGTGCTGAACTTAAGAGAACTCAATTTCCACGTCCCTTACAAACATTTTAAAATGGAAAACTTTGAACAGGCTATTAGACTGATTCATGCAGGGGACTATTTAGCTTCGGTTGACCTTAGACATGCTTACTATTCTGTCAAGATTGCTGATGAACAACAAAAGTTTTTGTGTTTTAAGTGGAACAATACTGTTTATCAATTCACATGTCTTCCTAATGGTTTTTCAGAGGGGCCACGAATTTTCACAAAGCTATTGAAACCAGTTTTTGCAACACTGAGGGAAAGAGGGCATTCCATTACTAGCTTTATTGATGACACCCTCATCTGCAATAACACTTGGTCAGGATGCCTTGCAACCATTAAGGACACTATTGATCTCCTCCAGAAGTTGGGTTTTTGTATTAACGCAGAGAAGTCGGTGTTGACACCCACCAGGACCATTGAGTATTTGGGGAATGTGATTGATACTAATTCCATGACGATCACCTTACCGGAACAGAGGAGACACAAAATTATTCAGGCCTGTCGGAATCTCTTGGGTAAAAGCAAGGATAGAATTAGGGAAGTAGCCAGAGTTACAGGTCTTTTGGTCGCTGCCACTCCTGCTGTGGAATTAGGGAAACTGCACTACAGGAAGTTGGAGACGGAAAAGACGGCAGCTTTACAGCTTCAGTATGGTAATTTTGATAATTGGATGACTATTACTGCTGACATGAAAACAGACTTGAGTTGGTGGCTTGATAACATCTATACACAGGACAGGAAAATTTTTAGGGGTGGCACGGATATTGATTTATACACAGACGCTTCCAGTTTAGGCTGGGGGGGCCATCTCAACAATCGAGCCACGTCAGGTAGCTGGTCTTTGGAGGAAAAATTACTACATATTAATGCACTTGAATTGAAAGCCATTTTGTTTGTCCTTCAGACTTTTAGACGGGAGTTGAAAGGGCATTACATTAAGGTTTATTGTGACAATACCACAGCAATGACATATGTGAACGAGATGGGAGGTACTAGGTCTCAAGTGTGCAATGTAATTGCGGGACATATTTGGCAGTGGTGTGTGGATAATGGGGCTTGGATCACGTGTTCACACATCCCAGGCAAGGACAACACACTAGCTGATTTAGCCTCTCGTAAGGTGAATGACAGGCATGAATGGAAACTGGACATACACCTATTCCAACAATTGTGTGGCATCTTTGGTACTCCAGTGGTTGATTTGTTTGCATCTCGGCTCAATAGGCAGGTAGATTTATTTTGTTCTTGGAAGCCAGATCCAGAAGCAACTTATTTTGATGCCTTCTCTCTGAACTGGACACGGTTTGGACTATGTTATATTTTTCCTCCATTTTCACTAATTACTAGGTGTTTGCAAAAGATGCGTGCGGAAGGGGCGACAGGGTGGATAGTAGTGCCACTGTGGATGTCGCAGCCATGGCTGGGCACCCTGCTCAGGATGTTGGTGGAGCACCCAAGAGTAATCATGGAGAAACACGGGGTCCTTGTTCATCCATCCTCCGACGAAGAGCACCCGATCATGCGGCACACGCGATTGATGGCATGTTTGATATTGGGGAACACTTGCAGGAACAAGGAATATCTGCGGCAGGGGCAAAAATCATCATGGCCTCGTGGAAAACAGGTACACGCAAACAATATCACCCACATATCAGGAGATGGTTACTGTTTTGTAGTAGATGGCATATCAATCCCTATAATCCCACTGTACATGACATAATCAATTTTTTGTCTGAAAATTTCCACAGGAACGTGGGTTACGAATCAATTAACACAACAAGAAGTGCTCTTTCATCACTTGGTCTTGTGGTAGACGGATGCAGTGCTGGGAACCATCCCCTGGTTGTCAGGTTTATGAAAGGAGTTTTCAATTTGAGACCGCCTCTACCAAGGTACACTGAGACCTGGGATGTACAACCAGTTCTGCAAGAACTAAGAGCTATGTACCCACTACATACACTAACACTTAAGGACCTTACACTCAAACTTGTTATGTTGATGGCCCTCACACAAGCTGCCCGGGTTCAAACACTCCACTTATTAACTGTTAGGGGCATGCACATTGAGCAGGACTCCATTTCGGTTCAATTAAGTGATAACATTAAACAATGCAGACGAAGGTTTAACATTCGTACCATTACATTTCAAGCTTACTCAACGGACACTAATCTGTGTGTTTGCACAACTTTACGGCATTATCTTGCAAGGACGGAGGAAATTAGACAGGGCAATTCACAGGCGACACACGCCTTACTCATCAGCTTTATCAAACCCCACAAAGCCGTTACTAAAGACACTATTGCCCGTTGGATCAAAACGATGCTTGATAGGGCAGGGGTGGACACAACTAAGTTCACAGCTGGTAGTGTGAGGACGGCTGCAGCCTCGAAGGCCAAATCCATGGCAGTGCCAATTTCTTGCATCCTGGCTAAAGCAGGATGGTCTAGGGAAAGTACATTTGCAAAGTATTATGACAAGCATGTTATTAGGCCAGGTGACCCTTTCCAGGAGGCAGTACTGGGGTAAATGTTCAACCCTTATTTTGAGTAATAAGCATACATATTTGTGGTTTACAACTGAGGGTATGATAATCAGTGATGCACTATGTGTTTGGAGGCAGGGTAGCTGGTATGGCAAGGTTTATTGGTATAAATATATGTGGAGGGGCATGTATACATCCTTTCAGTAGACAAGGCAATAAATTGGTATTTCAACAATGTACCAATATGCAAAGTGACACTGTTCAGTTGGGGAATAAAAATTTTTGTGTTTACATCATACTTTACTGTTCCTTAGCTGGAAAATTTCTCAAGGCACGCCACCCACATGGCTTTGAAGCCTCATAGGAAAGCTCAACTCAGCAGAGAGTGATTTGACGTAGTAAAATTATAAAGTACACGAGACTTACCTTTGGTCAGTTGAAGTGTGCTTGTAATTTTACGAGGCAAATCACCTCTGCTTGAGGAGAGCTTTCATATGCCCTCCTCTCCCTCCCTATTGTTTCGTTATGAGTACGTTTCCATGTAGTACTCAACTTTTGCCTGGTATTTATCAGTTTCTCATGTGGGTGGTCGTTGCTTCAAAGTCTGACGGTGCGTGGGCTGCGGTGAATCTCATATGAAAGCTCTCCTCAAGCAGAGGTGATTTGCCTCGTAAAATTACAAGCACACTTCAACTGACCAAAGGTAAGTCTCGTGTACTTTATAATTATTGGAGGTTGATATGTGTTAGTGATGATATTCTTGTTTCTTTTTTCTCCATAAAAGTTTGGGCACTCGCAGAGTTGTATGGTCTGTGTGGTCCTGGGCTGGCTGGGCCCACATCCTGCAAGTGTGAGCTGCCAGTTATGCATTTCCTTGCAGTGTTACCACATTGGGCATGCAAGGATACTCTCTCTCTCTCTCTCTCTCTCTCTCTCTCTCTCTCTCTCTCTCTCTCTCTCTCTCTCTCTCTCTCTCTCTCTCTCTCCAAGTAAGAGATGTGATTACTTTTATGTCGCTATATGGGCATAGTGTGTGTGTGTGTGTGTGTGTGTGTGTGTGTGTGTGTGTGTGTGTGTGTGTGTGTGTGTGTGTGTGTGTGTGTGTGTGTATCTCTCTCTCTCTCTCTCTCTCTCTCTCTCTCTCTCTCTCTCGAGAGAGAGAGAGAGAGAGAGAGAGAGAGAGAGAGAGAGAGAGAGAGAGAGAGAGAGAGAGAGAGAGAGAGAGAGAGAGAGAGAGAGAGAGAGAGAGAGAGAGAGAGAGACACACACACACCCACACACACACGAGCAGCCAAGCTGGAAGGACGCATGGGTAGCAACTCTGCGGTCACCAAGATAAGCCAGTTTTGGTATAGGGAGTCTGGAGCAGTACTGTTTTCATCTCCGTAATGAAATAGGAAAAAGGTAGAGGTGATTCAAAAAATAGAGTTGAAAGGAAAGTAGAAGAGAAAAATGGAGCCAAACCGAAGTGTTTTGTTTACACTGAGCGATTAGTCGGCAGCGGGAGAACACAACTTCTTGGGGTTTTGCACCAGTGACAAGTGAGGTTAACACAAAACTATGGCAAAGAAGAGTGTTGGGCCTGGAGAGTGACATGGAAAAACTGATGGATATATTCAGAGCTATGGAAGAGACCCATGTAAGCCAAATTAAATAAATATAAATAAATTAAATAAATAAATTATTATTTTTTTTTTTTTTATGTAGGAGGGACACTGGCCAAGGGCAACAAAAATCCAATAAGAAAAATGCCCACTGAAATGCCAGTCCCATAAAAGGGTCAAAGCAGTAGTCAAAAATTGATGAATAAGTGTCTTGAAACCTCCCTCTTCAAGGAATTCAAGTCATAGGAAGATGGAAATTCAGAAGCAGGCAGGGAGTTCCAGAGTTTACCAGAGAAAGGGATGAATGATTGAGAATACTGGTTAACTCTTGCATTAGAGAGGTGGACAGAATAGGGGTGAGAGAAAGAAGAAAGTCTTGTGCTGCGAGGCCGCGGGAGGAGGGGAGGCATGCAGTTAGCAAGATCAGAAGAGCAATTAGCATGAAAATAGTGGTAGAAGACAGCTAGAGATGCAACATTGCAGCAGTGAAAGAGAGGCTGAAGACAGTCAGTTAGAGGAGAGGAGTTGATGAGACGAAAAGCTTTTGATTCCACCCTGTCTAGAAGAGCAGTATGATTGGAATGCCCACAGACATGTGAAGCATACTCCACACATGGACCCTTGTACAGAGTTAGCAGCTGGCGGGGTGAGAAAAACTGGCAGAGACGTCTCAGAACTCCTAACTTCATAGAAGCTGTTTTAGCTAGAGATGAGATGTGAAATTTCCAGTTCAGATTATAAGTAAAGGAAAGACCGAGGATGTTCAATGTAGAAGAGGGGGACAATTGAGTGTCATTGAAGAAGAGGGGATAGTTGTCTGGAAGGTTGTGTCGAGTTGATAGAAGGAGGAATTGAGTTTTTGAGGCATTGAACAATACCAAGTTTGCTCTGCCCCAATAAGAAATTTTAGGAAGATCAGAAGTCAAGCGTTCTTTTGGCTTCCCTGCGTGAAGTGTTTATCTCCTGAAGGGTTGGACGTCTATGAAAGACATGGAAAAGTGCAGGGTGGTATCATCAGCATAGGAGTGGATAGAACAGGAAGTTTGGTATAGAAGATCATTAATGAATAATAAGAAGAAAGTGGGTGACAAGACAGAACCCTGAGGAACACCACTGTTAATAGATTTAGAAGAACAGTGACCGTCTACCACAGCAGCAATAGAATGGTCAGAAAGGAAATGAGATGAAGTTACAGAGAGAAGGATAGAAACCATTGGAGGGTAGTTTGGAAATCAAAGCTTTGTGCCAGACTCTATCAAAAGCTTTTGATATGTCCAAGGCAACAGCAAAAGTTTCACCAAAATCTCTAAAAGAGGATGACCAAGACTCAGTAAGGAAAGCCAGAAGATCACCAGTAGAGCGGCCTTGACGGAACCCATACTGGCAATCAGATAGAAGGTTGTGAAGTGATAGATGTTTAAGAATCTTAAATTAATCAAATAAATAAATAGAGAGAGCCAAAAACATAGAGCTAAGAAATCAATGCAACACTCTGGAGATGGAAATTAAGGAATGCAGTAAGAAAGTGGAAGGAAGTGCCGAAACTGTAGTGCAATTAAGTGAAAGGCAAGATACATGGAAAAAGCTCCAAGAAGGAGATAAGGTAAAGTCTGAGAAGAAAGTAGATAAGTTGGAGAAACAAATGAGTGAGCAAGAGACCATACAGGGAAAGGCAGTAAACTTTGAGAAAATAATAGAAGAACAATTAAATGAGTCCAAAATAACACAAAAGGAGGTAAATATTATCAAGACAAATGAATCACTTGTAAGAGAGACAGCTGACAAAAAGAAAAGTATAATTGTCTTTGGGGTTAAGGTAATTAAGGAAATCAACAAAGCAGTAAGAGAGAAAGAGCTGAAAGAGACAGTAAACAAAGTGATGGGAAAGGTACAAGAGGAGGGAAGATGTCTGGTTAATGAAGAGGAAGAATACCACAGAGTAGGGAAATTCACAAGTGAATGGCACAGACCCACAAGAACAAAATTTAAATCACAGAAGGAAGCTGAGGAGCCTCTGGCAGGGGCCTGGAGATTAGCTAAAGATGAGGTAACAAAAAACATATGGCTGAGAAGAGACTTAGATGAAAAGAAAAGAGAAGAGCTAATTAAAATTAGGGAGGAAGTAAAGGCAAAAAATGAGGAGAGATCGGAAGAGCAGAAGGAGATATTCTATTAGAGGGTGTTGGACATGAAAGTGAGGAAGTGGTACTTGAACAGGAGGGAGAACAGGAAACAAGCTAAGCAGAAAAAAATGGCATTTTGAATGTAGTTTACACTATCATTAATGGACTCATCTCGGGATTGAGGGAATTAAATGCTTATTTAAATGAGAAAACTCCAAATATAATGGGCCTCACAGAAATAAAATTACATGATGAGTTAGAAGTAAAGAACATTGGGCAAAAACAGTACAATTTATGGAAAAGAAGTAAAACATATAAGAAAGGAGGAGGAGTGATGTTTCTAGTTAAGAAAAGCTTAAAGTGGTTGAATAAGAATATGGCAACAGATTAGCAGAGGCATTAAAAATTGGAGGTGAAAATACACAAGGCAAAAAGAGGCAATATAAAGTAATGTACGTAGCACCAAAAACCAATGCCTGGTCAAATGAAGAATATGAAATAATGATAAAAGACACAATGATCTGGATACAGAAAATGCTAAGTGGTGATAAATTGATCATGATGGGAGACTTTAACTGTAAGGAGGTGTGTTGGGAACAATGGTACATGGAGGGAACAGAATCATCTTGGGGAAATAAATTATTATAGCTGGCAATGTATAATATATTATTAACCCAGTGGATAAAAGGTGATACAAGATTTGGAAAAGATAGAGAAACATCAAGACTAGATCTGTTATTTAGTAAAGAACCAGAAGGAATTGAGAATATTCACATAGGGTGTCTGATAGCCAAAAGTGACCACGCTAACATAGAATTCAATATAAATGAGGAAATAGAGAATCAAAGGAATGAAGAATACCATGCTAGGAGATTAAACTACTGTAAGGCAGACTTTGATAACATGGGGAAGTTTTTTCAAGAGGAGAGATGTGATATGTTCCATAAGGCTTCAAGGTCCAAGAGAAGTGCGATTAATTTCTTAAAATATATAAAGAAGGTGAAAAAAAAAGTTTGTGCCTAAAAAGCAGACAGTAATAGCTGGTAAAAAAGAGTGGTTTAATAAAAGATGTGAAGCAGCAAGAAGGACAAATGAGGATACATGGAAAAAATGGAAGAAAAGTAAAAGAATCAACCTATGGAATAATTACAAACAAGCAAGAAATTATTACGTGAAGATCCTGAGGGATGAACAAAGACAGTTAGAAAAAGATATAACAGACAGGTATAAACATGAGCCCAAATTTTCTATTGATATGTGAATGGCAAACTGAAAAGCAAAGTGAATATAGGAAAAACTAATGGTTGATGGAGTGGTTTATGAAGACCCTAAAGAGATGGCAGAAGTGATGAATAAGAGCTTTAAGGAAGTTTTTACAAATGAAAAGTTATTTATAAGACCACTGTGCACACCTGAAAAAGGAAAAAAAGAGGAATTTCGAGTAACAAAAGAGAAAATTGATGAAATCATCAAAACGTTAGATGTGAGAAAGGCCACAGGATGGAGTGGTGGGATGGGTAATAAAAGAATGCAGCAACAAGCTTAATGATAAATTGCATACCATCATATGTACCTCTATTAATAAAGGAAGAGTTCCACAGGATTGGAAAAGGGCAAACATCGTACTCATATTTAAAGGAAGAGACACACAAGACCCACTAAATTATAGACTCATTTCGCTGATAAGTGTGATTGCAAAAATATGTGAAAGGATAATAAAGAGCAAATGGAGCAACTTTTTGGAAGATAAGGACATTCTCACAACTTGTCAATTTGGCTTTAGAAAAGGGAGATCTTGTGTCACTGATTTATTATATTATAATTCAAGAGTGATTGATATCATACAGGAAACAGATAGCTGGGCAGACTGTATTTATCTAGATTTAAGAAAAGCTTTTGATAAAGTGCCACATAATAGACTGTTGTGGAAGCTGGAAAAGATAGGTGGTGTAAATGGAAAAATGATAAAATGGATGGACAATTTCCTTAAAAACAGAGAGATGTGAACAGTAATAAGGGACCAGACATCAGTGTGGAGCCCAGAATTAAGTGGGGTCCCCCAAGGGTCAGTGCTGGCACCAGTAGTGTTTGCAGTGTATATAAATGATATGGTGGAGAATGTATCCAGCTATGTGAGTCTTTTTGCTGACAATGCAAAACTTATGAGAAGAGTGAAGGGAACTGAAGATTGTGAAGAATTACAGATATATAGACAAGGTGTGGGAGTGGTGCAACAGATGGCAAATGGAATTTAGCTCTGGTAAGTGTAAAAAGATGGAATTTGGAAAATGTAACAGAAGCTGTAACTATAACTATAAGATGGGGAATGAAACAATAAATAAGACAAGAGAAAA
The DNA here is from genome assembly GCF_035594125.1 of Scylla paramamosain. NCBI lineage: Eukaryota > Metazoa > Arthropoda > Malacostraca > Decapoda > Portunidae > Scylla > Scylla paramamosain. The sequence goes on from NC_087163.1 coordinate 18,327,945, forward strand.
AGATCTGGGAGTGATTTTCTCAGAGAATTTATCACCAGGAAAACATATTAACAAGGTAACAGGTGAACTCTCAGCCTACTAAGAAATATAAGAGTTGCCTTTGCTTATCTGGATGTAGAAATGATGAAGAAAATAATCACCACAATGATACATCTAAGATTAGAATACACAGCGGTACTTTGGTTACCACATGAAAAAAAGCACCTAAGAAAGTTAGAAGGAATACAAAGAGCAGCAACAAAGATGATAACATAATTGCAAGATTTGTCATATGAGGAGCAACTAACCTTGGAAAAGAGACGAGAGAGAGGTGATGATTGCATTGTACAGATTGCTGAGTGGGATGGAAAAACTAGATAGAGAACATTTCTTTATAATGAACGAGAGAAACAAGAGGACATGGAAGAAAACTAAAAGTAACCACCTGTAGAAGGGACATAAAGAAGTTTAGCTTCCCTCATAGATGCATAGAGGCATGGAATGGACTGGAAGGGGAAGTGGTGTGTGCTACAAATATTCATGACCTTAAGGAAAAGTTGAATAAAAATAGTTATGGAGATGGGACAGTACAAACTTAGCTCCTCTCCTGTATGTCATAACTAGGTAAATAAACACACACACACACACACACACACACACACACACACACACACACACACACACACACACACACACACACACACACTATGCCTGTCTAGTGAGAAATCTATAAAGTAGCCCACCATAAGCAAACTGGGAGCTGCTCTGCACATTTTTTTCTCATCTAGTGCTTATCAGTAAGGTTATTGAGGCTTAAAGATGGGGGAAAGATGCACTAACTGACAAAAGAATAAGGCTCAGGAATATCTTGGAGAATGAATACCAGGAGTTCAGTGGGGCATGGAGGCTGGGGCCACAGGTCCACCTCAACTGCCACCACACCAACACGAACAGATGCCAACACACCAGAGCAAGTGAATGGCACAACCTAGCAATGCCACCCATCAAAAACTACACCTACAGTTGCATGAGTAACTAACAGTGAGAAGAACAGATGTGCAGGTGGGCTAAATAGAAAGTGTAATCAAAACCAAGAGTCCGAGCCAAGTGATTGGTTTGCAATAGCTGCACAAAACAGTTTAACTGTGAATGTGTGGATATGTCTAGGGAAGTCTTCAACTTCTTCAACAGGCAGGTCTTACATTTGTAATGGATGCTCAGGTGGTGTCACTGATCTTTTCAATGCCAAGAACTTTCTCAAAAGCATAGGGAACAAAAATAAGGAAACTGGAAAGGAAGTGACCACAATAAAAGGATAAAATAGAATTACTAGAAGCCAAAACAGACTACCAGGAAAATGAGTTCAGGAAATTAGTACAGAAACAGATACAGGAATTTGCCTAGGATGAGAAAAGAAAGAATACAGGTCTATCCTAATTATGTCAGGGGTGCCTGAGTCCAGAGCCACAGACAGACTCCAATGACAGAATGAATGATGATGCTACAACCTTGAAGGAAATCATTAAGGATTTTGGTATTGATAGAAAGTATCAAAATCTTTCAAGATCTAACTCCTCTCATGATTTCTTGCACCTAGCCAAAAACATCTCCAATAACTTTGCTTCTTCTTCTTTCCCTCCTTTATTTCAACCAGATGGCACATCTGGTTGAATTCTTCACAATGAGGTTTTCCATGCCCTTACTGGCCTAAACCCTTGGAAGGCTTATGGACCTGATGGGTTCCCTCCTATTGTTCTCCAAAACTGCAATTCCGTGCCTGCACCTTGCCTAGTCAAACTCTTTCATCTCTGTCTATCAACATCTACCTTTTCTTCTTGCTGGAAGTTTGCCTACATTCAGCCTGTTCCTAAAAATGGTGATTGTTCTAATCCTTCAAACTACCATCCTATTGCTTTAATTTTCTGCCTTACCTAAAGCTTTTAATCTATCTTCAACATGAAGATTCTTAAGCATCTATCACTTCACAACCTTCTATCTGATCACCAGTATGGGTTCCATCAAGGCCACTCTACTGGTGAACTGGCTTTCCTTAATGAGTCTTGGTCATACTCTTTTAGAGATTTTGGTGAAACTTTTACAGTTGCCTTAAGACATATCAAAAGCTTTTGATAGAGTCTGGCAAAAAGCTTTTATTTCCAAACTACCTTCCTTCGGCTTTTATCCTTCTTTCTGTAACTTCATCTCAAGTTTCCCTTCTGACTGTTCTATTGCTGCTTTGGCAGATGATAACAGTTCTTCTCCTAAATCTATTAACAAGGTTCTATTAACAGGGTTCTGTCCTGTCACCCACTCTCTCCCTATTATTCATCAATGATCTTCTAGACCAAACTTTTTGTTCTATCCACTCCTATGCCAACGATACCACCTCCCTCACACTTTTCCACGTCGTTTTGTAAACATGCATCCCTTCGGGAAATAAACAGTTCACACAGGGAAGCCACAGAATGCATGACTTCTGATCTCTCTAAAATTTCTGATTGGGGTAGAGCAAATTTAGTATTGTTCAATGCCTCAAAAACTCATTTCCTCCACCTATCAACTCGATACAACCTTCCAGATTACTATCCCCTCTTCTTCAGTGATACTCAACTATCCCCCTCTTCTACATTGAACATTCTCAGTCTGTCATTTACTTATAATCTGAACTGGAAACTTTATATCTCATCTCTAGATAAAACAGCTTTTATGAAGTCAGGTGTTCTGAGATGTGTCCACCAATTTTTCTCATCCTTCTAGCTGCTAACTCAGTACAGGGGCCTTGTATGTCCATGTATGGAGTATGCTCTACATGTGTTTGGGGGGGGGGGAGGGTTCCACTCACACCGCTCTTTTAGACAGAGTGGAACAAAAAGCTTTTCATCTCAACTCCTCTCTTCTAACTGACTGTCTTCAGCCTCTTTTTCATTGCAGCAATGTTGTACCTCTTGCTATCTTCTACTGCTATTTTCATGCCAACTGATCTGATCTTGCTAACTACATGCCTCCCTTCCTCCCATGGCCTCGCTGCACAAGACTTTCTTCTTTCTCTCACCTCTATTTTGTCCACCTCTCTAATGTAAGAATTAACCAGTATTCTCAATCATTCATCCCCTTAACTTAACTCTGGAACTCGCTGCCTGCTTCTGTATTTCCACCTTCCTATGACTTGAATTCTTTCAAGAGGGAGGTTTCAAGACAATTTTTTATTACTGTTTTGGACTCTATTTGGGGACTGATATCTCAGTGGGGCATTTTTTTTTTTATTGGCCTTGGCTGGTGTCCCTCCTACATAAAAAAAATAAAATAAATAAAAATAATATTAAAATAGAAAAATTGCTGGGGAGGTCAAGGTCAAGACAATGGTCAGAATAAGTGGCCATTCACAACAATCAAATGAGGCAGGAAACACCCAGGTGAGACCTAGACTTTTCAAAGTAATCCTGTGAAACAAGGAAACAAAGTGGAAAATACTAAAGGAGAGTTACAAGCTAAGACATATGACCAGACCAGACAGGAAGAACATCAAAATTATGCCAAACTGCACATTCAAGGAAAGGCAACTGCACAGTAAGTTAGCCAAAGAGAGATATGAAAAAAAATGAAGTACTGTTGCAACAGGACAACACAAGGAAGAACTGAATAGTCATGAGTGGGAAGTTAAAGCTGGTTACAGTGACAGAGTAGGAAATGGAACAAACAGTAGGACCTCTCAAGACACACAGTACCATCAGTCCCACCCCAGGGCCAGGACCCTGCATCCCTCATGCACACACAATAGAACCTGCCTGTATAAACACAAATATTGATGGTATTAAAACCACCAACAAGCATGATCTCTTAGGATTAGTTATCAATAAGGTACAATGTCAGATTATTCTCACTCTGCAGAAAAAGTTGAGCTTAAGAATAATCCATCTGGTATTTCAATTGTCACCTTAAACAGTCTACAGGAAGGACAGAGTAACAGGAACTGGTTGAGGTGTAGCCATTCTAGTGAGAAAAGATGTGCCATCATCAGAATGTTCATATATTGTAGAAGAAAATATTGAGGCTATACTGTGCATAGTAAATCTCAAGGGGTAGACAATACTTCTGGCTTGTATGTACAGACCCCCAAATTCCAAAGAGATGTACAGCACCAGTATCAGGCAGACCCTACTTGGTCAGTAATATTACAGCTAATCAAATGTTAGTGAATGTTTAGTGAACTGGCTAAATTTTATGACACTTGCCAGGATGCTTTCCTTGATCAGCTTATAAATGAGCCTACTAGAGCCCGAGGAAGTGATACCCCATCACTACTGGATCTCATTCTGACCAAAAATGAACTAGAAGTAAGCAATGTAGAGTACAAAGATCCAGTGATCACAACATGATCTTTCAGATGGCAATAGTGCAATAGTGTTACCAGTAAAAGACTTTAATACAAAGATGACTATATAAAGGCAAATGTGATGTTAAGGGATGTGAACTGGAATGAACTATGAGAAAAAGTGTTGAGATCTGGGAGACTTTCATGGAAGCATAAAACTGTGACAAATCTGCATGCTAGTGAAAAAAAAAACCCACCTTGTGAAATAAAAATTATACCAAAATGGATGATCCAGATAGTAAGAACAAAAAAAAAAAAAAACAGAAGAAAGCAGCCTGGATGAGTTACCATCAAAGGAGAACCCAATTAAGGTACAAATTAGGAATGAGTCAACTCAAGTAGTGAGGGAAACTGTTTTACCAGTTCAAAAATTCCCTTGCACAAGAAGTTTAAAGAAAATCCACAGGCCTTCTTTGCCTATGGTCGTAGTACAACAATTATTAAGGAATAAGTGTCTAGGTTCAAGCAACCAGATGAAATGCTAACAAATTCTACCCTATTAGCATGTGAACAGAGGAGTCAGGAACCACCATCCCAGAGACACAGAACCAATTTGAAAGGGAAAACTAAGGCATTGGAATTTCACTGTGACTGATGTGAGAAGTTCTAGAATGCCTCAAAGATGATTCAGCACCTGGGCCTGATGGTATTCACCCAAAAGTACAAAAAAATTGTGCATCCACACTGGCACCTCCACTCCAGTTACTATCTAGAACTCACTGTGAGAAAAGAATACCAGAAGACTGGAGGAAGGCCAATGTAACACCAATATTCAAGAAGGGGGATAAATCTAGTCCTCTCAACTACCAGTCAGTAAGTTTTACTTTGGTTCCTTGCAAGGTAATGGAGAAGGTACTAAAGCAGAAAATAGTTCACCATCTAGAAGGCAACAATCTCCTTAGTAATTCTCAACATGGATTTAGATTGGGAAAGTCATGTCTAACCCAACTGATAGAGCACTTTGAAGAACTTGAAAATGCATTAAACAATGGTGATAATGTTCATGTGGTTTGGCTTAATGTTAAAAACCTTCAACACTGTTCCACACTTCTGTCTGCTCAACAAACTAGGGGCTCTGGGAATCTCAGGGAACATCTTAACCTGGAATGAAAACTTTCTAACTGGGAGAGTCCAACATCCACATGATGCCAAAGTATACAGAAGAATAAGGATCCCAAGAAAACATCTCAAAATTACAAGAGTGGAGCAGAAAATGGCTTTTAGAATTCAACCAAGAAAAATATTGAGCCATGCACATAGAAAGACAAAATCCAGGTTACCAGTATCAAATGGACGACACTTCACTAACCACCACAGTGGAAGAGAAAGACATCAGAGTACATGTCATCCCTAGCCTGAGGTCAACAGTTCAAGATGCCAAGGCAGCAGGCAGTGCCAACTCCAAGGTGGGGATCATAAGGAAAACCTACATCTACTTTGTTGCAGAGATGCTCTTACCTGTGTACAAGTCTCTAGTTAGAACTTGGCTGGAATACAGCATCCAAGCATGGTCACCATACACATGAAGGGCCATCAACAAAATAGAATAAGTGCAATGGAAAGCTGCTAAGTTAGTCCCAGAGTTATTTGACCTATGAGGAGAGGTTTGTTTGCCTCAGCCTTACCACAATGGCAGAGAGGGGGATATGGGGTGACATGATACAAATGTACAAGGTATTCCATGGTTTAGACACAGTTAAGGAAGGCCACTACCTACAATTTGAATCAAGAGAAAATCAACGAAACACAGCTTTAAACTATCTACTCTCAGACACAGGACCACACAGAGAAACAAATTTTTAACACAAGAATTGTTAACTGCTGGAAGTCTCCTAGAAAATATAGTAATGAGCCAAAGTGTGAACTCATTTGAAAATTTATATGACAGGTAAACTGAGACTGGAAAACAGAGAAGAGGCATCCTTCATGAGTACCAACTCCTTTGCCTCTTAACTATCACTTATGGTAAGCAATCACTTGTTTTAAGTGATGTAAAAGTGATCATATCTCTTGTCTGGAGAGAGAGAGAGAGAGAGAGAGAGGGGGGGACAGTATCCTTACTCACCCAACATGGTAAAAATGCAAGAAAATGTGTAATGGCAACTTACACCTTCAAGATGCAGGCCCAGCCAACACAGGACCACACAACTGTATGAGAGCCAAAATTTCATTCCTACTGCAGTATAATCACTGAATAATAGCTTCCAACAAAATAGCAGGTTATGTTTAGTTTGGGCCAATTCATGAGGATACATCTAACCTAACCTAATCTAAGGTGCAATTTTACTGGGAGCTATTATTCAGTAATAATAATGTATAGAGGAATGAGAGAGCTTTTACAAAAAGAAATTAAAACATCAATATTAATGCATGTCCACCCTGAATAACTGTTTGTAGGGGAAATATCCATAAGTTACATCATATCAAATTTGTTTGTTATTGATTACTTACAAACTGAAATTACAGTTACTGAAATTTATGTTCACAGTATCCATCCTTGATAATGCACTGAGTATTTTTACAAAACACCAAGAAAGCAACTTTCTTAACTTTCATAATTGATTAGGTGTACCTAAAATGCACCAGATGCACTACTGAAGGCAAGAGTCTGGAAAATCCAATAAGATCAAATAGAAGTTAGTATTGTATAAGTGCACCTGTCTCATGGCAAAAAAAAAAAAAAAAACATTGTTCTCAGTTAAGTACGTGAATAACATATAACAGTGGCGTATATCTTTACCGCCCGAAATTGTTTGTTCCCGAGATATTATTTTTTTATCATATTTATCGTTAAGGTAGGTTAAGTTAGGTGTAATTAAGTTTGGTTAGGTTTAATTAGGTTTGGTTAGGTTTATCTAGGTTAGGTTTAGTTAGGTTTGGTTAGGGGCACTGGTGTTGACATGGGGTCCCCGGCTTGCTGGGCAGCGTCAGGTAGGACTGAGTTGCTAGTTATGTATTTTCCTTGCAGTGTTATCAGTCAAGCGAAGATACTATCTCTCTCTCTCTCTCTCTCTCTCTCTCTCTCTCTCTCTCTCACAGACCACACATCTGCACGACGGCTATAATGAGAGAGAGAGAGAGAGAGAGAGAGAGAGAGAGAGAGAGAGAATGCACATTTAGCTACGTAATAGTGATCATTTGGAGAGAGAGAGAGAGAGAGAGAGAGGGGGGGGGGGTATCCTTGCCTGGCCTGGTAACACTGCAAGGAAAATGCACTACTAGCAACTCAGACTTACCAGACGCGGTCCAGCCAACCGGGGACCCCGCATCGACACTAGTGCCAAGTTAGATTTTAGTTAGATTCGGTTAGGTTAGGTTTAGTTAAGCTCCGTTTTTCTGTGTCATGCGTGAGGAGGAAACTATATTCTTCTGGTAGATTTTGGTGTTTTTTTTGGTGAATCTGCTTGTTTTCGCCGCATATCATTTGTTTACGTGTGTGGGGTATAAATAATTATTTGCGGGGGATACGGTTACTTAATTCATTCAAAGCACATCAAAATCTGCGATAAAAATGTAGTTTCGTTCGAATATGTTAGACGGGCGCACTTACATTCACAAAAAAAAACAAAAAAAAAACATGGTTTCTTGGCCCTAATAAAGATGTCACTATTACTTTGGCTTAGCCCTTCAGTTTCACTTGCTTCTGCCGCAGAAGTAATTTTCGAGATTAATATGTTCACGGTACAGTCAAGGAGTGGAATAACTGTCAGATCAGCGCTGGTGGGACTTAAGGGAGAAATGTATCAATGAAAAAGGTTCCAATAGGATTGAATGAAGGACAGTTTATCTAGAGAAGGCAAGATTCACGGGGAAAATGTCTTATACTCTGCCTTTCCATTTGTAGGACAACCAAATTATCCCTCTATCTCTCCACCCTTACCTTCCACCTCCCCACCAGCGTCGTCAAACAACCACAGGATATAACAAAGCCGCAATCTCTACAGGCGGCACACACACACACACACACACACGCACACGAGCAGACGAGGGAATCGATGAAGGTGATCGCCAATGTTTGCAAATCCTTGAATTGCCAATTTCAGCAGCAGACAACCATCACATTAAGTTTATGTTGTCATTAAGTTGGACTGATCCAATTGGGACCTCTATTTTGATTATTTATAAAGTTGATTGATATTAAAGTTTGCTAATCTTTGAAATGTCAATTTAACCAGTAAAACTTCATGAACAAACTATCTTAACTATCAAAATGCATTATATATATATATATATGTATATATATATATATATATATATATATATATATATATATATATATATATATATATATATATATATATATATATATATATATATATATATATATATATATATATAGGAGGAGGCAGTAGACACCTGCCGAAACGATAATTACTCCCAGTGAGGTCTAAAGCACTGTTCAGGGGGTGCTGTGAACTTATCATTAAACCCAGCTGTGACCTCACTGAACGTTTCCCTTTGTGTCCCACAACACAAGAGGGCAGTCACAGCCTGCCCTCTAAAGACAACTCTCTTCCTCCACAAGAAACTACAAGCACCCAATAACACACACACACCCTTCACTCAAAAATTTTAAACTCATGGCGACTCCTATACCAGCCTCGGAGTCCCCATCTGGGGAGGGGACCATAAATGTCCCCAGGTCGGACTGCCTTTCCGTCGACGACCCTAAGTGTCTTGACACCCCCCTCAACTTTTTCTTCATTAACTTCTGCAACATTCGCGGTCTAAGATCTAATTTTCAATCTGTAGAACACCACCTCTCCTCTTCTAAACCTCATCTTCTTTTCCTCACTGAAACTCAGGTGTCTGAGGCAACTGATAGTAGCCCCTTTTCTGTTCCCTCCTACTTTCTCTATCCTCATTTTCGATCCAAAGCTGGACGCTGCGTTTATGTGCGCAATGACTTAACCTGCTCTCGTGCCCACGCTCTTGAATCTTCCGAGTTTTCCACCATCTGGCTACGACTACAGAGTCATTCTCATACTAAATTTATCTGTGCTGTATACCTCTCTCCTAACTCCTCTGACTATAAGAAATTCTTTGACTACTTAACTTCCAAAGTGGAGCACATTCTGACCCTCTTCCCTTTTGCAGAGATCTCCATTCTTGGAGACTTCAATGTTCACCACCAGCTTTAGCTTTCCTCTCCCTTCACTGACCATCCTGGTGAACTAGCCAACAACTTTGCTATCCTCCATGACCTAGAGCAATTGGTGCAACACTCTACTCGTATTCCTGACCGTCTTGGAGATACGCCCAACATTCTTGACCTTTTCCTGACCTCTAATCCTTCTGCTTATGCTGTCACCCTTTCTTCTCCGTTGGGCTCCTCCGATCACAATCTCATATCTTTATCTTGTCCTATCACTCCAATCCCTCCTCAGGATCCCCCTAAGCGAAGGTGCCTCTGGCGTTTTGCCTCTGCTAATTGGGGGGACCTGAGGAGGTATTTTGCTGATTTTCCTTGGAATGATTACTGCTTCCGTGTCAGAGACCCGTCTTTGTGTGCTGAGCGCATAACAGAGGTGATAGTGTCTGGCATGGAAGCGTACATTCCTCACTCTTTTTCTCGTCCTAAACCTTCTAAACCTTGGTTTAACACAGCTTGTTCTCGTGCTATACATGATAGACAGATGGCCCACAAAAGGTACTTAAGCCTTCCATCACCAGAATCTCATGCACTTTATATTTCTGCCCGGAAACATGCCAAGTCTGTTCTCCAACTAGCCAAAAACTCCTTCATTAAAAGAAAATGTCAAAACCTTTCAAGATCTAACTCCCCTCGTGATTTCTGGCATCTAGCCAAAAATATCTCCAATAACTTTGCTTCTTCTTCTTTCCCTCCTCTACTTCAACCAGATGGCACCACTGCTATCACATCTATTTCTAAAGCTGAACTCTTTGCTCAAACCTTTGCTAAAAACTCTACCTTGGACGATTCTGGGCTTGTTCCTCCCTCTCCTCCACCCTCTGAGTACTTCATGCAACGTATTAAAATTCTTCGCAATGATGTTTTCCATGCCCTCGCTGGCCTAAACCCTCGGAAGGCTTATGGACCTGATGGGGTCCCTCCTATTGTTCTCCAAAACTGTGCCTCCGTGCTTGCACCTTGCCTAGTCAAACTCTTTCAGCTCTGTCTGTCAACATCTACCTTTCCTTCTTGCTGGAAGTTTGCCTACATTCAACTTGTTCCTAAAAAGGGTGACCGCTCTAATCCCTCAAACTACCGTCCTATTGCTTTAATTTCCTGCTTCCGAGGCCTAAACCCTCGGAAGGCTTATGGACCTGATGGGGTCCCTCCTATTGTTCTCCGAAACTGTGCCTCCGTGCTTGCACCTTGCCTAGTCAAACTCTTTCAGCTCTGTCTGTCAACATCTACCTTTCCTTCTTGCTGGAAGTTTGCCTACATTCAACCTGTTCCTAAAAAGGGTGACCGCTCTAATCCCTCAAACTACCGTCCTATTGCTTTAATTTCCTGCTTATCTAAAGTTTTTGAATCTATCCTCAACAGGAAGATTCTTAAACATCTATCACTTCACAACCTTCTATCTGATCGCCAGTATGGGTTCCGTCAAGGGCGCTCTACTGGTGATCTTCTGGCTTTCCTTACTGAGTCTTGGTCATCCTCTTTTAGAGACTTTGGTGAAACTTTTGCTGTTGCCTTGGACATATCAAAAGCCTTTGATAGAGTCTGGCACAAAGCTTTGATTTCCAAACTACCCTCCTACGGTTTCTATCCTTCTCTCTGTAACTTCATCTCAACTTTCCTTTCTGACCGTTCTATTGCTGCTGTGGTAGACGGTCACTGTTCTCCTAAATCTATTAACAGTGGTGTTCCTCAGGGTTCTGTCCTGTCACCCACTCTCTTCTTATTATTCATTAATGATCTTCTAAACCAAACTTCTTGTCCTATCCACTCCTTTGCTGATGATACCACCCTGCACTTTTCCACGTCTTTTCATAGACGTCCAACCCTTCAGGAGGTAAACATATCACGCAGGGAAGCCACAGAACGCCTGACTTCTGATCTTTCTAAAATTTCTGATTGGGGCAGAGCAAACTTGGTATTGTTCAATGCCTCAAAAACTCAATTCCTCCATCTATCAACTCGACACAACCTTCCAGACAACTATCCCCTCTTCTTCAGTGACACTCAACTTTCCCCTTCTTCTACACTGAACATCCTCGGTCTGTCCTTTACTTATAATCTGAACTGGAAACTTCACATCTCATCTCTAGCTAAAACAGCTTCTATGAAGTTAGGTGTTCTGAGACGTCTCCGCCAGTTTTTCTCACCCCCACCAGCTGCTAACTCTGTACAAGGGCCTTATCCGTCCATGTATGGAGTATGCTTCACATGTCTGGGGGGGTTCCACTCATACTGCTCTTCTAGACAGGGTGGAATCAAAAGCTTTTCGTCTCATCAACTCCTCTCCTCTAACTGACTGTCTTCAGCCCCTCTCTCACCGCCGCAATGTTGCATATCTAGCTGTCTTCTACCGCTATTTTCATGCCAACTGCTCTTCTGATCTTGCTAACTGCATGCCTCCCCTCCTTCCACGGCCTCGCTGCACAAGACTTTCTTCTTTCTCTCACCCCTATTCTGTCCACCTCTCTAACGCAAGAGTTAACCAGTATTCTCAATCATTCATCCCTTTCTCTGGTAAACTCTGGAACTCCCTGCTTGCTTCTGTATTTCCACCTTCCTATGACTTGAATTCCTTCAAGAGGGAGGTTTCAAGACACTTATCCACCAATTTTTGACCACTGCTTTGACCCTTTTATGGGACTGGCATTTCAGTGGGCATTTTTTTTATTAAATTTTTGTTGCCCTTGGCCAGTATCCTTCCTACATATAAAAAAAAAAATATATGATTCTCTCTCTCTCTCTCTCTCTCTCTCTCTCTCAATATATATATATATATATATATATATATATATATATATATATATATATATATATATATATATAGAGAGAGAGAGAGAGAGAGAGAGAGAGAGAGAGAGAGAGAGAGAGAGAGAGAGAGAGAGAGAGAGAGAGAGAGAGAGAGAGAGAGAGAGAGAGAAAGAGAGAGACCTGTCCTACTTCATCACCTGTACAAATACAAGCCACTATGCAGAGTATTGTTACACCAATCAATATATATATATATATATATATATATATATATATATATATATATATATATAGAGAGAGAGAGAGAGAGAGAGAGAGAGAGAGAGAGAGAGAGAGAGAGAGAGAGAGAGAGAGAGAGAGAGAGAGAGAGAGAGAGAGAGAGAGAGAGACCTGTCCTACTTCATCACCTGTACAAATACAAGCCACTATGCAGAGTATTGTTACACCAGGGGTATGGGTGCGGGTGGCAGCACTGTTGGAGGTGGCAGCACTGGGAGAGGCAGGAAGGCAGAGAGCGGGGACCTGTGGCCCGAGAGGAAGCAAGCGTGTGCCTGCCAGCTTTGGAAGTGTTTCCCTGCCTGTTGAGTGCCCTGTTGAGTGCCTGTCGTGCCCTGGGTGACTTCTGGTGCCCCTGTGAAATTGTAAAGCAGTGTACTTGCGGAGGATTTGTCAATAAACCTAGGAAATAGTGCCCATGTTTTCCCCTGTTCCCTGGCCTAGTGTGTGTGTGTGCCTTGTCCCAGCGTTCAGAGTGTGACTTATTTGAGGCCCCGCTGCTCTAGTTTCTTGACCCGTGCCCTAGTTTCTTGACCCGTGCCCGTGTGGATAACACGCCCACCCGGGGGGTTGGGGGGCGCAACAAGTGGTGTCAGGAGTGGGATGAGAGACTTTTGTGATGTTCCTGAGGATTAATTTTCTTTGTGTATTTAATTTAATTATTTCCACTTATTTTATTGTGTGTATGTGTGTGTCAGGGCAGCCGGGTCGTCTGCCTTGTAGGGGGGGATAGTGTTGCACCAGGGGTATGGGTGCGGGTGGCAGCACTGTTGGAGGTGGCAGCACTGGGAGAGGCGGGAAGGCAGAGAGAGAGAGCGGGGACGCGTGGCCCAAGAGGAATCGAGTGTGTGCCTGCCTGCTTTGGAAGTGTTTCCCTGCCTGTTGAGTGCCCTGTTGAATGCCTGTCGTGCCCTGGGTGACTTGTGGTGCCCCTGTGAACTTGTATAGCAGTGTACTTGCGGAGGAACCCACGCCTGGTTTTCCGGGCGTGGGTTCGAATCCCACGCCCCCGGGTGGGCGTGTTATCCACACGGGCACGGGGCACGGGTCGAAAAACTAGAGCAGCGGGGCCTCAAATAAGTCACACTCTGAACGCCAGGACAAGGCACACACACACAAGGCCAGGGCACAAGGGAAAACATGGGCACTATTTCCTAGGTTTATTGACAAATCCTCCGCAAGTACACTGCTTTACAATTTCACAGGGGCACCAGAAGTCACCCAGGGCACGACAGGCACTCAACAGGGCACTCAACAGGCAGGGAAACACTTCCAAAGCAGGCAGGCACACGCTCGCTTCCTCTTGGGCCACGCGTTCCCGCTCTCTCTCTCTGCCTTCCCGCCTCTCCCAGTCTGCCACCTCCAACAGTGCTGCCACCCGCACCCATATCCCTGGTGTAACAATATTTTAGCATGAATTAGTTGTATCAGTCATGACCTCACACTGCATTATGGCACTGTACCAGAATACAATGATACGTTGGAAGTCGTGGCCCAGGACAGGAAGGCCATTCAGACACCTTTACCTGCCCTGCCAGAATGCCTCACGCCGCTGGAAGGCTTGATTGTTCCATGCTCATTGTAAGCAAATGTTACTATTCACTTAATTTGAAACAATTCACGCTACATAGTTTTAATAATGGTTTTCACTCATGACTGATTTTTATGCAGATAATTTTGTATGTTCGACATTTTATTGAAAACAGTACACGCACATCGGCTTGTTTTGACATAACGTTTTCGTCGCTGCCCATTAATAGCTGTGTCTTTCGCTCCGCCCTGCTATCTGCCCCACGATTCTCGCAAGCCCTTAAGCCCCTATTACACATATCAGGTTTCCTACGGCGCCGTCGGTCGCGACGCTAGCATATGTTCAAACCAGAGCGTGTGATAGCAAATCGGCCGTATGAACCGAACGCTCACCCACGGCCGGCAGGATGAACTTTCGCCAGTACTAAAGTTGGCCGTACGGCCGTCGTACATCAGGACTGAGGACGTAGCGTGTAATTGCTCACCGTATGGTATGACATCAGTCTGAGGCTGTACCTCACAGTGGAAGGTTGCTACCATGGCAAGCTCTTGCGCCGGTGATTTCTTGAGTGACTTCATAGAAATTTATCGAAATGAGCCATGTTTGTGGTTCATTAAATCTAAGGATTATTCAAACAGAGAAGTGAGAAATGCAGCATATGGTAAATTAGTAAATAAACTTCGAGAAATTTATCCCAGTGCTAATAAAGATACTGTTGTTAAGAAAATAAACAACTTGAGGAGCTCATACAATAAAGGGCTTAAAAAAGTGCAAGCGTTGTGTAAGGTTCCGAAGCTCCCAGGAGACCTGCGCGAAAGAATGCGTCGGAAATTGCTTGTTTCCGAGGCGCTTGCGAAGAATTGAAGAACGCGCTTTAATTTGCAGGATTTCCCTGTTATATATATATATATATATATATATATATATATATATATATATATATATATATATATATATATATATATATATATAAGGATTAGATTAGGAGGCAGAATATGAAAATAAAGCATTAAATAAAGCTAATTGTGGAATGTAATTGTAGCTCATGACACCGAAATCCATTTTAAGTTGTGATTTGGCAAGTTTGTGTTTGTGTGTGTGTGTGTGTGTGTGTGTGTGTCGTCTCCACCATTCTTTATTATATCAGGCATCACCAAATGTGACGGCAGCTTCCCTGATAGGATGTGTGTGTGTGTGTGTGTGTCAAACTAACTTAACCCTATTCTCTGCAGCATGGGTCGAAAACGACCCACCCATAGCAGATTTTTTTTTTTTTTTTCAAATTAAACAAAATTCAAAACAAGATATAGTTTTAGGAAATTATTCGAACTGTGTCATTAAAAATATGATAAGGAATGACCTTGTAAGAAAACTGCAACAAAATCGGTTTAATACTGTCTCCTTACCTAGTAAGGCGACGGAGGAGCATTGGTCGGTTGTGTGCAGGGGAGCCAAGAGGGTGAAGGTCCTCAGGGCACCTTGCGTGGAGACGAAGAATCCCTTCAATGTGCTGGAGGAAGGGAAGGAGAAGGAGGTGGACAGGGCGGGAGGAGGCAAGAAGGAGGGGGCAGATGCAGTTACCCTGCCCCAAGGTAGAGTGCTTGTGTTTGGTGATAGTCAGGTTAGGCACTTAGATAGTGCGTTCTGTGCTAGGGATAGGAAGCGTAGGTCGAGGGTGTGTTTGCCGGGGGCCGGGATAGGAAAGGTAGCTGATAGGCTAGACACGTGCTTGGAAAAAGGTGGGACCAAGCCCATTGTTTTTCTCAGTGCGGGAGGGAATGACCTTGGTAAGGTCAGGAGTGAGGAGCTTATCAGGAGGTTTCGACAGGCTTTGGACAGGATTAGGGACAAGGGTGGGATCCCCGTGGTATGTGGTGTCTTGCCGAGGAGGGGAGTTGGTGCTGAGTGGCTGTCCAGGGCTATTACAGTGAATCGCAGGCTCGCGAATCATTGTAGGAGTAATGGATGGACGTTCATCGACAACTGGGACCTTTTCTATGGCAGGGACACCTTGTACACCAGGGATGGAGTGCATTTGTCACGCCAGGGTGTTCGTGTTTTGGCCGAAACACTCGAGCGGGAGGTTACTGCACTCCAGCACTTTTTTCGTTAGTCGGGAGGGAAGAAGGGTTAGTGTGAAGGCGAGGGGCAAAATAGTTAAATCTAGAAAGGTAGCTAGCTCAGGGATGATGAGAAATAGCTTAAGTGTTTACTACACAAACTGTAGAAGTATTCTGAATAAAATAAACTTGCTGAGAGGAATAGCGAGCGTTGAGAAATTTGATATCATTGCTTTAACTGAAACTTGGTTTGATATGTCAGGAAAAGTATTTAATCCAGAGGTTAAGATAGATGGGTATACAATGTTCTATAAAGATAGGGAAAACAGGAGAGGAGGAGGCGTCGCATTATACGTTAGGGACACATTACAGTGTTGTATCAACAGTAGAATTAAAACAGATAACAAAGCAGAGTCGATATGGGTAGATATTAAAGAAGGATCGCAGTCAGTAGTACTGGGGGTAGTTTACAGACCACCGACCAGTACAGAGGAAATTAACACCTCACTGTGACAGGAATTAAATAGAGCAGGCAGGTACAGTCAGGTATGTGTGGTAGGAGATTTTAATTTTAGGAATATCGACTGGAGTCTGATGGTGGGTAACAAGGAAGCAGAGGAATTTCTTAAGGTAATTCAGGATAATTTTTTAAAACAGGTAGTCGTAGAACCCACAAGGGGGAATAATATTCTAGATTTAATTCTTACTAGCAGGGAGGAAGCAGTCACGCAGGTAGAGGTTGGAGGACAGCTAGGTAACAGTGACCATAGGGAAATTAGGTACAATTTAGAATGGGAAGAAACAGTTAGAAACAAAAACACTAGTGAAATACCTGACTTTAGGAGAGCAGATTTTGAAGAATTAAAAAGGTACCTCCAAGGAATGGACTGGCAAAGGATGCAGGGTGAGGTCAGGTCAGAGACGGAGTTCAGAGAGATAAGGCAGGATGAGAGAGGTGAAGTGAGGCGTGAGGGTGTAGGACAAGAGGAGGGAAGATGTGTCCGGAAGGGAGGAGGAAAGAGGAAGAGGGGAGCTAGGTGTGAGTATGTTGGAATGTCAGGTCATGCTGAAATGAGAGAGGTGAGGTCGAGGCGAGTAGATGGAGTGGAGAGGATGGTAGGGGACGAGATGAGGGGACTAGGTGAAGTAAATGTAGATGAATTGTATAAATATTTCGTAGATAAAGTTCATACAGGTCAGTTAGCAAATATCCCGTATAGAACAATAAGATCACAAAAAAATGACCCTAAATGGATGACTGCTAGGTTAAAGCATTATATAGGGCGTAAGAGAAGTATATATAGGAGATTAAGGGCAGGTGAAGAAGTTTTAAGGACACAATATAATGAATTAGTTAGAACAGTCAGGAAGTTAACGAGGAAAGCTAAGGACAATTATGAATCAAAGGTAGCCAGCCAGACGGACCCCAAGGGATTTTATCAGGTATACAGGACGAAGAATAAGGATACTGTAGGTCCATTAAAGGCAGCAGATGGGGAGCTGGTTAGTTCTGGGGAGGAGATTAGTAAACTTCTGAATTATTATTTTTTAACTGTCTACACCCAGGAAAACATGCAGGATATTCCAGATAGTGAACAGGTGTTTAGAGCAGATGAGAATGAGAAGCTGACAGATATTTCCATAACTAGGGAGATAGTGGAACAGGAGATAGATAGGCTAAAAAAATTCAAGTCACCAGGACCTGATGAAATATATCCCAGAGTACTTAAGGAATGTAAAGAGATAATTAGTGAGCCGTTAGTTTCTGTCTTTAGAAAATCACTGGGGTCGGGTGAGGTACCAGTAATGTGGAGGCAGGCTAATGTAGTACCCATCTTTAAGAAAGGAGATAAAACTTTAGCGTCTAATTATAGACCTGTCAGCTTAACTTCAGTTGTAGGCAAAATGTTCGAGTCAATAATAGCGAGGAACATTAGGGAACATTTAGACAAACATAACTTGATAAATCAGTCACAGCATGGCTTCACGAAGGGGAAGTCTTGCCTGACAAACTTGTTAAGTTTTTACAGTAAGGTGTACGAGGCAGTAGATAATGGTGATAGTTATGATATCTTATATCTGGACTTTAGTAAAGCATTTGACAAGGTACCCCATCAAAGGCTCCTGAGAAAGGTTAGGGCACACGGGATAGATGGGAAGGTGTTAGGCTGGATAGGGTCATGGCTTGGTAACAGGCGACAGAGAGTGGTAATAAACGGCTCGAAATCCGAGTGGGGTCATGTAATTAGTGGGGTGCCACAGGGATCAGTATTAGGGCCATTGTTATTTCTAATATATATCAATGACTTGGATAGTGGAATTAGTAGTGATGTTAGTAAATTTGCGGATGACACAAAGATAGGTAGATTAATTAGGTCAGAATCGGATGCCATCGCCTTGCAGGCAGACTTAGATAGAATAAATGAATGGACGGATAGATGGCAAATGCAATTTAATATCAATAAATGCAAAGTGCTGAGCGTAGGTAGAGGAAACCCACACAATAGGTACACATTAGACAACCAAACTCTGGTAGGTACAGGGTACGAGAAAGATTTAGGAGTTATAGTTAACTCTGAACTCCGTCTAGGGAAACAATGCATAGAAGCCAGAAACAAGGCAAATAGGGTACTAGGATTCATTTTTAGGAGTGTTAAAAGTAGAAGGCCGGGAGTAATATTAAAGTTATACTTGGCGCTGGTCAGACCTCATCTAGACTACGCGGTGCAGTTCTGGTCCCCACATTACAGGAAAGATATAGGTCTATTAGAATCAGTACAGAGGAGAATGACTAAAAGGATACAAGGGATGGGGAGTATTCCTTACGAGGCGAGGTTGAAGCTGTTAAATTTACATTCTTTAGAGAGACGTAGGTTAAGAGGGGACCTGATAGAAGTCTTTAAGTAGTATAAGGGTTATAACAAGGGAGATGTAAGCAAAATTCTTATGATCAGCAACCAGAGTAGAACAAGAAATGTCAAGCTTGAAAAATTTAGGTTTAGGAAGGAGATAGGAAAAAATTGGTTCTCAAATAGTGGTAGATGAGTGGAACGGACTCAGTAATCATGTAGTTAGTGCTAGGACACTAGAGAGCTTTAAGAGAAGATTGGACAAGTTTATGGATGGGGATAGCAGATGGAAATAGGTAGGTGTGTTTCATACAGGGACTGCCACGTGTAAGCCTGGTCGCTTCTTGCAGCTTCCCTTATTTCTTATGTTCTTATGTTCTTATGATATTTTATCATTTCTTTTGATCGCTCGCGAAACAATATGACAACGGACGAATACTAATGATCAATAAGTTCACTGCCGATGGCCACTTCTTTGCCAGACATATGATCAATTTCCCGTGTATATTTGTGTTTATCTGTGTGTTTATCTGTGTGTGTGTGTGTGTGTGTGTGTGTGTGTGTGTGTTATTTTTAGCGTAGTTATTATTTTCTCTACTACTGTATTTCACTTGAATATATAAGAATATATGATTCATAATTGAGGGTCGCTGAACGCCCGATTCTGTCTGATCAATCAAAATCAGGCAGTGTGATCAGTGTGTGTTTGTGTGTGTGGTCTACTTTCTCTCCTGCATTATCACACAATAAAATTATAAAGACATAATGTGAGTGCTTAGTAAATGCAGTAGCTGAGTTGAATCCTGTGTTGACACGATGCGTGAAATTAAAACTCTACCAAAAGTTATGCTAATTTCATCTGATTTGGATATCCAAGGCAGAGCATTTTAGAGACGGGAGGCATAATATTTTCTAAAGGTCTCTCTCTCTCTCTCTCTCTCTCTCTCTCTCTCTCTCTCTCTCTCTCTCTCTCTCTCAAGTCTACCGTACGGTAATCCAACTACTGTCGGTTTATATGATCTGAGAGGTCGGGTGAGTTTTGAGTGGCCAAATAGGAAGTGATTTCAAGCGAGAGTTGATATGGCAACGAACGCCTTCCGCCCGGTACTCCACAACCTTCACGCGAGGGCCTGCACGCAGGAAAGTACCTGCACACTTCGTATGTGCGAGCAGTCTCGCCACGTGATTGGCCGCCACCTTCTTATCAACTTGCCTAACCCTAACCTAACTAATCTAACCTAACCCTTAACCTTAACCACCATGTAACCTATCTATCATGTACCAAATTACTGGATATGGTCTCTTATTATAACACATTATTTCGGCTAGGTTAGGTTAGGTTTAGGTTAGTCAGGGGAGGTTTGGTTAGTTAGGTTAGATTTGGTCAAGTTAGATAAGGTTAAGTAGGTTAGGTTAAGTTACGTCAATCAACTCGATACTGTTCCGGAACCGGTTCCGCGGAGAATCGGTAGAGTGCGTTGGGTGAGTACCCGAGTCTCGGAACCGCCAGCACGCTGCTTGGCGGTTACCAGGATGTAGCGGTTCCGGGACTTATCTAGAGGATGATTACCATGTACTGACTCCCGGTCCCGAGAAACTGAGACTGGGATGGATAGTGAATGGGTGCACCGTTTAGTTGATGTTTACTCTTATCTCACATAATTTATTCAGTAATGTACATGCTTGGGTTCATATCACCTCCCATATTCAGTGGGGTGTCCAGTGAAGAGGTGTTTCATATTTGATGTGATTCCATTGCATTTCAGCTTGTCTTTACAGACTTCAGCATACGATATAACTTCATATAACATGTGCTCTATATAATTTCACACTGTAACTGATTTACTTCGCTTCGATGTCATTGTTTTGTTAAATTGACTAGATTTTAGCGTGATAAATGCTCCTCTAACACCACAAATTTATATATAATTTCGATATGTGCATCTTTAACACGCTGCTCTTGAAAAATCCTTGGTGCTTGAAAAAATGTTACATTATATTTCGAGACAGGAAGGATTACAGAACAATCAACATACAAAATATTTCATATATCGATGCAGATATCTACGCAGATAAAGGCTTTCATTTATTCATGAGTACAAAGGTCACATCCTCCCCTTCCTCCCTTCCTATGGTCTGACCATTTTGAATTGAGCGTTAGGACGTTGTCATTCTCGGGGATTCTCCGGCCTGCGACGCTGCCACACTTACACCAAGACACACCTCATGTGGTGTTTTAGTATTTATACATTGTGATGCTCTGAAAAAGGCAAGTTAATATAATATATGTTTTTTTTTATGATATTTCCATTGTTTTTTGCAAACACCACAATTCTTTGCAACGTTTCCTCCAAGCGTTGTCACTTTTCCATGAGATGACCGAGTGAGGTCACATGATCAGACTGACTGTGATAATCCATAGGTCACTTCCTCTCCCACCGCTAGCCAGGATGGAAGCTATCTCTACCGCTCGTTCTCGTCACTTTCACAGGCGAGAAAAGTGCTTATTTACTCTGTAAAAAAAGTGTTTTTTGGAAGAAAAGGCTAATAGGGGGCCATTACTTGACCCCTCAAGAGCTGTTGCCTGAACAGTGAAAGCCACCAACGTGAGTGAGGCAACAGTTAGAAGAATTTGTTTATCTGCAAATGAAGCTCACATGACATAGAGGCCACCAGCACATCCTGTGTTCTCCTTACCAACAGAGAACTGCCCTGCAACCATAACCAATATTGATGACTTTGACAAACGTATGGTGAGAAGGACAGTTTTGGGATTTTACGCAAGAAAGGAGATCCCAACACTACACAAAGTAAAGGAAGAACTGAAGGAAAATATTACCTTCAAAGGATTCATTGAATCTCTACAGAAGATTCTCAGAGACCGGATTCAGATATGAAAAAAAAAATTGTAATTAGAAAATAAAAGTATAACATCATAGTTCAAGGGAAATATCATATCCAAAAGGAAACCTATCACATTTAAACGAAATTCAGAATGGAGAGAGAGAGAGAGAGAGAGAGAGAGAGAGAGAGAGAGAGAGAGAGAGAGAGAGAGAGAGAGAGAGAGAGAGAGAGAGAGAGAGAGAGAGAGAGAGAGGTAGTTTGACAGGCGGGAGATTTTTTTCTCAAATTCTAATGATTCATAAGTAAGTATAGATCTCTGATGAAAATGAATTTGTATGAAATGAAGATTGTATTTGCAGAGAGAGAGAGAGAGAGAGAGAGAGAGAGAGAGAGAGAGAGAGAGAGAGAGAGAGAGAGAGAGAGAGAGAGAGAGAGAAAGGTGGTGTGTGGGGAGCGAGGTTATTAGTGACACATAGGCTCTAATCCGATAATTGGCCTAGTACAAGGTTTGGTAGCAACGCAGGTCGGGGATCCCGGTAAACGACAACGTCCGAACGTCCCTCAACTTCTAACTCTAGTAAAATTTTCACACTTCTAGCAATACTAACCATTCTTTTTTTTAAGTAGAGACGCTTCTGGACGATGGAAACATAATGTAAGTGTGTAATTAATATCTGATTAAGGAAGGTTAATAATACCACATTTATGGCTAAAGCTGAGAAGTTACCTGAAACTTATTAAAACTGGAGTGTCATTAACAAGCGGAAGATAGTGATATTAGTTCATCAGAAGATTTATCAACAGAACAAAAACCCACTACAATGATAAATACTGTGTCTCATGAGGACGAGAACGTGTTGATTACAAGATCAAGGAATAAATACCCATCATTATCAGCAGCAACCATGGCTAACGCTAATGGTTTTCCTTCTGCCTCTAGTAGCTCTCCTAATGCCTTGCATGCATCTACTACACTTAAGATATTTTCTGAATCAATATCAGAATTTCGCAGAAAAAGCCAGCAAGAACGGGCTCATGACTTCATTTGTTTGTGTGAGGATGTAATGAGGAGATCAAATACTATCACAGATGAAGATAAGATATCCTTCGTTAGGTCCAAATTGGCTGGAGAAGCATCACGCATGATGAATACCAACAATTCCAGTTCACTTGAAATAGGGACCAGTTATATTGAAAAATTTCTTGAACTTTTTTGGAGGTAAGAGCCAAACTGATCTTATGGCACTAGCATTCAAGGTGGATGTTAGGTTTACAGTTGAACCTAGTTCGTATTACCAAATGAAGTCCTTAATCTCGATGCACCAGTTTGTAACAGACAACATGTAAGTCTTACAGCTTAACAACTGGTTCCAGGAAGGCAACATCTGGAATTCATCTTTTGCATGACACTAATGAATGGGGAAGTGAGGAAAAACGCAAGTTACTTTAGTTTTAAGCTGGGAGACACAGTAACTGACCTTGCAGTGTTGGCTGGTACCTGCCCGGAAACTCAAACCTCACTGGTCGCTCCACTCATAGATGACGACCAATCCCAACTTTGTGCGGCAGCCATGGCAAAGCCTAGAAATGTCTGCACGTATTGCCATAAAATAGGTCAAGTTGAAAAAAGATGCTTTAAGAAACAAAAGGACTAAAAATTGGCATCAAATAAATCCGACTCGGAAAACAAAACAAAAGGGAGTAAGTAATCTCTCTGTTAGAGCAAAAACAGGTACGTTGCTACCCAATACTGCCTCATACACGGCCAGTGTAAACACTCGTTAGAGCAATGTAAGGATATAATCAATATGAGAATTGAAAAACAGGCCAGAGCTAGCATGAGCAGTACAAAATAGTCGGGGGAAAATCAGCGCAGTGCAGTAAACAAACCCAACTAAAACATTCAAATGCGCAAGACGCTGAGGCAGCAAATTATTCTGACATGTCAGTGTACTCAACTATAAAGGCTGCCAACAATCAAACAGACATAGTGGCATTGCCAACTAGGGTACGTAAGCATCGGTTATCTTTGGTTATAGACACTGGAGCCACAATAAACGTGATTTCTGAAGAATCTTGCAAGATTCTGAAACGGAATTCACGCGGTGGTAAATGGATGCTCCTTCCAATTGACTTGAATCTTTCTGGTGTCACCGGGTCAGCCCTGAAAATCTTAGGAATAATTTCTTTTATCAATAAGGCTATCTAAGAATACTCAGCCTATTCAAACTGATTTATATGTAGTCAGTAACCTTAAACTTCCTTCTGACGGCTTATTAGAGCTAAAAGCCATGAACTCTCATCAGATGGTAATCTGTCCCAAACAAAATACAGTCATGTACTGCGGAAAACACCTGGAAGGGATGAAACATTCTGCACCTTTCGTTTCCAGGCAACCCAGTAATGACTTTATCATAGAAAGGACAGAGATCCAATGGAGAGCCTCATATGATTCCATCTGTTCAGTCTCCTATGAGAGACAAGGATATAACGGAACGGAAGCATGGAGGGAAGCTAAAGCAATTGTCAATGCCAATTATGACATTCCTGCTTGTGTGGCAAAACGGATTAAAATTCGTGTTCCAGAAGTTCCTGTAGGCAGTGACATCTGTCTTGAAGGTATAGGTAATGTCAGGCGATTGACAGTTGAATCGACTCTTTCCACATTTAAAGAGAGTCATGTCACTGATGCATTGGGAGTGAACACTATTAGAGGCCCTATAAGGATCAAAAAAGGTCTTTTCCTTGGAAAATGCCTGGTATAGGACAAGAAAGTGGTACCGGAACCCAGTATTCTGCCTGAAGCCTGTGTCTTTTCGGTGAGTCAGCCTGCTATTGACACCGAGCTGGGGCAGGCTCCAACACTATGTTCTCTTGTCAGTGTTGTGGAATACCACGAAATGAGGCTCGTGCTCTTGGACTTATTGGGGAAGTATCACAATGTCCTTGCACTACCTGCAAGGTGTGACCAATCGAGCGGAACACCACATTGGGTTAAAACCAAACAGTAAACCAGTATATATACCAGCTTATCGTCTTCCTCATAGCCAGAGATCGACTGTAGATGACATGATTTATGACATGATTGACAAGGGAGTAATTCAAGAATCGTGCTTTCCTTTGAATTCACCAATCTTTTTGGTTCCCAAGAAAGATTAATCTTTCAGACCCGTAATAGATTTCCGGCGTGTCAATGATGTCACTGTGGATGATCACTCCACTAACTGTTCTGAGTAACCAACTAATGTCTTTGGGTCATGGAAATAAAATTTTCTCTAGTTTAGACCTGTTGTCAGGATACTGGCAGTTTCCCTTGGTATCCACATCACGGGAAATAATAGCGATCAGTACGCCTAACGGCCATTACGAATAGTTGCGCATGTCTTTTGGAGTAAAATCCGCTCTGTTGACATTCCAGAAAATGATTAACAGTATTTTCGCGGGTTTACTTGGCAAAACCGTGTTTGCATACCTTGATGATATAATCATCGCCAGTAAGGATCAATAATTTAATCTGGAGAGTTTAAAATTAGTCCTTCAAAAACTTGGGGAAGCTGGACTAAAAGTAAAACTTCCTAAGTGTGAATTTATGAAAGCCAAAATAAAATTTCTTGTCCATGTGTTAGATACTGGAAGAATCCA
This sequence comes from Scylla paramamosain, assembly GCF_035594125.1. Classification (NCBI taxonomy): domain Eukaryota; kingdom Metazoa; phylum Arthropoda; class Malacostraca; order Decapoda; family Portunidae; genus Scylla; species Scylla paramamosain. The sequence continues at coordinate 18,353,398 of NC_087163.1, forward strand.
CACGGTGGATGAAAAGGTCATGGCTGTATAGAAGTTTCTTCAACCTAAATCCAAAGAAAATGTCAGGTCTTTCCTAGGCCTTGCAGGATATTACCGTCAATTCATCAAAAGTTTTGCGGCAATTGCATCCCCGCTCAATGAACTCTTTAAAAAGGATGTTGCTTTCCACTGGGAGACTGTTCACGAGCGAAGTTTCAATGAATTAAAATCAGTACTAACAAATGCACCTGTACTTGCTTCCCCAGAGTATTCAGAACCGTTCATTATTTGCACGGATGTTTCTTCTCTAGGGTTAGGAGCAGTACTGATGCAGACAGATGCCAGAGGCAAAAACTATGTAACAGCATATGCAAGCGGTGTGCTTAATTCAGCAAAGTTTAATTACTCTCACTCATCAAGAAACACTTGCCATAGTTTTGGCTTTAAAATACTTTAAGGACAGTTAGTCTACACGGATCATGTACCCATAATTGAACTGTTCAAAGGGAAAAATTTGATCAGACGAGTGGCAAGATGATACTGTACCATGCAGGAATTTGCTCCAGTGGTCAAATACTTACTTATCGCGCTAATGTAGTAGCCAACGCACTTTCATGAAATGTGCCTGTGGGGGCAATCAGTGACTCGATTCCTGTAAACAACTTTACTCCGAGGGAACTCGGTAAGGCACAGCAAGAGCATAACATATGTTCTAAGGTAATATTTGTTCTGGGCGAAGAAGATGATCTTCCACATCTACATATACCATTCTTTCAATTTTTCAAATCACCAGACAGTGTTCTGTGTCGACGCAGTCCTCAAAAGGGAAGTTCTAGTAAGCAAAGATAACTCTCTTCCTCCACACAAAACTACAAGCACCTAATAACGCACACACCTTTCACTGAAAATTTCAAAAATTCATGTCGACTCCTACACCAGCCTCGGAGACCCGTCTGGGGAGGGGACAACAAATGTCTCCAGGTCGGACTGCCCTTCTGATGACGACCCTAACTGTCTTGACACCCCCCTCAACTTTTTCTTCATTAACTTGTGCAATATTCGTGGTCTAATATCTAATTTTCAATCTGAAGAACACCACCTCTCCTCTTCTAACACTCATCTTCTTTTTCTCACTGAAACTCAGGTGTCTGAGGCAACTGACAGTATCCCCTTTTCAGTTCCCTCCTGTTTTCTCTATCCCCATTTTCGATCCAAAGCTAGATGTTGTGTTTATGTGCGCAACGACTTAACCTGCTCTCGTGCCCACACTCTTGAATCTTCCGAATTTTCCACCATCTGGCTACGACTACAGAGTCACTCTCAAACTAAATTTATCTGTACTGTATACCTCTTACCTAACTCCTCTGACTATAAGAAATTCTTTGACTGCTTAACTTCCAAAGTGGAGCACATTCTGACTCTCTTCCTTTTTGCAGAGATCTCCATTTTTGGAGACTTCAACGTTCACCACCAGCTTTGGCTTTCCTCTCCCTTCACTGACCATCCTGGTAAACTAGCCTTCAACTTTGCTATCCTCCACGACCTAGAGCAATTGGTGTAACACCCTACTCATTCCTGACCGTCTTGGAGATATGCCCAACATTCTTGACCTTTTCCTGACTTCTAATCCTGCTTATGCTGTCACCCTCTCTTCTCCTTTAGGCTCCTCCAACCACAATTTCATATCTGTATCTTGTCCTATCGCTCCAATCCTTCCTCAGGATCCCTCTAAGCGAAGGTGCCTCTGGCGTTTTGCCTCTGCTAGTTGGGGAGACCTGAGGAGGTCAGCAAGAGGTATTTTGCTGATTTTCCTTGGAATGACTACTGCTTCCGTGTCAGAGACCCGTCTTTGTGTGCTGAGCGTATAACAGAGGTGATAGTGTCTGGCATGGAGGCGTACATTCCTCACTCTTTTTCTCAAACTAAACATTCCAAACCTTTGTTCAACACAGCTTGTTCTAGCGCTATACATGATAGAGAGGTGGCCCACAAAAGGTACTTAAGCCTTCCATCACAAGAATCTCATGTACTTTATATTTCTTCCCGGAACTATGCCAAGTCTGTTCTCCAACTAGCCAAAAACTCATTCATGAACAGAGAGTGCCAAAATCTTTCAAGATCTAACTCCCCTCTTGACTTCTGGCATCTAGCCAAAAATATCTCCAATAACTTTACTTCTTCTTCTTTCCCTCCTTTATTCCAACTAGATGGCAACACTGCTATCACATCTATTTCTAAAGCTGAAATCTTCGCTCAAACCTTTGCTAAAAACTCTACCTTGGACGATTCAGGGATTGTTCCTCCCTCTCTTCCACCCTCTGACTACTTCATGCTACCTATTAAAATTCTTCGCAATGATGTTTTTCATGCCCTCGCTGGCCTAAACCCTTGGAAGGCTTATGGACCTGATGGGGTCCCTCCTATTGTTCTCTGAAAATGTGCCTCTGTGCTTGCACCTTGCCTAGTCAAACTCTTTCAACTCTGTCTGTCAACATCTACCTTTCCTTCTTGCTGGAAGTTTGCGTACTTTCAGCCTGTTCCTAAAAGGGGTGACTTTTGCCCCCACAGTGCGACAAGTGGATAGGAACTAGACCCGTTTCGTTGACTCGTTAGTTTATTCAGTTACGGTCAAACCTGACAAGAACGATTTCGGGATCGTAAGTACATATATTGGTCAATACACAGATTAGAAATGTAGCAACAATTGCATTCCTTACGGCTCACAACGTATATAGTGTCTCGACATAGAAACCTATAGAACAATGTTGTGTCTTCACCTTACGTATTCGGAGTCTATTGAACAATCCTGGGTACTTTGCCGTTCGTTTTCCACACCGCTCTACCAGTGACGAGAGTACATGATTGTCTTCTCACAACAGCAGGCTTCCCTCTGCCTCCCGGCCTAACCAGAGGGATAAAGTGCCCCTCTACTCTGCCAGGCCATAGGGACAGAGGTCAACCTCGGAGGCCCCTTGAGTCAGCACAATTATTCATCTCCCCTATGTCTTATCTCTCCGTTAATGCTGTCTCGACACCTTCGAATATAAACATCGGACCTCAGTACCATCCTACACCATCGCTTCGCTCTACTTCCCATCTCCGCTACTACAATTAATTATTTCCTTCCTTTATATGTCTTTACTCCTTCATTGATTACACCTTCTGGCGGTAACAGTGACCGTTCGAATCCGTCATGCTACCGTCCTATTGCTTCAATTTCCTGCCTATCTAAAGTTTTTTTTTATTTATCATCAACAGGAAGATTCTTAAGCATCTATCACTTCACAACCTCCTATCTGACTGCCAGTATGGGTTCCATTAAGGCCACTCTACTGGTGATCTTCTGGCTTACCTTACTGAGTCTTGATCATCTTCTTTTACAGATTTTGGTTAAGCTTTTGCTGTTGTCTTAGGTATATTAAAAGCTTTTGATAGAACCTGGCACAAAGCTTTTTATTTCCAAACTACCCTCCTATAGCTTCTATCCTTTTCTCTGTAACTTCATCTCAAGTTTTCTTCCTGACTGTTCTATTGCTGCTGTGGTAGACGGTCACTGTTCTTTTCCTAAATCTATTAATAGTGATGTTCCTCAGGGTTCTGTCTTGATACCACCCTGCACTTTTTCACGTCTTTTCATAGACGTCCATCCCTATAGGAAGTAAACAGTTTACACGAGGAAGCCACAGAACGCCTGACTTCTGATCTCTGAAAAAAATTCTGATTTGGACTGAGCAAACTTATCGTTCAATGCCTCAAAAACTCAATTCCTCCATCTATCATCTCTACACAACCTTCCAGACAAGTATCACCGTCTTCTACACTGAACATCCTTAGTCTGTCCTTTACTTATGATCTAAAGTGGAAACTTCACATCCCATCTCTAGCTAAAACAACTTCTATTAAGTCAGGTGTTCTGTGACGTCTCCGCCAGTTTTCCTCACCCTTCCAGCTGCTAACTCTGTACAGGGACATCATCCGTCCATATATGAAGTATGCTTCATATATCTGGGGGAATTCCACTCATAGCACTCTTCTAGACAGGGTGGAATCAAAAGTTCTTCGTCTCATCAACTCCTCTTCTCTAAATGACTGTCTTCCATCCGTATTTCCACCTTCCTATGACTTGAATTCCTTCAAGAGGGAGGTTTGAAGACACTTATCCTTCAATTTTTGACTACCGCTTTGAACCCTTTACTGGGACTGGCATCTCAGTTGGCTTTTTTTTTGGGGGGAGGGGGATTTTTGTTGTCCTTGGCCAGTGTCCCTCCTACATAAAAAAAAATAAATAAATGTTATTGCGGTACTTAAATGATTTAACAACTGTGCTTGATAATACGTTTCATAGTTTAGATGTGATACATCACGTTGTGGTAATAAATCAAGTTTTGCATTTATTTGAAGCTTCCTTGAACTGAGTTCGCTCCACAAATGAAGCGATAATTCGCAACATGTTAGATGCTGTCGACTGGTCAGTCAACATATAAATTGACACCATTGTATCCAAAAGACATGATCCTATATTATTTCCTATTGGTAGAAACTACCTTGACCAGAGATGCAGTAATCGTAAACATACCTATTTAATTCCTGAATCATTTTGAAGCCTATGAGATTAAACCTTTTCCATTCTCCGTTAATAATTCGGTGATGACAGTGGACATAAATCCTTCCTTAGTGCTAATAGCCAAGGATTTTACATTATTTACAATTGGAGATTTAACTGAAATGAGACGTTGTAAATCATCATACTTACATTTGTACCATTGTTTAAGTGTCCAATTTGCTTTCTTACCTGTAGTAAATGGAATTTGTGAAGTCGCTTTGACACGTTCAGAAGGGTCTACAGCTATATCATTCTGTCCATACAAGCATGTGGTTTCAAAACCTATTTTCCATTGTAAATTTCATGGATATCATTACTTTTATCTCATAGAGATCTTTTATATCTCAGTGACTTGTCCATAGGGGACCACCTATGAGAAGGTTCTAGGACATTATGCATTACAAGATGCTTGCCATACACGTTCTATTAAACTAACCACTGAACCTTTTCGGTTTCGATTAGCTTTCACGGCAGAGCTTTCTCATAGGGTATTCACTTTAACTTCACTGAAGAATTTGACAAAGTTAAGGATTTCTTTTATAACAAACTCTCTCCTTCTCAAGAAAAAAAAAGAAGTTTTCAGAGGCTTTAGATATATCTTTACCAGTATATCTGAAACCTAGAATTCTCTACCTAAGTGTCCCTGCACCTTTCCTTATTTTAGTATTCTTGATAATAATCTTATATGTGTGTGTTAGGAAAGCCTTAAATTTGTATGTATATCTTGGTAGTAAACGTAAACATCTTCCTCCTGCAACTAATAGTGGTGGAGTTTCATATACATAACATGGTTAGGTACACCGTATTCGCGAGGATGCGTCAAGTAGGTGACCGAGTGATGTAACGGTGTCACATAATTGATAATAATATGCGTTGTATTTATAATTCTTTGCCTGGTTAGTAATACAAGTATATGTATACATGTATAGTAAAAGACAAGGTAATGGGTGTTGGTGGATAAGGGTGAGCCGGACATGATCACGCCATCCTACGTCACATACACACCATAAAACTTTCCATAGTCCACTTATTTCCATTGATAAATAATCGGTAGCATCTATATTACATTATCTAAGTATTCTTCATAGTTTTTTTTTTCTTTTTTGATTTGGGACACTGGCCAAGGGCAACAAAAAAAAAAAAAAAAAATTCAAGACTTAGGAAGGGGGAAATACAGAAGTAGGCAGGGAGTTCCAGAGTGTACAAGAAAAAGGGAAGAATGATTGAGAATACTAGTTGACTCATGCATTATAAAGGTGGACAAAACAGGGGTGAGAGAAAGAAGAGTCTTGTGCAGCGAGACCACGGGAGGAGGGGAGGCATGTAGTTAGCAAGATCAGAAGAGCAGTTAGCATAAAAATAGCGGTAGAAGACAGCTAGAGATGCAGCATTGTGGCGATGAGAGAGAGAGGCTGAAGACAATCAGTTAGAGGAGAGGAGTTGATGAGACGAAGAGCTTTTGATTCCACCCTGTCTAGAAGAGCGATATGAGTGGAACCTCCCCCGCAGAAATGTGAAGCATATCCCATACATGGACGGATAAGACCCTTGTACAGGATTAGCAGCTCGGGGGGGTGGGTAAGAAAAACTAGCGGAGACGTCTCAGAACACCTAACTTCATAGAAGTTGTTTTAGCTAGAGATAAGATGTGAAGTTTCCACTTCAGATTATAAGTAAAGGACAGACTGAGGATGTTCAGTGTAGAAGAGGGAGACAGTTGAGTGTCATTGAAGAAGAGGGGATAGTTGTCTGTAAGGTTGTGTCGAGTTCATAGATAGAGGAATTGAATTTTTGAGGCACTAAACAATGCCAAGTTTGCTCTGCCCAAATCAAAAATTTTAGAAAGGTCGGAAATCAGGCGTTCTGTGGCTTCCCTGCGTGAAATGTTTACTTCCTGAAGGGTTGGACGTCAATGAAAAGACGTGGAAAAGTGCAGGGTGGTATCATCACCATAGGAATGGATAGGACAAGAAGTTTGGTTTAGAAGGTCTAAAGCACTGTTCAGGGGGTGCTGTGAACTTATCATTAAACCCAGCTGTGACCTCACTGAACGTTTCCCTTTGTGTCTCACAACACAAGGGGGTAGTCACAGCCTGCCCTCTAAAGACAACTCTCTTCCTCCACACAAAACTACAAGCACCTAATAACACACACACCCTTCACTCAAAAATTTTAAAATCATGGCGACTCCTACACCAGCCTCGGAGTCCCCATCTGGGGAGGGGACCATAAATGTCCCCAGGTCGGACTGCCTTTCCGTCGACGACCCTAAGTATCTTGACACCCACCTCAACTTTTTCTTCATTAACTTCTGCAACATTCGCGGTCTAATATCAAATTTTCAATCTGTAGAACACCACCTCCCCTCTTCTGAACCTCATCTTCTTTTCCTCACTGAAACTCAGGTGTCTGAGGCAACTGACAGTAGCCCCTTTTCTGTTCCCTCCTACTTTCTCTATCCTCATTTTCGATCCAAAGCTGGATGCTGCGTTTATGTGCGCAAAGACTTAACCTGCTCTCGTGCCCACGCTCTTGAATCTTCCGAGTTTTCCACCATCTGGCTACGACTACAGAGTCATTCTCATACTAAATTTATCTGTGCTGTATACCTCTCTCCTAACTCCTCTGACTATAAGAAATTCTTTGACTACTTAACTTCCAAAGTGGAGCACATTCTGACCCTCTTCCCTTTTTCAGAGATCTCCATTCTTGGAGACTTCAATGTTCACCACCAGCTTTGGCTTTCCTCTCCCTTCACTGACCATCCTGCTGAACTAGCCTACAACTTAGCTATCCTCCATGACCTAGAGCAATTGGTGCAACACCCTACTCGTATTCCTGACCGTCTTGGAGATACGCCCAACATTCTTGACCTTTTCCTGACCTCTAATCCTTCTGCTTATGCTGTCACCCTTTCTTCTCCGTTGGGCTCCTCCGATCACAATCTCATATCTTTATCTTGTCCTATCACTCCAATCCCTCCTCAGGATCCCCCTAAGCGAAGGTGCCTCTGGCGTTTTGCCTCTGCTAGTTGGGGGGACCTGAGGAGGTATTTTGCTGATTTTCCTTGGAATGACTACTGCTTCCGTGTCAGAGACCCGTCTTTGTGTGCTGAGCGCATAACAGAGGTGATAGTGTCTGGCATGGAGGCGTACATTCCTCACTCTTTTTCTCGTCCTAAACCTTCTAAACCTTGGTTTAACACAGCTTGTTCTCGTGCTATACATGATAGAGAGGTGGCCCACAAAAGGTACTTAAGCCTTCCATCACCAGAATCTCATGCACTTTATATTTCTGCCCGGAACCATGCCAAGTCTGTTCTCCAACTAGCCAAATACTGCTTCATTAACAGAAAATGTCAAAACCTTTCAAGATCTAACTCCCCTCGTGATTACTGGCATCTAGCCAAAAATATCTCCAATAACTTTGCTTCTTCTTCTTTCCCTCCTCTACTTCAACCAGATGGCACCACTGCTATCACGTCTATTTCTAAAGCTGAATTCTTTGCTCAAACCTTTGCTAAAAACTCTACCTTGGACGATTCTGGGCTTGTTCCTCCCTCTCCTCCACCCTCTGACTACTTCATGCCACGTATTAAAATTCTTCGTAATGATGTTTTCCATGCCCTCGCTGGTCTAAACCCTCGGAAGGCTTATGGACCTGATGGGGTCCCTCCTATTGTTCTCCGAAACTGTGCCTCCGTGCTTGCACCTTGCCTAGTCAAACTCTTTCAGCTCTGTCTGTCAACATCTACCTTTCCTTCTTGCTGGAAGTTTGCCTACATTCAACCTGTTCCTAAAAAGGGTGACCGCTCTAATCCCTCAAACTACCGTCCTATTGCTTTAATTTCCTGCTTATCTAAAGTTTTTGAATCTATCCTCAACAGGAAGATTCTTAAACATCTATCACTTCACAACCTTCTATCTGATCGCCAGTATGGGTTCCGTCAAGGCCGCTCTACTGGTGATCTTCTGGCTTTCCTTACTGAGTCTTGGTCATCCTCTTTTAGAGACTTTGGTGAAACTTTTGCTGTTGCCTTGGACATATCAAAAGCCTTTGATAGAGTCTGGCACAAAGCTTTGATTTCCAAACTACCCTCCTACGGTTTCTATCCTTCTCTCTGTAACTTCATCTCAAGTTTGCATTCTGACCGTTCTATTGCTGCTGTGGTAGACGGTCACTGTTCTTCTCCTAAATCTATGACACTGCCTGCGTTCTTCTGGAGTTCTGCCTGAACTCCCTGCCTTCTTCTGTATTTCCACCTTCCTATGACTTGAATTCCTTCAAGAGGGAGGTTTCAAGACACTTATCCACCAATTTTTGACCACTGCTTTGACCCTTTTATGGGACTGGCATTTCAGTGGGCATTTTTTTTATTAGATTTTTGTTGCCCTTGGCCAGTATCCTTCCTACATAAAAAAAAAAAATGAAAAGACGTGGAAAAGTGCAGGGTGGTATCATCACCATAGGAATGGATAGGACAAGAAGTTTGGTTTAGAAGGTCATTGATGAATAATAAGAAGAGAGTGGGTAACAGGACAGAACCCTGAGGAACACCACTGTTAATAGATTTAGGAGAAGAGCAGTGACCGTCTACCACAACAGCAATAGAACAGTCAGAATGCAAACTTGAGATGAAGATACAGAGAGAAGGATAAAAGCAGTAAGAGGGTAGTTTGGAAATCAAAGCTTTGTGCCAAACTCTATCAAAAGATTTTGATATGTCCAAGGCAACAGCAAAAGTTTCACCAAAATCCCTAAAAGAGGATGACCAAGACTCAGTAAAGAAAGCCAGAAGATCACCAGTAAAGCAGCCTTGACGGAACCCATACTGGCGATCAGATAGAAGGTTGTGAAGTGATAGATGTTTAAGAATCTTCCTGTTGAGGATAGATTCAAAAACCTCAGATAAACAGGAAATTAAAGCAATAGGATTACAACGGTCATTCTTTTTAGGAACAGGCTTCCAGCAAGAATGAAAGGTGGATGTTGACAGACAAAGTTGAAAGAGTTTGACTAGGCAAGTTGCAAACACGGAAGCACAGTTTTGGAGAACAGTAGGAGGGACCCTATCAGGTCCATAAGCCTTCCAAGAGTTTAGGCCAGCAAGGGCATGGAAAACATCATTGCGAAGAATTTTAATAGGTAGCATGAAGTAGTCAGAGGGTGGAGGAGAGGGAGGAAGAAGTCCTGAATCGTCCAAGGTAGAGTTTTTAGCAAAGGTTTGAGCGAAGAGTTCAGGTTTAGAGATAGATGTGATAGTAGTAGTGCCATCTGCTTGAAATAAAGGAGGGAAAGAAGAAGAAGCAAAGTTATTGGAGATATTTTTGGCTAGATGCCAGAAGTCATGAGGGGAGTTAGATCTTGAAAGATTTTGACACCTTCTTTGGCTAGTTGGAGAACAGACTTGGCATGGTTCCGGGCAGAAATATAATATGCATGGGATTCGGGTGATGGAAGGCTCAAGTACCTTTTGTGTGCCACTTATCTATCATGTATAGGACGAGAACAAGCTGTGTTAAACCAAGGTTTGGAAGGTTTAGGTCGAGAAAAAGAGTGAGGAATGTACGCCTCCATGACACACTGTCACTTCTGTTATGCGCTCGGAACACAGAGACAGGTGTCTGACACGAAGCAGTAATCATTACAAGGAAATTCAGCAAAATACTTCCTCAGGTCCTCCCAACTAAAAGAGGCAAAATGCCAAAGGCACCTCCGCTTTGGGGATCCCGAGAAGGTATTGGAGCGATACCTAGGACAAGATACAGATATGAGATTGTGATTGGAGGAGCCTAACGGAGAAGAGAGGGTGACAGCATAAGCAGAAGGATTAGAGGTTAGGAAAAGGTCAAGAATGTTGGGTTTATCTCCAAGACGGTCAGGAATACGAATAGGGTGTTGCACCAATTGCTCTAGGTCGTGGAGGAGAGCAAAGTTGAAGGCTAGTTCACCAGGATGGTCAGTGAAGGGAGAGGAAAACCAAAGCTGGTGGTGAACATTGAAGTCTTGAACAATAGAAATATCTGCAAAAGGGAAGAGTCAGAATGTGCTCTACTGTGTAAGTTAAGTAGTCAAAGAATTTCTTATAGTCAGGGGAGTTAGGCGAGAGATATACACCACGGATAAATTTAGTTTGAGAGTGACTCTGTAGTCGTAGCCAGATGGTGGAAAACTCGGAAGATTCAAGAGTATGGGCACGAAAGCAGATTAAGCAGTTGGGCACATAAACGCAACATCCAGCTTTGGATTGAAAATTAGGATAAATAAAGTTCAAGGGAACAGAAAAGAGGCTACTGTCAGTTGCCTCAGACACCTGTGTTTCAGTGAGGAAAAGATGATGTTTAGAAGAGGAGAGGTGGTGTTCTACAGATTGAAAATTGGGTCTAAGACCGCAAATGTTGCAGAAGTTAATGAAGAAAAAGTTAAGGTGGGTGTCAAGACATTTATCAGAGGAGCAATCCGACCTGGGGAAATTTGTGGTCCCTTTACCATATGGGGACTTTGAGGTTGGTGTAGGAGTCACCATGATAATTCTGAGTTTTTGAGTGTCTGTAATTATGTGCTTGTAGTTTTGTGTGAAGGAAGAGAGTTGTCTTTAGAGGCCAGGCTGTGACTGCCCCCTTTTGTTGTGAGACACAAAGGGAAACGTTCAGTTTATGTGCTTGTAGTTTTGTGTGAAGGAAGAGAGTTGTCTTTAGAGGCCAGGCTGTGACTGCCCCCTTTTGTTGTGAGACACAAAGGGAAACGTTCAGTGAGGTCACAGTTGGGTTTAATGATAGGTTCACAGCATCCCCTGATCCAGTGCTTTAGACCTCGCTGGAAGTAATTATTGTTTCGGCAGGTGCTTACCTGCCTCCTCCTGAAAGTTAATGTCTCTCTAATGTATTTTGACATATATTATTCTTAGTTATAAGTAGTTTTCCTTTGCCTTATCTATGTAATTAGAAAGCTATAATCATGAATATATTCATGTATTGTGGGTGCTATTAACCAGCCCATATTTCTCCTGTCAACTTTTTTCGAAGGCGCTAAGAGTTCCTCTGGCCGGCTCCGGCAGTTACTTGGCAGGGAGTAACGCTGTACCACATAAAGCACATTCGTTGTCCCATACACGCCACATCCTTCCCCCAGAACTGTATAATAATTATATACATAAATATACATATTTTTATACGTTCACCTTTGACATTCACCTGAAAACCACAGACACTCACCACGAATGACTTTACCTACAATATAAAGATAAGAAACTGATTAATAGTGTCTAGGGATAATTGATAATTCAACCCCACTAATTCCAGGTGCCAAGTCTATGTGGGGAGAAGAAATTCCATATGTGAAATTATGCAACTCATACAACCCTCCCGAATAGTATGGAGTATAAAGACCTGTTCTCTACTAAACCTCATCTTTTCCTCACTAAAACACAGGTGTCTGAGGCAACTGTAGTAGCCTTTTTTCTGTTCCCTCCTACTTTCTCTATCCTCATTTTCAATCTAAAGGGGGATTGTAAACTCGAGAATCCCACGTTAAATTGTTTGCATTCAACTTCTATCTCCTCCGTTATTTATGAACCAATTTCTTTCATTCAAACGGATTTAAATCAGAAGGAATAGGAGAGTAAATCCTACTCTCTATTATATATATATATATATATATATATATATATATATATATATATATATATATATATATATATATATATATATATATATATATATATATATATATATGATAGTAAAATATGTTTAAAGTTCGGTGAAATAATGAGAAAATTTCGATTTTTTTATTATTTGCCAAAAATTTAAATGAACTTCAATCAACATTTCAGAGAGTAGGAATTCTTCCTCCCTCATACTTTCATAAACTGCAGCAGCCCATATTTGTGTAACAGGAAGAGCAACGGAGGAGATTATTTTTATATGGCAAAATCAGCCATTTTGAGATTTCAAGCGGTAAAGATTAAAAATTTAGTGTAACTTACCTAATGCAACTAGGGACTTGAAATTCACAGGATATATACTTCAGGATATATAGAAAAAAAGTAGACAAAGTCTTTTTTAGTTACTTTGATTGGTTTTGTACATAGGGCTAAAGTGATTCATGATGTCACGCTTAATTAGCGATCAGGGAAGGAACAATAATATTATTATATTTCTCCATATTTCTAAATAAAACCAGTGTTCCACTGTTTAAAATAAATAAAATATTAATGAAAAAGATATCTGATATATATATATATATATATATATATATATATATATATATATATATATATATATATATATATATATATATATATATATATATATATATATATATATATATATATATATATATATATATATATATATATATATATATATATATATATATATATATATATATATATACACTTCTGGTAAATAAATTCGGCAAATATTAGTTATAGCTAAAGATTTTCCATTCTCTACCTGCAGGTAGAGAGAGAGCCGTAGAGAGAGAGACTAAAGGAAACGCGATACCTCAGAAAATATGGGAAAATAAGAAAATAGTCATCATACCTGTATCGTGGCACGTAAAACCGCAGATATTCAGGACAGGACGCCTCATTGCATAAGACATTTTTTTTCTTATCACAATGTTGCATATACCAAAAAAAGCGGAAAAAATATAGAAAAAAAAAAAAAAAAAAAATAGGTAGCCATCGTACAATACCCCATGAAGTTGGATGCTACGTCTATGTGAGCAACAACTTAACCTGCTCTCGTGCCCACGCTCTTGAATCTTCCGAGTTTTCCACCATCTGGCCACAGAGTCACTCTCTAACTAAATTTTTCTGTTTTGTATACCTCTTACCTAACTTCTCTGACTATAAGGAATTCTTTGACTTTTTTTTTTATGTAGGAAGGATACTGGCCAAGGGCAACAAAAATCTAATAAAAAAAAAAAGGCCCACTGAAATGCCAGTCCCATAAAAGGGTCAAAGCAGTGGTCAAAAATTGGTGGATAAGTGTCTTGAAACCTCCCTCTTGAAGGAATTCAAGTCATAGGAAGGTGGAAATACAGAAGCAGGCAGGGAGTTCCAGAGTTTACCAGAGAAAGGGATGAATGATTGAGAATACTGGTTAACTCTTGCGTTAGAGAGGTGGACAGAATAGGGGTGAGAGAAAGAAGAAAGTCTTGTGCAGCGAGGCCGTGGGAGGAGGGGAGGCATGCAGTTAGCAAGATCAGAAGAGCAGTTGGCATGAAAATAGCGGTAGAAGACAGCTAGATGTGCAACATTGCGGCGGTGAGAGAGAGGCTGAAGACAGTCAGTTAGAGGAGAGGTGTTGATGAGACGAAAAGCTTTTGATTCCACCCTGTCTAGCAGAGCAGTATGAGTGGAACCCCCCCAGACATGTGAAGCATACTCCATACATGGACGGATAAGGCCCTTGTACAGAGTTAGCAGCTGGGGTGGTGAGAAAAACTGGCGGAGACGTCTCAGAACACCTAACTTCATAGAAGCTGTTTTAGCTAGAGATGAGATGTGAAGTTTCCAGTTCAGATTATAAGTAAAGGACAGACCGAGGATGTTCAGTGTAGAAGAGGGGGACAGTTGAGTGTCATTGAAGAAGAGGGGATAGTTGTCTGGAAGGTTGTGTCGAGTTGATAGATGGAGGAATTGAGTTTTTGAGGCATTGAACAATACCAAGTTTGCTCTACCCCAAACAGAAATTTTAGAAAGATCAGAAGTCAGGCGTTCTGTGGCTTCCCTGCGTGATATGTTTACCTCCTGAAGGGTTGGACGTCTATGAAAAGACGTGGAAAAGTGCAGGGTGGTATCATCAGCATAGGAGTGGATAGGACAAGAAGTTTGGTTTAGAAGATCATTAATGAATAATAAGAAGAGAGTAGGTGACATGGCAGAACCCTGAGGAACACCACTGTTAATAGATTTAGGAGAAGAACAGTGGCCGTCTACCACCGCAGCAATAGAACGGTCAGAAAGGAAACTTGAGATGAAGTTACAGAGAGAAGGATAGAAACCGTAGGTGGGTAGTTTGGAAATCAAAGCTTTGTGCCAGACTCTATCAAAGGCTTTTGATATGTCCAAGGCAACAGCAAAAGTTTCACCAAAGTCTCTAAAAGAGGATGACCAAGACTCAGTAAGGAAAGCCAGAAGATCACCAGCAGAGCGGCCTTGACGGAACCCATACTGGCGATCAGATAGAAGGTTGTGAAGTGATAGATGTTTAATAATCTTCCTGTTGAGGATAGATTCAAAAACTTTAGATAAGCAGGAAATTAAAGCAATAGGACGGTAGTTTGAGGGATTAGAGCGGTCACCCTTTTTAGGAACAGGTTGAATGTAGGCAAACTTCCAGCAAGAAGGAAAGGTAGATGTTGACAGACAGAGCTGAAAGAGTTTGACTAGGCAAGGTGCAAGCACGGAGGCACAGTTTCGGAGAACAATAGGAGGGACCCCATCAGATCCATCAGCATCCAGCTTTGGATCGAAAATGAGGATAGAGAAAGTAGGAGGGAACAGAAAAGGGGCTACTGTCAGTTGCCTCAGACACCTGAGTTTCAGTGAGGAAAAGAAGATGAGGTTTAGAAGAGGAGAGGTGGTGTTCTACAGATTGAAAATTAGATCTTAGACCGCGAATGTTGCAGAAGTTAATGAAGAAAAAGTTGAGGGGGGTGTCAAGACACTTAGGGTCGTCGACGGAAAGGCAGTCCGACCTGGGGACATTTATGGTCCCCTCCCCAGATGGGGACTCCGAGGCTGGTGTAGGAGTCGCCATGATTTTAAAATTTTTGAGTGAAGGGTGTGTGTGTTATTAGGTGCTTGTAGTTTTGTGTGGAGGAAGAGAGTTGTCTTTAGAGGGCAGGCTGTGACTACCCCCTTGTGTTGTGAGACACAAAGGGAAACGTTCAGTGAGGTCACAGCTGGGTTTAATGATAAGTTCACAGCACCCCCTGAACAGTGCTTTAGACCTCACTGGGAGTAATTATCGTTTCGGCAGGTGTCTACTGCCTCCTCCTATAACTACTACTAACCTCCTATTAACTTAGTCTGACTCTCGTTCCTCCATTCTTGGAGACTTGAGTGCTCACCACCAGCTTTTGGCTCTAGGATGTTGGTGCAACACCCTATTAGTATTCCTGACCGTCTTGGAGATACGCTCAACATTCTTGACCTTCTCCTAGCCCCTAATCCTCCTGCTTATGGTATTACCCTATCTTCTCCATTGGGCTCCTCCAATCACAATCTCATATCTGTATCTTGTCCTATCGCTCCAATCCCTCCTCACGATCCTACTAAGCAAGCGGAGGTGCCAATGGCGTTTTGCCTCTGCTAGTTGGGGATACCTGAGGAGGTATTTTGCTAAATTTTCTTGGAATGACTATTGTTTCTGTGTCAGACCCGTCTCTGTGTGCCGAGCGCATAACAGAGGTAATACTGTCTGGCATGGAGGCGTACATTCCTTACTCTTTTTCTCGACCTAAACCTTCCAAACCTTGGTTTAACACAGCTTGTTCTCGTACTATATATGATAGAGAGATGGCCAACAAAAGATACTTCAGCCTTCCATCACCAGAATCTCATGGGTTTTATATTAATGCCTGGAACCATGCCAAGTCTGTCTTCCAACTAGCCAAAAACTCCTTCAATAATAGGAAGTGTCAAAATCTTTCAAGATCTAACTCCCCTCGTGACTTCTGGTACCTAGCCAAAAACATTTCCAATAACATTGCTTCTTCTTCTTTCCTTCCTCTATTTCAACCAGATGGCACCACTGCTATCACATCTATCTCTAAAGCTGAACTCTTCGCTCACACCTTTCCTAAAAACTCTACCTTTGACAATTCAGGGCTTGTTCCTCCCCCTCCCCTACCCTCCGATTACTTCATGCTATCTATTAAAATTCTTCGCAATGATGTTTTCCATGCCCTCGCTGGCTTAAATCCTCGGAAGGCTTATGGACCTGATGGGGTCCTTCCTATTGTTCTCCGAAGCTGCGCCTCTGTGCTTGCACCTTACCTAGTCAAACTCTTTCAGCTCTGTCTGTCAATATCTACCTTTCCTTCTTGTTGGAAGTTTGCCTACATTCAGCCTGTTCCTGAAAAAGGGAGACCGTTCTAATCCCTTAAACTACCGTCCTATTGCTTTAATCTCCTGCCTATCTAAAGTTTTTTAATCTATCCTCAGGAAGATTCTTAAACATCTATCACTTCACGACCTTCTATCTGATCGCCAGTATGGGTTCCGTCAAAGCCGCTCTACTGGTAATCTTCTGACTTTCCTTACTGAGTTTTGGTCATCTTCTTTTAGAGATTTTGGTGAAACTTTTGCTGTTGCCTTGGACATATCAAAAGTTTTTGATAGAGTCTGGCACAAAGCTTTGATTTCCAAACTATCCTCTTACGGCTTCTATCCTTCTCTCTGTATCTTCATCTTTGGTTTGCATTCTGACTGTTCTATTTCTGTTGTGGTAGACGGTCACTGTTCTTCTCCTAAATCTATTAATAGTGATGTTCCTCAGGGTTCTGTCTTGTCGCCCACTCTCTTCCTATTATTCATTAATGATCTTCTAAACCAAATTTCTTGTACTATCCACTCCTACGCTGATGATACCACCCTGCATTTTTCCACGTCTTTTCGTAGACGTCCATCCCTTCAGGAAGTAAATAGTTTACACGGGGAAGGCACAGAACGCCTAATTTCTGATCCCTCTAAAATTTCTGAATTGGGCAGAGCAAACTTTGTATTGTTCAATGCCTCAAAAACTCAATTCTTCCATCTATCAACTCTTCCCACCCTTCCAGACAAGTATCACCGTCTCCTACACTGAACATCCTTGGTCTGTCCTTTACTTATAATCTAAAGTGCAAACTTCACATCCCATCTCTAGATAAAATAGCTTCTATTAAGTCAGGCGTTCTGTGACGTCTCTGTCAGTTTTCCTCACCCTTCCAGCTGCTAACTCTGTACAGGGACATTATCCGTCCATATATGAAGTATACTTCATGTGTCTTGGGGGATTCCACTCATACCGCTCTTCTAGACAAGGTGGAATCAAAAGTTTTTCGTTTCATCAACTCCTCTTCTCTAACTGATTGTTTTCAGCCTCCTTCTCATCGCAACAATGTTGCATCTCTTGCTATCTTCTACCGCTATTTTCATGTTAACTGCTCTTCTGATCTTGCGAACTGCATGCCTCTTCTCCTCCTGCGGCTTCGCTGCCCAAGACTTTCTTCTTTCTCTCATCCCTATTCTGTCCACCTCTCTACTATAGGAGTTAACCAGTCATTCACCCTATTTTCTCCGGTAAATTCTGGAACTCCCTTCCTGCTTCTGTATTCACCTTCCTATGACTTGAATTCCTTCAAGAGGGAGGTTTAATGACATCCTTTAATTTTTGACTACCGCTTTGGACCCTTTTCGGGGACCAGCAACTCAGTGGCCTTTTTTTTTTTTTTTATGGGATTTTTGTTGTCCATAGGTGTGCTCCTACATAAAAAAAAAAAAAAAAAGGCAACACAGTCGGCTAGCAAATTCCTCCTGGTATACCCGTGAAAGATGTTCAATCGGCGAGTCCGACGATACCAGTAGCGGCGCAAGAAATATGTCACCCACTATTACTAAGAGGAAGAAAATATTGTGTACCATGATCATTGTTTTGTTAGTAAAGAAAATAAGAGAAAATTATGCAAAAAATTGGCTAAATAAAATGTTAACTTTTGTCTTGCAGCATCGAACCTTCTGAGACCAACGGCAACTGCCTAGTGATTTCGTTCAACAGGGTTTCTGCCCATGGTTAACCCGTCAAATGTGCCTCGTAACGGGCATGCCCGCTCATCATATCCGCTCGTCTGGACAAGCGTTAACAAACTGTCTCGTTCATTGCCACATTGCTGCATCTCTTAATATTCTCCACTGTTATTTCCATGATACTATTCTTCTGAACTTGTTAACTGCACGCTAACCCATCTCCGTCGGGATCAATGTACGTTCAGGCTATTCTACTTTTTGTCACTCCTGTTTTATCCATCTCACTGATAAAAGACCTAAGTAGTATCTTCACTCTTTTATTCAATTCACTGGTAAACCTTGAAACTCTTCCTGCTTCTATTTT
>NC_087163.1:18379584-18382084 GCF_035594125.1 Scylla paramamosain
ATTCTGCGTGATAAAGGTGAAAGGAAAGTGACATCCAACTGCATGGAAAGTACCCTGTGCCTGCTGTGGGCTCAGCATTGGAGTAGGTGCGGAATAGGAACAGTCCCATGATGAAGGGGCAGCAATTAAACAGTGTATGGTGATAGGTCTTCCTGTGGATTTGTATGGCCAGTTGTACTGTGCGCTTTTGCATACTGCAGGTATAGTGCGTGTGTGTAATGCAAACAGTGTGTGTGTGTGTGTGTGTGTGTGTGTGTGTGTGTGTGTGTGTGTGTGTGTGTGTGTGTGTGTGTGTGTGTGTGTGTGTGTGTGTGTGTGTGTGTGTACTGAAGGCATGTAATGTACATGTGTTTAATACAAGCATAGTGTGTGTGTGTGTGTGTGTGTGTGTGTGTGTGTGTGTGTGTGTGTGTGTGTGTGTGTGTGTGTGTGTGTGTGTGTGTATGTGTGTGTGTGTGTACTGAAGGCATGTAATGTACATGTGTTTAATACAAGCATAGTGTGTGTGTGTGTGTGTGTGTGTGTGTGTGTGTGTGTGTGTGTGTGTGCTGAAGGCATGGGATGTACGACTGTTTAAAGGATTGTAAACTCGCGAATCCCATGTTAAATTGCTTGTATTCAAGTTGTATCTCCTCCCTTATTTATGGATCAATTTTTTTTCATTCAAAAAACATTTGGATCAGGAAGGATAGGGAAATAAATCCTAGTGTCTAGTTTATATATGTATATATATATATATATATATATATATATATATATATATATATATATATATATATATATATATATATATATATATATATATATATATATATATATATATATATATATATATATATATATATATATATATATATATATATATATATATATATATATATATATATATATATATATATATATATATATATATATATATATATATATATATATATATATATATATATATATATATATAAATGTTTTTTTTTAGTTCGGTGAAAATAATGAAAAATTTTGATTTTTAAATATTTGACAAAACTCAAAATTAACTTCAATCAATATTTCAGAGGGTAGAAATTCTATCTCTCTCTCATAGTTTCATAAGCTGCAATAGCCCATATTAGTGTAACATAAATAGCAACGGAGAAGATATTTTTTTATATGGCAAAATCCGTCATTTTGAGATATCGAGTGGTGAAATTTAAAAATTTAGTGCAATTTACCTAATGCAGCTAGGGACTTGAAAATTGCATGATATATACTTCAGGATACAGGGAAAAAGCAGACTGAGTTTCTTTTAGTTACTCTGATTGGTTTTGTACCTAGGCCTAGAGCGATTCATTATGTCACGCTTAATAATAGCGATCTCGTGGGGGGGGCGTGAAACAAGAATAATATTATATTTCGCTATATTTCGCCATATTTCTAAGTAAAGACCAGTGTTCTATTGTTTAAAATAAATTACATATTAATTAAAAAAAGATGTCTGATGCAGATACCTTGATTATTTGTTTGATTTAGAAAAAGAAAATAATATTTCTCGTAAATAAATTCGGGAAAACTTAGTTGTAGCTAAAAATTTCTCATTCTTTAGCTGTACGGAGAGAGAGAGAGAGAGAGAGAGAGAGAGAGAGAGAGAGAGAGAGAGAGAGAGAGAGAGAGAGAGAGAGAGAGAACCGTGGATTTTTACAAGAGACTACAGAAAACTGGGTACCTTAGAAACATATGGGGGAAAAAAAGGGAAAAAAAGTTATTATACCTGTATCGCGGCGTGCAAAACCACAAATATTCATGACGGGACTCCTCATTACATAACACACACACACAAAAAAATTTGACCACAATGTTGTGTATACCAAAAAAGGCGGAAAAAATGTAGAAAAATATGAATTTTTTTTTCTTTTTTTTTCAGGTACCCATCGTACAATACCCCTTAATGCATGACGTGTCATAGTGTGTGTATGTATGTGCGTGTGTGCTGATGGCATGGGATGTATATGAGTTTAATGAAAGCATGGTGTGTGTGTGTGTGTGTGTGTGTGTGTGTGTGTGTGTGTGTGTGTGTGTGCTGATGGCATTTTTTTTCTTTTTTATGTAGGAGGGACACTGGCCAAGGCCAACAAAAATCCAATGAAAAAAAAAAATAAATAAATAAACACTGAGATGCCCGTCCCAGAAAAGGCTCCAAAGCGGTAGTCAAAAATTGAAGGAAATTGAAACCTCTCTCTTGAAGGAATTCAAGTTATAGGAAGGTGGAAATACAGAAGCAGGCAGATGGTTCCAGATTTTACCACAGAAAGGGATGAATGATTGAGAATACTGATTAACTCCTGTATTAGAGAGGTGGACAGAATAGTGTTGAGAGAAAGAAGAAAGTCTTGTGCAGCGAGGGCGTGGGAGGAGGGGAGGCATGCAGTTAGCAAGATCAGAAGAGCAGTTAGCATGAAAATAGCGGTAGAAGATAGCTAGAGATGCAACACTGTAGTGATGAGAGAACGGCTGAAGACAGTCAGTTAGA
>NC_087163.1:18387084-18457084 GCF_035594125.1 Scylla paramamosain
CTCTCTGCTTTGCAGAAAAGATAATAATAATAATGATATATATATATATATATATATATATATATATATATATATATAGAGAGAGAGAGAGAGAGAGAGAGAGAGAGAGAGAGAGAGAGAGAGAGAGAGAGAGAGAGAGAGAGAGAGAGAGAGAGAGAGAGAGAGAGAGAGAGAGAGAGAGAGAGAGAGAATTCAAGACACTGGTAAATTCACTTAATTTATTCTCAAGGTTTGAGACTCTTGAAGTGTGCAACAAGAACATCCATGGCTCTTCGATAGACTTTCTCTTGGAATTCAAGGAGTGTATAATCAAAGGCTGCATTATGTTCCTGAGTTACCAGCAGGGGGGAATACCAGGCGCCCGCTGGTAACGAGGGAACAAACCTATTCCTGAGGTTCAGGTTTGGTCCCCCGGCTAAAGTGCTTCCCTACGAAACGAAGGTGAGGCGGGGAGATGGACAATATTCCATTCTCCCTTATCAAACGGTCGTAGAGTAATGGGGTTCCGCCAGGCCTCGGTTCCCTTAACAGCCTCACTAATCCGGAGTCTTCCTGCTCTTTCGGGTTCTCTATCCCGTTTGGGTGGAGGCCATCGGTGTGATTCGCTGAGTCCAGCGCCAAACCCACATAGCCTGGGCAACAGTAGTCACGCTGGCCTTTCCGAGATGACGGCCCGCTCGGGGCACGGCAGCGCTCTTCCTGTCAGAAACCCAGCGGGTTCATAGCTTTAATCAGGGGTATACGGTGCGGATACGGTACCAATACCACCCTGGCTGGAGGGGCGGGCATTGAGCCTCTGTGTCCGTTCCAAACGCTTGAGGGGCTCTCGCAGGAGGTGTTACGCTTGCTAGTATGTTTCATACAACGGCGGGCCTTGTGCAAGGTAGCCAGCCGCTTGATCTGACGGTGGCGTCCTCAGTCGGAATCCTATCGGATGAGAGCCCGGTAGGTAGGATTCTCATCGCTCATGCCGTCTTAAATGACGGCGGGTGTGAGTAGTGCTGGTTTTAACCCACTACACTGTCGTCCCCCCGCCCCGGGGGTGGATTGTTTGCCGCCTAGTACGGCGCTTCTTGTCCAAGTGCGGGAACGGCGGTCAGACAAAGTATGACTCGATTAAGGTAGACACTACGGCTATTAAAATCTATCTTAGAGGTAGATAAATAAGGGTCTTCTTTATACTTAAACTCTCTGTTGTTGCACTTACGAAAACGATCCTGCTAGTATTACGCTGTACAGCTATCTTGGCTAGCTCATTTTATTTTATTTATTTTATTTGTGTAGCACTGATTTTTTTCTCTCGGTTTTACCATTTTCGTGCTTATAACCTCCCTTCCTTACACTTTAAAATAAATAAATAAATAAATAAATAAATATATATATATATATATATATATATATATATATATATATATATATATATATATATATATATATATATATATATATATATATATATATATATATATATATATATATATTGTCATGGTCACGATCTCGGTTATCTTTCCAAGAAAGTGGACGTTACATTGATCCCGGAAAGTTTTAAAGGTCTGGATTTTTAAAGGCTTCGAATGCGTACCCGACCTAACCGAAATCGCCAGAATTACACCCTCTCACTGTACCCTAACCTTGACACAGCACATCAGGAATCACCTCAAATACCAGATCAATGTTGGGGAGTAGAAAACACAATTATTCTATGATACAACATTATATGTTAATATTAATGATAATTCACAAGCAAAATGAGGTAGTACACGTTAATACATGACGATCCCGTCACTTCACACAACACCAGAACCTGTTTACACCTCCACAGGCCATTGAAATACTTCCCCCAGCTGCAGGAATTTACCCAGACGTCGTGACCGCGTCCCCAAATAATAATTCCCGTATTTCACCTCCTCAAACCTCACAAGACATCACCAAAGATCACCTACAACACCATCCCTAAAATCACCAATACACCACAACACCAGCCTCCAAGGACAACACCACAGCCTCCACTCACAAAATGGCTGCCTCTTTGACCTATGCTCCCCTCAGGTTTAGGTCACCGACACAACTCATCAACCAAATTTCAGCGGACAAGAGTTCTTGGTACCACAAAAGACTCACCAACCTAATCCTGGATATCAGGGTTATACCATCACATCACTAATACCTCCACACACACGTTCCGTCACTACTCCCCACCCGAATTTATCCCCTGAGAACGCCGCCCACCTCAAGACATCAGGGAGTTCTGCTTTCCCCTCTCTGGAATGTAATGTTGCCCACTCAATCTCCCCTCATTTCATCATATTTCCATCTCAATTACACTTCCTCTCTTACACATACAAAAATATAGAGAATTTAAATTATGATATAAAATGAGTAACTAAGCCTTATACTAACTTATAACTAATGATAAGGATAATGTCTATAAGGCAGGTAAACTGAACACGGGGGAGACTAAGAAAACGTATTCCTATTCAAGGTAAATTCGGCCAATAACTTAAAAAAAAATAAATAAAATAAATGATATATATATATATATATATATATATATATATATATATATATATATATATATATATATATATATATATATATATATATATATATATATATATATATATATATATATAATTTTTTTTTTTACTTATTTATTTATATATTTTTTCTATGTAGGACGAACTCTGGCCAAGGCCAATAAAAATCCAATAAAAAAATTCATTGAGATGCCAGTCCCAGAAAAGAGCCCAAAGCTGTAGTGGAAAACTGAAGGATAAGTGTCTTGAAACCTCCCTCTTGAAGGAATTTAAGTCATAGGAAGGTGGAAATACAGAAGCAAGCAGGGAGTTCCAGAGTGTACCAGAGAAGGGGCTGAATGATTGAGAATATTGGTTAACTCTTGCATTACAAAAATGAACAGAACAGGGATGAGAGAAAGAAGAAAGTATTGTGCAGCGAGGCATGCAGTTAGCAAGATCAGAAGAGCAGTTAGCATGAAAATAACGGTAGAAGATGATACAACATTGCAGCGATGAGAGAGAGGCTGAAGACAGTCAGTTAGAGGAGAGGAGTTGATGAGACGAAAAGCTCTGGATTCCACCCTGTCTAGAAGAGCGGTATAAGTGAAAGGAACCCCCCAGATATGTGAAGCATACTTCAGACATGGACGGATGAGGCCTTTGTGCAGAGTTAGCAGCTGGGGGAGTGAGAAAAACTGGCTGAGACGTCTCAGGACACCTAACTTCATAGAAGCTGCTTTAACTAGAGATGAGATGTGAAGTTTCCAGTTCGGATCATAAGTATAGGACAGACAGAGGGTGTTCAGTGTAGAAGAGGGGGGGACAGACAGCTGAATGTCATTAAAGAAGAGGGGATAGTTGTCTGGAAGATTTTGTCGAGTTGATAGATTGAGGAATTGAGTTTCTGAGGCACTGAACAATACCAAGTTTGCTCTGCCCAAATAAAAAATCTCAAAAAGATCAGAAGTCAGGCGTTCTGTGGCTTCCCTGCGTGAAATATTTACTTCCTGAAGGGATGGACGTCTATGAAAAGACGTGGAAAAGTGCAGGGTGGTATCATCAGCGTAGGAGTGTATAGGACAAGAAGTTTGGTTAAAAGGTCATTGATGAATAATAAGAAACGAGTGGGTGACAGGACAGAACCCAGAGGAACACCACTGTTAATAGATTTAGGAGAAGGACAATGACCGTTTAACACAGCAGCAATAGAACGGTCAGAAAGGAAACTTGAGATGAAGTTACAGAGAGAAGGATAGAAGCCGTAGGAGGATAGTTTGGAAATCAAAGCTTTGTGCCAGACTCTATCAAAAGCTTTTGATATATCCAAGGCAACAACAAACGTTTCACCAAAATCTCTAAAAGAGGATAACCAAGACTTAGTAAGGAAAGCAAGAAGATCAACAGTAGAGCGGCCTTGACAGAACCCATACTGGCGATCAGATAGAAGGTTGTGAAGTGATAGATATTTAATAATCTTCCTGATGAGGATAGATTAAAAAACTTTAGATAAGCAGGAAATTACAGCAGCAGGACGGTAGTTTGAGGGATTAGAACGGTTACCCTTTTTAGGAACAGGCTGAATGTAGGCAAACTTCCAACAAGAAGGAAAGGTAGATGTTGACAGACAGACTTAAAAGAGTTTGATTAGGTAAGCACGGAGGCACAATTTCCAGTAGGAGTCCAGTAGGAGGTAGGAGTCCAGTAGGAGGGATCCCATCAGGTCCATAAACCTTCCGATGAGTGTAAGCCAGCGAGGGCATGGAAAACATCATTGCGAAGAATTTTAATAGGTAGCATGAAGTAGTCACAGGAGGAGGCAGTAGACACCTGCCGAAACGATAATTACTCCCAGTGAGGTCTAAAGCACTGTTCAGGTGGTGCTGTGAACTTATCATTAAACCCAGCTGTGACCTCACTGAACGTTTCCCTTTGTGTCTCACAACACAAGGGGGTAGTCACAGCCTGCCCTCTAAAGACAACTCTCTTCCTCCACACAAAACTACAAGCACCTAATAACACACACACCCTTCACTCAAAAATTTTAAAATCATGGCGACTCCTACACCAGCCTCGGAGTCCCCATCTGGGGAGGGGACCATAAATGTCCCCAGGTCGGACTGCCTTTCCGTCGACGACCCTAAGTGTCTTGACACCCCCCTCAACTTTTTCTTCATTAACTTCTGCAACATTCGCGGTCTAAGATCTAATTTTCAATCTGTCGAACACCACCTCTCCTCTTCTAAACCTCATCTTCTTTTCCTCACTGAAACTCAGGTGTCTGAGGCAACTGACAGTAGCGCCTTTTCTGTTCCCTCCTACTTTCTCAATCCTCATTTTCGATCCAAAGCTGGATGCTGCGTTTATGTGCGCAATGACTTAACCTGCTCTCATGCCCACGCTCTTGAATCTTCCGAGTTTTCCACCATCTGGCTACGACTACAGAGTCATTCTCATACTAAATTTATCTGTGCTGTATACCTCTCTCCTAACTCCTCTGACTATAAGAAATTCTTTCACTACTTAACTTCCAAAGTGGAGCACATTCTGACCCTCTTCCCTTTTGCAGAGATCTCCATTCTTGGAGACTTCAATGTTCACCACCAGCTTTGGCTTTCCTCTACCTTCACTGACCATCCTGGTGAACTAGCCTACAACTTTGCTATCCTCCATGACCTAGAGCAATTGGTGGAACACCCTACTCGTAATCCTGACCGTCTTGGAGATACGCCCAACATTCTTGACCTTTTCCTGACCTCTAATCCTTCTGCTTATGCTGTCACACTTTCTTCTCCGTTGGGCTCCTCCGATCACAATCTCATATCTTTATCTTGTCCTATCACTCCATTCCCTCCTCAGGATCCCCCTAAGCGAAGGTGCCTCTGGCGTTTTGCCTCTGCTAGGTGGGGGGCCCTGAGGAGGTATTTTGCTGATTTTCCTTGGAATGACTACTGCTTCCGTGTCAGAGACCCGTCTTTGTGTGCTGAGCGCATAACAGAGGTGATAGTGTCTGGCATGGAGGCGTACATTCCTCACTCTTTTTCTCGTCCTAAACCTTCTAAACCTTGGTTTAACACAGCTTGTTCTCGTGCTATACATGATAGAGAGGTGGCCCACAAAAGGTACTTAAGCCTTCCATCACCAGAATCTCATGCACTTTATATTTCTGCCCGCAACCATGCCAAGTCTGTTCTCCAACTAGCCAAAAACTCCTTCATTAACAGAAAATGTCAAAACCTTTCAAGATCTAACTCCCCTCGTGATTTCTGGCATCTAGCCAAAAATATCTCCAATAACTTTGCTTCTTCTTCTTTCCCTCCTCTACTTCAACCAGATGCCACCACTGCTATCACATCTATTTCTAAAGCTGAACTCTTTGCTCAAACCTTTGCTAAAAACTCTACCTTGGACGATTCTGGGCTTGTTCCTCCCTCTCCTCCACCCTCTGACTTCTTCATGCCACGTATTAAAATTCTTCGTAATTATGTTTTCCATGCCCTCGCTGGCCTAAACCCTCGGAAGGCTTATGGACCTGATGGGGTCCCTCCTATTGTTCTCCGAAACTGTGCCTCCGTACTTGCACCTTGCCTAGTCAAACTCTTTCAGCTCTGTCTGTCAACATCTACCTTTCCTTCTTGCTGGAAGTTTGCCTACATTCAACCTGTTCCTAAAAAGGGTGACCGCTCTAATCCCTCAAACTACCGTCCTATTGCTTTAATTTCCTGCTTATCTAAAGTTTTTGAATCTATCCTCAACAGGAAGATTCTTAAATATCTATCACTTCACAACCTTCTATCTGATCGCCAGTATGGGTTCCGTCAAGGCCGCTCTGCTGATGATCTTCTGGCTTTCCTTACTGAGTCTTGGTCATCCTCTTTTAGAGACTTTGGTGAAACTTTTGCTGTTGCCTTGGACATATCAAAAGCCTTTGATAGAGTCTGGCACAAAGCTTTGATTTCCAAACTACCCTCCTACGGTTTCTATCCTTCTCTCTGTAACTTCATCTCAAGTTTCCTTTCTGACCGTTCTATTGCTGCTGTGGTAGACGGTCACTGTTCTTCTCCTAAATCTATTAACAGTGGTGTTCCTCAGGGTTCTGTCCTGTCACCCACTCTCTTCTTATTATTCATTACTGATCTTCTAAACCAAACTTCTTGTCCTATCCACTCCTATGCTGATGATACCACCCTGCACTTTTCCACGTCTTTTCATAGACGTCCAACCCTTCAGGAGGTAAACATATCACGCAGGGAAGCCACAGAACGCCTGACTTCTGATCTTTCTAAAATTTCTGATTGGGGCAGAGCAAACTTGGTATTGTTCAATGCCTCAAAAACTTAATTCCTCCATCTATCAACTCGACACAACCTTCCAGACAACTATCCCCTCTTCTTCAATGACACTCAACTGTCCCCCTCTTCTACACTGAACATCCTCGGTCTGTCCTTTACTTATAATCTGAACTGAAAACTTCACATCTCATCTCTAGCTAAAACAGCTTCTATGAAGTTAGGTGTTCTGAGACGTCTCTGCCAGTTTTTCTCACCCCCCCAGCTGCTAACTCTGTACAAGGGCCTTATCCGTCCATGTATGGAGTATGCTTCACATGTCTGGGGGGGTTCCACTCATACTGCTCTTCTAGACAGGGTGGAATCAAAAGCTTTTCGTCTCATCAACTCCTCTCCTCTAACTGAGTGTCTTCAGCCTCTCTCTCACCGCCGCAATGTTGCACATCTAGCTGTCTTCTACCGCTATTTTCATGCTAACTGCTCTTCTGATCTTGCTAACTGCATGCCTCCCCTCCTCCCACGGCCTCGCTGCACAAGACTTTCTTCTTTCTCTCACCCCTATTCTGTCCACCTCTCTAACGCAAGAGTTAACCAGTATTCTCAATCATTCATCCCTTTCTCTGGTAAACTCTGGAACTCCCTGCCTGCTTCTGTATTTCCACCTTCCTATGACTTGAATTCCTTTAAGAGGGAGGTTTCAAGACACTTATCCACCAATTTTTGACCACTGCTTTGACCCTTTTATGGGACTGGCATTTCAGTGGGCATTTTTTTTTTATTGGATTTTTGTTGCCCTTGGCCAGTATCCTTCCTACATAAAAAAAAAAAAAAAAAGTCAGAGGGTGGAGGAGAGGAAGAGACAAGCCTGATGAGGTTTAGAAGAGGAGAGGTGGTGTTCTACAGACTGAAAATTAGATCTTAGACCGCGAATGTTGCAGAAGTTAATGAAGAAAAAGTTGAGGGGGTGTCAAGACACTTAGGGTCGTCCACAGAAATGCAGTCCGACCTTGGGACATTTATGGTCCCCTCTCCAGATGGGGTCTCCGAGGCTGGTGTAGGAGTCGCCATGATGGTTTTGAAATTTTTGAGTGAAGGGTGTGTGTGTTATTAGGTGCTTGTAGTTTTGTGTGGAAGAAGAGAGTTGTCTTTATAAGGCAGGCTGTGACTGCCCCCTTACGTTGTGAGACACAAAGGGAAACGTTCAGTGAGGTCACAGCTGGGTTTAATGATAAGTTCACAGCACCTCCTGAACAGTGCTTTAGACCTCACTGGGAGTAAATATCGTTTCGGCAGATGTCTACTGTCTCCTCCTACTATATATATATATATATATATATATATATATATATATATATATATATATATATATATATATATATATATATATATATATATATATATATATATATATAAGTTGGAGGAGGCAGTAGGCACCTGCTGAAACGATAATTACTCCCAGTGAGGCCTAAAAGCACTGGATCAGAGGATGCTGTGAACTTATCATTAAACCCAGCTGTGACCTCACTGAACGTTTCCCTTTGTGTCTCCATACAAAACTACAAGCACCTAATAACAAACACACACACACACACACACACACACACACACACACACACACACACACACACACACACACACACACACACACACACACACACACACACACCCTTCACTCAAAAATTCAAAATTATCATGGCGACTCCTACACCAACCTCTGAGTCCCCATCTGGGGAGGGGACCACAAATGTCTCCAGGTCGGACTGCCCTTTTGATATCGATCCCAAGTGTCTTGACACCCCCCTCAACTTTTTGTTCATGAACTTCTGCCACATTCGCGGTATAAGATCTAATTTTCAATCTGTAGAACACCACCTCTCCTCTTCTAAACCTCATCTTCTTTTCCTCACTGAAACTCAGGTGTCTGAGGCAACTGAAAGTAGACCCTTTTCTGTTCCCTCCTACTTTCTCTATCCTCATTTTCGATCCAAAGCTAGATGTTGCGTTTATGTGCGCAATGACTTAACTTGCTCTCGTGCCCACGCTCTTGAATCTTCCGAGTTTTCCACAATCTGGCTACGACTACAGAGTCACTCTCAAAGTAAATTCATCTGTGCTGTATACCTCTCACCTAACTCCTCTGATTATAAGAAATTCTTTGACTATTTAACTTCCAAAGTGAAACACATTCTGACTCTCTTCCTTTTTGCAGAGATCTCCATTCTTGGAGACTTTAATGTTCACCACCAGCTCTGGTTTTCCTCTCCCTTCACTTACTATCCTGGTGAACTAGCCTTCAACTTTGCTATCTTCCACGACCTAGAGCAATTGGTGCAACACCCTACTCGTATTCTTGACCGTCCTGGAGATACGCCCAACATTCTTGACCTTTTGCTGACTTCTAATCCTTCTGCTTATGCTGTCACCCTCTCTTCTCCGTTAGGCTCCTCCGATCACAATCTCATATCTGTATCTTGTCCTAAGTATCGCTCCAATCACTCCTCAGAATCCCCCTAAGTAGAGGTGCCTCTGACGTTTTCCCTCTAATAGTTTGGGGGACCTAAGGAGGTATTTTGCTGATTTTCCTTTGAATGAGTACTGCTTCCGTGGCAGAGACCCGTCTTTGTGTGCTGAGCGCAAAACAAAGGTGATAGTGTCTGGCATGGAGGCGTACATTCCTCACTTTTTTTTCTACATAAATCTTCCAAAACATGGTTTAACACAACTTGTTTTCGTGATATACATGATAGAGAGGTGGCCCACAAAAGGTACTTAAGCCTTCCATCACCAGAATCTCATGCACTTTATATTTCTGCCCGGAACCATGCCAAGTCTGTTCTCCAACTAGCCAAAAACTCCTTCATTAACAGAAAGTGTCAAAACCTTTCAAGATCTAACTCCTCTCATGAATTCTGCCATCTAGCCAAAAATATCTCCAATAACTTTGCTTCTTCTTCTTTCCCTCCTTTATTTCAACCAGATGGCACCACTGCTATCACATCTATTTCTAAAACTGAACTCTTCGCTCAAACCTTTGCTAAAAACTCTACCTTGGACGATTCTGGGCTTGTTCCTCCCTCTCCTCCACCCTCTGACTACTTCATGCTACCTATTGAAATTCTTCGCAATGATGTTTTCCATGCCCTTGCTGGCCTAAACCCTTGGAAGGCTTATGGACCTGATGGGGTTCCTTCTATTGTTCTCCGAAACTGTGCCTCCGTGCTTGCACCTTGCCTAGTCAAACTCTTTCAGCTCTGTCTGTCAACATTTACCTTTCCTTCTTGCTGGAAGTTTGCCTACATTCAGCCTGTTCCTAAAAAGGGTGACCGTTCTAATCCCTCAAACTACCGCCCTATTGCTTTAATTTCCTGCCTATCTAAAGTTTTTGAATCTATCCTCAACAGGAAGATTCTTAAACATCTATTACTTCACAACCTTCTATCTGATCGCCAGTATGGGTTCCGTCAAGGCCACTCTACTGGTGATCTTCTGGCTCTCTTTACTGAGTCTTGGTCATCCTCTTTTAGAGATTTTGGTGAAACTTTTGCTGTTGCCTTGGACATATCAAAAGCTTTTGATAGAGTCTGGCACAAAGCTTTGATTTCCAAACTACCCTCCTACGGCTTCTATCCTTCTCTCTGTAACTTCATCTCAAGTTTCCTTTCTGACCGTTCTATTGCTGCTGTAGTAGACGGTCACTGTTCTTCTTCTAAATCTATAAACAGTGGTGTTCCTCTGCGTTCTCTCCTGTCACCCACTCTCTTCTTATTATTCATTAATGATCTTCTAAACTAAACTTCTTGTCCTATCCACTCCTATGCTGATGATACCATCCTGCACTTTTCCACGTCTTTTCATACTTGCAAACTTGGTATTGTTCAATGTCTCAAAAACTCAATTCCTTCATCTAGCAACTCTACACAACCTTCCAGACAACTATCCGCTCTACTTCAGTGACACTCAACTGTCCCCCTCTTCTACAGTGAACATCCTCAGTCTGTCCTTTACTTACAATCTGAACTGGAAACTTCACATCTCATCTCTAGCTAAAACAACTTCTATGAAGTTAGGCTTTCTGAGACGTCTCCGCCAGTTATTCTCACCCTCCCATCTGCTAACTCTGTACAAGGGCCTTATCCGTCCATGTATGGAGTATGCTTCACATGTCTGGGGGGTTCCACTCATACTGCTCTTCTAGACAGGGTGGAATCAACAGCTTTTCGTCTAATCAACTCCTCTCCTCTAACTGACTGTCTTCAGCCTCTCTCTCACCGCCGCAATGTTGCATCTCTTGTTATCTTCTACGGCTATTTTCATGCTAACTGCTTTTCTGATTTTGCTAACTGTATGCCTCCCCTCCTCTCGCAGCCTCGCTGCACAAGACTTTCTTCTTTCTCTCACCCCTATTCTGTCCACCTCTCTAATACAAGAGTTAAGCAGTATTCTCAATCATTCATTCCTTTCTCTGGTAAACTCTGGAACTCCCTGCCTGCTACTGTATTTCCACCTTCCTATGATGTGAATACCTTCAAGAGGGAGGTTTCAAGACACTTATCCATCAATTTTTGACTACTGCTTTGACCTTTTTATGGGATTGGCATTTCAGTGGTAATTTTTTCTTTTATTGGATTTTTGTTGCCCTTGGCCAGTGTCCCTCCTACATAAAAAAAAAATGTATATATATATATATATATATATATATATATATATATATATATATATATATATATATATATATATATATATATATATATATATATATATATATATATATATATATATATATATATATATATATATATATATATATATATATATATATATATATATATATATATATATATATATATATATATATATATATATATATATATATATATATATATATATATATATATATATATATATATATGTGTGTGTGTGTGTGTGTGTGTGTGTGTGTGTGTGTGTGTGTGTAATGCTATTATATTCCTTTATATATATATATATATATATATATATATATATATATATATATATATATATATATATATATATATATATATATATATATATATATATATATATATATATATATATATATATATATATATATATATATATATATATATATATTTTTTTTTACCATTGATTATTCATTCATACTCTCTCTTTTCTATTACTTTAAACCTTTGCCCTCTTTACATTTCTTCCTCCTTTACCTGTTTCCTTCCTCAGGTTGATTTCCTTCGCCGTCGAGTAGAGGAGCTTCATCGGCAGTGGCAAGGCGAGGCAGGCATACAGGTGGAAGTGGCAGCTGTGCGTTCCATCACTGATCGTTTGGATGACCGACTGACGGATGCCCTTGCCCGCTTGGGACTGGTTGAAAATACTACTAAAACCCTGGAGAAAAGATCAGCACCAGGTCACCTTGGTGTTTTCCAGGCAGCTGAGAGGCCTCCTACCCTCACTGTGTACCCTCACCCTAGCCGAGGTGAGTCCACGGGTACCAGGAGACCGGAAACTTTGATATAAGGCTCGTTTTAGGGCATCCGAACTAAGGGCACCATTGTGCGGGTCATGGGTAGCAGGAATTAAGTATAGAAATGGCTTTAAGTTTTTTTAGTTTTTTTATTTTATTTCTATTTTTTAGGAGGGGATTAGGGGGCGTTAAAGCTCGGGCCAAGGGCAACAAAAAGGCAGAACAAAAGTCAGAAGAGTTATCCCATATTTGAGAAGTAGCTTGAAACCTCCCCTGTAACTATTCAAGTCACAGGCAGGTGGAAATACAGAAGCAGGAAGGGAGTTGCAGTTTACCAGTAAAAGAGATGAAAAATTGAGAATGCTAGTTAACTTTGTATTATTGAGGTGGCCTGATAGGTTTGAGAGAAAGTAGAAAGCCTTGTGCAGCGAGTCCGAAGGAAGGAGGAGGGGCAGTGACACCTATCGAAATAATTATTACTTTCAGGGAGGTCCCACAAGCACTGGACCAGGTGGTTGCTGAGAACTTGCCTTTAACCCAGCTGTAACCTTCCTGAACGTTATCTGTCGCCGTATGACCTCGATGTTGCGGAGCAAAGAGAGAAACGTTCAATAAATGAAATGTCTTACCACACAAGGTGGCAGTCACAACCAACCCACTAAAGGCAACTCTCTTCCTTCACACAACTACACATGCACCTAACAAACGCTTACTTTTCACTCAAAATTCTAAATTCACACCATGGCGACTCCTACACCAGTCTCCGAGTCCCAGTCTGGTAAGGATACCAGAAATGTCCCTGGGGCGGACTGCTCTTCTAGTATCGATACTGGGTGTGCTGATATCCCCTCGAAACTTTTCCTCATTAACTTCACAATTCGTGGCCATAGATATAACTTTCAATCTGTGAACCTCTTCTTTTCTTCACCGAATCTCAGGTATCTAAGGCAACTGTTAGTAACTCCTCTGTTCCCTCCTACTATCTGTATCCGTCATTTTTAATCAAAAGCAGGATGTTGCGTTTACGTGGGCAACGACTTAGCTTGCTTTCGTGCCCGTTCTCTTGAAATATATATATATATATATATATATATATATATATATATATATATATATATATATATATATATATATATATATATATATATATATATATATATATATATATATATATATATATATATATATATATATATATATATATATATATATATATATATATATATATATATATATATATATATATATATATATATATATATATATATATATATATATATATATATATATATATATAATAAAGAAAGAAAGAAAAAAAAATAATAAACATGATATATTATATATATATATATATATATATATATATATATATATATATATATATATATATATATATATATATATATATATATATATATATATATATATATATATATATATATATATATATATATATATATATATATATATATATATATATATATCATTGAATGTGATAGCTAGTTGAGCATTTATTATTTTTCTTAAGATATTTTCCTTATATCTTATGATTGTCTTATATTCTTTTTAAATTGGCTGTATGACTTCGCCGAAGCTAGTCATTTTCGCTAGATCGCGATTTCGGGTCCTTGAACCTTCTTCAGTAGCGAAGGTCTTTCCGTATTGAGGGTGTCGGAGAGAATGGCTCAAGTCAAGACACCCTTAATACGGAAAGACCTTCGCTACTGAAGAAGGGTCAAGGACCCGAAATCGCGATCTAGCGAAAATGACTAGCTTCGGCGAAGTCATACAGCCAATTAAAAAGAATATAAGACAATCATAAGATATAAGGAAAATATTTTAAGAAAAATAATAAATGCTCAACTAGCTATCACATTCAATGAGATATGTATTAGAGAAAGACTCCTGCCCATATACACCCTTAATATATATATATATATATATATATATATATATATATATATATATATATATATATATATATA
The DNA here is from genome assembly GCF_035594125.1 of Scylla paramamosain. Lineage (NCBI taxonomy): Eukaryota > Metazoa > Arthropoda > Malacostraca > Decapoda > Portunidae > Scylla > Scylla paramamosain. The sequence goes on from NC_087163.1 coordinate 18,401,333, forward strand.
TATATATATATATATATATATATATATATATATATATATATATATATATATATATATATATATATATATATATATATATACCCCACGGGGGGGGTTAAGGGGGACCAGCGACTTCATAGGTGTTGCCGTCTCCCCACCTACGTTCTATCCGATCGGCCAATGGCATGGCATGTCTTTATTCCTGACACCTCTACCTCCAGGTGTCAGGTTAGGCATGTGTGCACTCTACACTTCTAGATCGGTAATTCCCCCGGCTATACCGGAGGGGCACCCTCCCTGTCCCCCGTGGGGACCCCCGCAGCACAGCAGGGTCCTCCAGGGTCGCCTGTCAGCCAGGCCAATCATGCCTCGACGATGTTGCTCCTGCGGTGGCCGGGACGTGAACGAGCCATCCACCACCGTCAACTGGATGACTTCCCTGGGCAGAGATGCCGGCAGGGACGTGCAGAAGGGGCGTTGTGGCTCTGGGTCACCGTGTAGGCTGGGGTACCTCTCCCTCGATGATGTTGCTCTCGCGGTGGCCGGGACGTGAGACAGCCGTCCACCACCGTCAACTGCACTGCCTTCCCTGGGCAGAGGTGTCAGCAGGGGCGTGCAGGAGGGGGGGTTGGAGCTCTGGTTCATCGGCTAGACTGGTTGGGATGGTCACCTATAGTCTCTATCAAGGTTCGTTGGTGAAGGATGCCACTCAACGTCCGTAGAGTTATCAGGTGCCTCGGATGCCCCTCTGGCCGGTGCGCTGCTGCGCGCACGGCCCACTTATGCGGCACTCGGGACGCTTCTACTTACGGATGTCAAACTTGCTCGCTGCACACTGTCCAGTCCTGTAATACGCTCCAACCAACACCCGGGGATGCCGGAGGGGTCGGTGACGGAGGCGCCGACGGGGAACGTTCCCCGGTGTGCCGTGAGCACAAGCGTCCGCACTCCTTGAGTCTGAAGACGGAACACTACACGTTAGTCTTAGTCATTCACGAGGCACGGAGTCGATCCTCCGCGAGGCACTGACAGGAGGCTTCCTGAAGCCAGAGGTCGGCCTCCGCTCACCAGAGATACTTGGTTTGTCCTCGCTTCCTAAGAAGGTTGTTGTTGTTGTTATTCCCAGCGCCAGGCCCACTGTGACCCACATAAAAAGAGGTCACGCAGATGGAGCTGGGTCAGCAGTAACAGTTTTCATGTAGACACAGGTCTCTCGCCAGCATCTACTACCATCTCACAGGCGCGTGGTTACTTATGTGTGGGTGCATGTGGATATGTGTGTGAGTGCTTGTGTGTGGTTGCGTGTGCGTGTGTTTGGGGCGTAATATATATATATATATATATATATATATATATATATATATATATAGATATATATATATATATATATATATATATATATATATATATATATATATATATATATATATATATATATATATATGTATATATATATATATATATATATATATTATATTATATATATATATATATATATAATATATATATATATATATATATATATATGTATATATATATATATATATATATATATATATATATATATATATATATATATATATATATATATATATATATATATATATATATATATATATATATTCTTTTTTTTTTTTTTTTATTCAGCTTCCAAAGTGAAGCAAAAGCACATCCTGACTTTCTTTCATTTCCTAGAGATTCTTGAAGACGTCAATGTTCACCACCACTTTTTGTCTTTCCTCTTCCTTCACAGACAAACCTGGTGAATTAGCATTTACCTTTGCTAACCCCAATGACCTAGAGCAATTAGTGGGTTGCGGTTCCATGTCAATTCAACATTTTTTTAAACTTTTTTTTTTTTTTATGTAGGAAGGACAACAAAAATCCAATTAAAAACAATGCTCACTGAAATGCCAGTCCCATAAAATGGTCAAAGCAGTAGACAAAAATTGATGGATAGGTGTCTTGAAACCTCCCTATTGAAGGAATTCAAGTCATAAGAAGGTGGAAATACAGAAGCAGGCGGGGAGTTCCAGAGTTTACTAGAGAACGGGATGAATGGATTGAGAATACTGCTTAACTCTTGTATTATAGAGGTGGACAGAATAGGGGTGAGAGAAAGAAGAAAGTCTTGTGCAGCGAGGCCGCGGGAGGAGGGGAGGCATGCAGTTAGCAAGATCAGAAGAGCAGTTAGCGTGGAAAATAGCGGTAGAAGATAGCTAGAGATCCAACATTGCGGCGGTGAGAGAGAGGGCTGAAGACAGTCAGTTAGAGGAGAGGAGTTGATGAGACGAAAAGCTTTTGATTTCACCCTGTCTAGAAGAGCAGTATGAGTGGAACCCCCCCAGACATGTGAAGCATACTCCATACATGGACGGATAAGGCCCTTGTACAAAGTTAGCAGGTCTCAGAACACCTTACTTCATAGAAGCTGTTTTAGCTAGAGATGAGACGTGAAGTTTCCAGTTCAGATTATAAGTAAAGGACAGACCGAGGATGTTCAGTGTAGAAGAGAGGGACACTTGAGTGTCATTGAAGAAGAGGGGATAGTTGTCTGGAAGGTTGTGTCGAGTTGATAGATGGAGGAATTGAGTTTTTGAGGCATTGAACAATACCAAGTTTGCTCTGCCCCAATCAGAAATTTTAGAAAGATCAGAAGTCAAGCGTTCTGTGGCTTTCCTGCGTGAAATGTTTACCTCCTGAAGGGTTGGATCATTAATGAATAATAAGAGTGGGTGACAGGACAGAACCCTAAGGAACACCACTGTTAATAGATTTAGGAGAACAGTGACCGTCTACCACAGCAGCAATAGAACGGTCAAAAAGGAAACTTGAGATGAAGTTACAGAGAGAAGGATAGAGCCGTAGGAGGGTAGTTTGGAAATCAAATCTTTGTGCCAGACTCTATCAAAAGCTTTTGATATGTCCAAGGCAACAGCAAAAGTTTCACCAAAATCTCTAAAAGAGGATGACCAAGACTCAGTAAGGAAAGCCAGAAGATCACCAGCAGAGCGGCCTTGACGGAACCCATACTGGCGATCAGATAGAAAGTTGTGAAGTGATAGATGTTTAAGAATATTCCTGTTGAGGATAGATTCGAAAACTTTAGATAGGCAGGAAATTAAAGCAATAAGGACAGTAGTTTGAGGGATTAGAACGGTCACCCCTTTTTAGGTACAGGTTGAATGTAGGCAAATTTCCAGCAAGAAGGAAAAGTAGATGTTGACAGACAGAGCCGAAAGAGTTTGACTAGACAAGGTGCAAGCACGGAGGCACAGTTTCGGAGAACATTACGGGGGACCCCATCAGTCCATAAGCCTTCCGAGGGTTTAGGCCAGCGAGGGCATGGAAAACATCATTGCGAAGAATTTTAATAGGTGGCATGAAGTTGTCAGATGATGGAGGAGAGTGAGAAACAAGCCCATAATCGTCCATGGTAGAGTTTTTAGCAAAGGTTTTGAGCAAAGTTCAAGTTCGAGTTCAGCATAGATGTGATAGCAGTGGTGCCATCTGGTTGAAATAAAGGAGGGAAAGAAGAAGAAGCAAAGTTATTGGAGATATTTTTGGCTAGATGCCAGAAGTCACGAGGGGAGTTAGATCTTGAAAGATTTTGACACTCTGTTAATGAAGGAGTTTTTGGCTAGTTGGAGAACAGACTTGGCATGGTTCCGGGCAGAAATATAAAGTGCATGAGATTCTGGTGATGGGAAGGCTTAAGTACCTTTTGTGGGCCACCTCTCTATCATGTATAGCACGAGAACAAGCTGTGTTAAACCAAGGTTTAGAAGGTTTAGGACGAGTAAAAGAGTGAGGAATGTACGCATCCATGCCAGACACTATCACCTCTATTATGCGCTCAGCACACAAAGACGGGTCTCTGACACGGAAGCAGTAGTCATTCCAAGGAAAATCAGCAAAATACCTCCTCAGGTCCCCCCAACTAGCAGAGGCAAAATGCCAGAGGCACCCTTCGCTTAGGGGGATCCTGAGGAGGGGATTGGAGCGATAGGACAAGATACAGATATGAGATTGTGATCGGAGGAGCCCAACAGAGAAGAAAGGGTGACAGCATAAGCAGAAGGATTAAAGGTCAGGAAAAGGTCAAGAATGTTGGGGCGTATCTCTAAGACGGTCAGGAATACGAGTAGGGTGTTGCACGAATTCCTCTAGGTCATGGAGGACAGCAAAGTTGTAGGCTAGTTCACCAGGATGGTCAGTGAGGGGAGAGGAAAGCCAAAGCTGGTGGTGAACATTGAAGTCTCCGAGAATAGAGATCTCTGCAAAAGGGAAGAGGGTCAGAATGTGCTCCACTTTGGAAGTTAAGTAGTCAGAGAATTTCTTATAGTAAGAGGAGTTAGGTGAGAGGTATACAGCACAGATTAATTTAGTTTGAGAGTGACTCTATAGTCGTAGCCAGATGGTGGAAAACTCGGAATATTCAAGAGCGTGGGCACGAGAACAGGTTAAGTCATTGTGCACATAAACGCAACCTCCAGCTTTGGATCGAAAATGAGGATAGAGAAAGGAGGGGAACAGAAAAACGGCTACTGTCAGTTGCCTCACACACCTGAGTTTCAGTGAGGAAAAGAAGATGAGGGTTTAGAAGAGGGAGAGGTGGTGTTTTACAGATTGAAAATTAGATCTTAGACCGCGAATGTTGCAGAAGTTAATGAAGAAAAAAGTTGAAGGGGGTGTCAAGACACTTAGGGTCGTCGACAGAAAGGCCAGTCCGACCTGGGGACATTTATGGGTCCCCTCCCCAGATGGGGGACTCTGAGGCTGGTGTAGGAGTCGCTATGATGATTTTAAAATTTAACTGAACCCATTGTTTAACTGAACCTATTGTTAATTCAACGCAGGTCAATCAATTTCTTGTGGTTCCACACATCCATTTGACCAATTCAGCATTTGCATCTCTGCCACTTATAGGTTTCGTTCTTGAGACTTCTTTAAAATCCACGCCAATGCCTCCATAAACTATAGCCAGTCCAACTAGACCTTAGGAAAATTTCTCCTTAACGTCACATTAATCCTTTTGCCGCTCAAAATTTCTCATGACCTTCAGTTCATGCATGCACACATTATGTGGTTAATTAAAGTGATATCTCCATTTCAGTAACTTTTAATAAGAAATTTTTAAGAGCTGCATTCCTCTTGTCGTCCGTGTCGTTTCACTTTTCCAAACAGTTGATATATATATATATATATATATATATATATATATATATATATATATATATATATATATATATATATATATATATATATATATATTATATATATAATATATATATATATATATGTACATATAGTACATATATCATATATATATATATATATATATATATATATATATATATATATATATATATATATATATATATATATATATATATATATTAGACTTTGTGATGCAGTGTTTCAAATTTATGTATATAATTAAAAAAATGCGTTTGTTGTCTTCAGATTCATGTCGTCTGGATTTTGAGCGTGTTGGGAGTGACTGTTACTGGTTTGGTGGTGAGGAACTGACCTTCACAGAGGCCACAGCTGCCTGCTTGGGTCATGGAGGTAGCCTGCTAACCCTGCCTTCTCCTGGTACTCAGCTGACCTTGCTCCTTGCCCGCCTCAAAAAAGGTAAAGTGTGTGGCAATTTCCCCCCTTCAAATTCATTGATTTTATTGGGTATTAAGAAAAGTAATCATTATATATTATCTCGTAAATCAAATTAATTTAAATTTGGGATCAATATGTAAATCAATTAGCGAGGAACGACAGGTAAAGCAGACGAGGTACTCAGTAGTACATTAGGGAGTAGTATAGCACCAATGTTCCTCTTCGAAGACGGGTAGTAATGAAACTAGAAAATAAGCTGAAATTGATTCAGGTTTCATAATCATCGTCTATAAAAAAAAAAAAAAAAGTTAATAATGAAATTATGGTAGGATAAAAGCAAGAAAAATTACTAGAAATGACAAGTTACAAAAGGAAATGGGATTAAGCAGAGAAGTGAAGAGCTTCAAATTAAGAAACCTGGTATTTGAATGCATTAATTTCAAGTAAGATGGTAGAGCAGGGTTATCTATCGAAGGATCTTGTATTTTATCCCAGATATCCAGAGAAGACTAAGGATCGATCCTTTGGCCAGGAAATGAGAGTGCCTATACCTATAGAATCATTCTGATAAGTCAAGGAACGATTGTTAACTCTGGGTCCCAGTTTTAGTAATTACTTTTAGTTATGAAGCCTCTTCCTAAAGCGGGGTTTACACGACGCAATTTGCGCTGGTTTTAGCCGGGAATATGCAGCCGGGAACGAAATGCAACCGGGATTTGCTGAATTGCCGGCCCAGCCGGGAAACCGCTCTGTCAGTCTGAATCGGTTGCCTTCACGGCATTTTTTAAGGGTCAAATGAGAACAGCTATTAATATAATATTGAAAATAGGAAGAATATTGTTGGAAAGTACACCATTATATATAATGAATAAATTAAATATTAAAATTTATTTATCAAAATTTTGGAAAATAGACTGGGAATCGGTTTGTTCATATTGTCACTGAGGAATCCAGCACATGTGTACTGTACCTGAAGGCATCATGGGCAGTAGTATGGGTATTGTTTGGAGACATGCGTCCAAAGTATACCTTTTGGAGTTGGTACATGAGAAGAAATATATATGGGATCCCAAAGATCCCCATATATACCAGAAATAGTCTGCAAAATTTTTCCCATTCCTTCTCGCTAGCTAGGAACGAGTTCACAACCGTTTCTTCTGATGTTTTTTCTTCAAGCACAGCAAAATTGCAGCTGCAGCAACCAGCTCGTCGGAAGATGACTCTGTGTTGATGGTTTAACCCTTACACTGTCGGATTGTTTTTCAAAGCATGTAAACATAAGCGGTATTTTTATTTTCGTTATAAATTTTACTCGAATTCCACTCTCGTCAAAAGATAGCGTATGTACTCAATGCACGTGAAAAAAAAAAAAATCTATATGTGTGTATATATATATATATATATATAATATATATATATATATAGATATATATATATTATATATATATCTATATATTATATATATATATATATATATATATATATATATTATATATATATATAAGCATGTGCATGTATGCAAGAATATAGGATAAATCAATATGAAATATATAGATAATCGACTGGAAAAGAGTAACTGGCAACTCGACAAAGTTGTCGCCCCAAGGAAGGCAGTGATTGGCTACTTTATTATGAAGTGTTTCTCATGGTGTAAATTTCTGACCGTGTGTAATTTTTCCTCTTCTATTTAAATGCGGTATACAAATCTCGTTGAATTTTTTTTTATTTCTTGAGGATTGAGGTGAATGTTGGAGAAATTATGAATGTTGCAGTGTGAGCGACACGCGCTTTACCATTATTTACCACGATGACAGTCTCCAGCAAAATATTATATTTTATGTACCATCTCATTAACACCTTATTTCAACGGAGATGAGAGGAGAGAGAGAGAGAGGAGAGAGAATAGAGAGGAGAGAGAGAGAGAGAGAGAGAGAGAGAGAGAGAGAGGAGAGAGAGAGAGAGAGAGAGAGAAAAAGTAAATAAATAAAATAAATAAATTTGTGTCGCTGATAGCCTATCCTTCCACGGGAGTTCAGGTAAGAGTGGCGAGTTCCCTCCTCTCTCTCTCTCTCTCTCTCTCTACTCTCTCTCTTCTCTCTCTCATCGATGGAAAAATTCTGGATATCGAGAGAGGAGAGAGAGAGAGAGAGAGGAAGAGGAGGAGAGAGAGAGAGAGAGAGAGAGAGAGAGAAAGAGACAAAAAAAAAAACAAAAATTGTGTCGCTGATAGCCTATCCTTCCAGAGTCCCCGTACCGGTGGGTGCCCTGTTCTCTCATCTCTCCTCTCTCTCTCTCTCTCTCTCCTCTCTCTCTCTCTCTCTCTCTCGTGTAATGGGTACTGAAGTGTGTTGTGTGTGTGTGATAACCAATAATAATAATAATAATAATAATAATAATAAATAATAATAATAATAATAATAATAATAATAATAATAATACTAATAGCAAGAACACAACCACCAACAACAACAACAACAACAACAACCACAACCAACAACAACTACTAATAATAATAATAATAATAATAATAATAATAATAACCCAAAATGAATAAAATGAAAAAACTAAAATTTGCATAATCATTTGTTGAAGTATACTTGCATAATAAATACAATAATTTAGTTGATGGGTCAGGTATCCAATATGCATCACATCCATGGCATGCAATCATCGTAAGAATCTTATACCTATATACAAGTCCAGGAAAGGATGAGTATGTCTTACTACACCCTTTCACATTTATCAATGAGAATGAGAATGAGAAGCTGACAGATATTTTCCATAACTAAGGGAGATAGTGGAATAGGAGATAGATAGGCTAAAAAAGTTCAAAACGCCAGGACCAGATGAAATATATCCCCAGAGTACTTAAGGAATGCAGAGATTATTAGTGAGCCGTTTAGTTTCTGTCTTTAGGAAATCACTGGAGTCGGGTGAGGTACCAGTAATGTGGAGGCAGGCTAATGTAGTACACATCTTTAAGTGGAGGCAGGCTAATGTAGTACCCATCTTTAAGAAAGGAGATAAAACTTTAGCGTCTAACTATAGACCTGTCAGCTTAACTTCAGTTGTAGGTAAAATATTAGAGTCAATAATAGCGAGGAACATTAGGGAACATTTAGACAAACATAACTTGATAAATCAGTCACAGCATGGCTTCACGAAGGGGAAGTCTTGCCTGACAAACCTGTTAAGTTATTTACAGGAAAGTGTACGAGGCAGTAGATAATGGTGATAGTTATGATATCTTATATCTAGACTTTTTAGTAAAGCATTTGACAAGGTACCCCCATCAAAGGCTCCTAAGAAAGGTTAGGGCCCACGGGATAGATGGGAAGGTGTTAGGCTGGATAGGGTCATGGCTTAGTGACAGGCGACAAAGAGTTGTAATAAAGCGCTCGAAATCTGAGCGGGGCCATGTAGTTAGTGGGGTGCCACAGGGATCAGTATTAGGGCCATTGTTATTTCTAATATATATCAATGACTTGGATAGTGGAATTAGTAGTGATTTTAGTAAATTTGCGGATGACACGAAGATAGGTAGATTAATTAGGTCAGAATCGGATACCATCGCCTTGCAGGCAACTTTAGATAGAATGAATGAATGGACGGATAGATGGCAAATGCAATTTAATATCAATAAATGCAAAGTACTTAGCGTAGGTAGAGGAAACCCACACAATAGGTACATATTAAACAACCAAACTCTGGTAGGTACAGGGTACGAGAAAGATTTAGAAGGTTATAGTTAACTCTGAACTCCGTCTAGGGAAACCAATACATAGAAGCCAGAAACAGGGGCAAATAGGGTACTAGGATTAATTTTTAGGAGTGTTAAAAGTAGAACGGCCGGAAGTAATATTAAAGTTATACTTGGCGCTGGTCAGATCTCACCTAGACTACGCTGTGCAGTTCTGGTCCCCACATTACAGAAAAGATATAGGTCTCTTAGAATCAGTACAGAGGAGAATGACTAAAAGGATACAGGGGATGAGGAGTATTCCTTACGAGGCGAGATTGAAGTTGTTAAATTTACATTCTTTAGACAGACGTAGGTTAAGAGGGGACCTGATAGAAGTCTTTAAGTGGTATAAGGGTTATCAACAAGGGGGATGTAGGCAAAATTCTTAGGATCAGCAACCAGGGTAGAACAAGAAATAACAGGTTCAAGCTTGAAAAATTTAGGTTTAGGAAGGAGATAGGAAAAAATTGGTTCTCAAATAGAGTGGTGGATGAGTGGAACGGACTCAGTAATCATGTTGTTAGTGCTAGGACACTAGAGAGCTTTAAGGAGAAGATTAGAAAGGTTTATGGATGGGGATAATAGATGGAAATAGATAGGTATATTTCATACAGGGACTGCCACGTGTAAGCCTGGTCGCTTCTTGCAGCTTCCCTTATTTCTTATGTTCTTAATATACTTACAAGTGAAACAAGTGCATCAAATAACATGACACTTACACACACACACACACACACACACACACACACAAACTTATATATATATATATATATATATATATATATATATATATATATATATATATATATATATATATATATATATATATATATATATATATATATATATATATATATATATATATATATATATATATATATATATATATATATATATATATATATATATATATATATATATATATATATATATATATATATATATATATATATATATATATATATATATATATATATATATATATATATATATATATATATATATATATATATATATATATATATATATATATATATATATATATATATATATATATATATATATTGTTACATCCCTGAGATGAACCCAACAAGGTCCCCACAATGGACTGGGTAAACGGTCAATCAGGAATTTAATTATTCTTTCTAGGATGTGATATTTCAGTGAATAACGGATGAGGCTACGTCCGCAAGTTTCCGCTAAAGGGTCTCACTCAAGGGAGTAAAGAAATTAAGAACTAAAAGGGGGGTCCTTAAGAAAAGGGAGTAATAAAACTTAACAAGGTTTATTGACAAAAATGCATAAGAAGTTAAATTTAGTGACAATATGGAGAAATCTAGGTTCATGAATAGTTATGCAATTATAGTTATTGTCAATTAATCAAAGCAACACAATTCATAAGATAATACACTTCCAACAGTAACAATATTTATCAGAGACAAAGACTTAATACTTTCATAGGCAAAATTATTATGAAAAGTGACCACACACTTCCCACGACATCCACTCCTACAGCAAAATACACAATACAAGATAAGTCACTGATACACCAGAGTAATATGATTGCTATGCCTCTCGTAAACTCGTTAACACATGAAAACCTCACTTTTAATCACACCGCTAAAGCGAGCAGGTATACACACACCGCTCCAGAATAATATCTCAGTAACACACAGATAATACATCACCTTCAAGTTCACTAAAAATTCAAAATACACAATGGCAACAAATATGCGTAAGAGACAGAGCTCCAGCAATCAGGAACAAAGGATAATTATACTCAGCCATCAGAAGGAGAAAGCGCATGGTGTGGACGTCAGGAGGTCTCAAAGCGGTCTACCCACCTGAGCTGAGACTGGCTGCGGCGCTCTGAGAAAGCCATCAAAATGGCGCACGCGGGAGACGATTTCACTGGTAGCGGCACGATACCCACCACCAGGGCTGACGCAATTGCTCTAAAAAGCTTCCAAGACCGCTAAACCCTCACTCATGTACATAAATATACACGAACATATAATAATACATACTTAAAATAAGATACACTGGAATGTATAACAATGACACAAATAATGGAAAGGTTGTCCTGGGAGTATTACAGTGATAAAAAAAAAAAAAATAGACATTGTCCTCAGGACAAAGCAATAAACACTTAAACTAGGCTACATAATTTATAGAGTAATGTCTGACGGTCATAACAATATATATATATATATATATATATATATATATATATATATATATATATATATATATATATATATATAATATATATATATATATATATTAATATATATATATATATATATATATATATATATATATATAATATATATATATATATATATATAACTGTCATGTTATTTGATGCACTTGTTTCACTTGTAAGTATATTGATAAATGTGAAAGGGTGTAGTAAGACATACTCATCCTCTCCTGGACTTGTATAAGGTATAAGATTCTTACGATGATTGCATGCCCATGGATGTGATGCATAATGGATACCTGACCCATCAACTAAATTATTGTATTTATTATGCAAGTATACTTCAACAAATGATTATGCAGAATTTAGGTTTTTCCATTTTTATTTATTCCGGTTATTATTATTATTATTATTATTATTATTATTATTATTATTATTATTATTATTATTATCATTATTATTATTAATTATTATTATTATTATTATTGTTGTTGTTGTTGCTGTTGTTGTTGTTGTTGCTGTTGTTGTTGTTGTTGTTGTTATTATTATTATTATTATTATTATTATTATTATTATTATTATTATTATTATTATTATTGTTATTATTTGTTATCACACACACACACACACACACACACACACACACACACACACACACACACTTCAGTACCCATTACACGAGAGAGAGAGAGAGAGAGAGAGGAGAGAGAGAGAGAGAGAGAGAGAGAGAGAGAGAGAGAGAGAGAGAGAGAGAGAGATGAGAGAGAGAGAGAAGGAGAGAGAGAGGGGGGGGGGCGGAAAAAAAAGGCCACCCGTACGGGAACTCTGGAAAGATAGACTATCAGCGACACAAAAATTTCTCTCTCTCTCTCTCCTCTCTCTCTCTCCTCTCTCTCTTCTCTCTCTCTCTCTCTCTCTCTCTCTCTCTCTCTCTTTCGGAATCCAGAATTTTTCCATCAGTGAGAGAGAGAGAGAGAGAGAGAGAGAGAGAGAGAGAGAGAGAGAGAGAGAGAAAGCGAGAGAAAGGAGGGAACTCGGCACTCTTACGTGAACTCCGTGGAAGGATAGGCTATCAGCGACACAAATTTATTCTCTCTCTCTCTCTCTCTCTCTCTCTCTCTCTCTCTCTCTCTCTCTCTCTCTCTCTCTCTCTCTCTCTCTCTCTCTCTCCGTTGAAATAAGGTGTTATTGAGATGGTACATAAAATATAATATTTTCTGAAGACTGTTACCGTGGTAAATAATGGTAAAGCGCGTGTCGCTCACACTGAACATTCATAATTTCTCCAACATTCACCTCAATCCTCAAGTAATAAAAAAAGATTCAACGAGATTTGTATACCGCATTTATATAGAGAGGAAAAATTACACACGGTCAGAAATTTACACCATGAGAAACACTTCATAATAAAGTAGCCAATCACTGCCTTCCTTTGGGCGACAACTGTGTCGAGTTGCCAGTTACTCTTTTCCAGTCGATTATCTATATATTTCATATTGATTTATCCTATATTCATGCATACATGCACATGCTTATATATATATATATATATATATATATATATATATATATATATATATATATATATATATATATATATATATATATATATATATATATATATATATATATAAATATATATATATATATATATATATATATATATATATTTTTTTTTTTTTTTTTTTTTTTTTTTTTTTTTTTTCACGTGCATTGAGTACATACGCTATCTTTTGACAAAAGTGGAATTCGAGTAAAATTTATAACGAAAATAAAAATACCGCTTATGTTTACATGCTTTGAAAAACAATCCGACAGTGTAAGGGTTAAACCATCAACACAGAGTCATCTTCCGACGAGCTGGTTGCTGCAGCTGCAATTTTGCTGTGCTTGAAGAAAAAAAAAAAAAAAAACATAAGAAACGGTTGTGGACTCGTTCCTAGCTAGCGAGAAGGAATGCGAAAAATTTCGCAGACTATTTCTGGTATATATGGGGATCTTTGGGATCCCATTTATATTTCTTCTCATGTACCAACTCCAAAAGGTATACTTTGGACGCATGTCTCCAAACAATACCCATACTACTGCCCATGATGCCTTCAGGTACAGTACACATGTGCTGGATTCCTCAGTGACAATGTGAACAAACCGATTCCCAGTCTATTTTCCAAAATTTTGATAAATAAGTTTTAATATTTAATTTATTCATTGTATATAATGGTACAGTCAATGGTTAGTACTAAAACTCTTTCCAACAATATTCTTACCATTTTCAATATTATAATAATAGCTGTTCTCATTTGACCCTTTAAAAATGCCGTGAAGGCAACCGATTCAGACTGACAGAGCGGTTTCCCAGCTGGGCCGGCAATTCAGCAAATCCCGGTTGCATTTCGTTCCCGGCTGCATATTCCCGGCTAAAACCAGCGCGAATTGCGTCGTGTAAACCCGCCTTTAGGAAGAGGCTTTATAACTAAAAGGTGTTACTAAAACTGAGACCAGAGTTAACAATCGTTCCTTGACTTATCAGAATGATTCTATAGGTATAGGCACTCTCATTTCCTGGCCAAAGGATCGATCCTTAGTCTTCTCTGGATATCTGGGATAAAATACAAGATCCTTCGATAGATAACCCTGCTCTACCATCTTACTTGGGCGTCTTTATCTCGTTTCCCTTCCGGCTGATTTATCGCAGCAGTGGTAGACGATCACTATACTTACTGGGCGTCTTTATCTCGTTTCCCTTCCGGCTGATTTATCGCAGCAGTGGTAGACGATCATTATACTTTACCTAACATCTTGCCTTATCCAATCAAATGCTGCGAGTCTACCAAGCATTTCTGAGCGTCCTTTGACAGACTTCTAAATCAACAAAAATGAAGCAATTAACGCAAGTTATTCACCGACTTCGTAACTTCTGATGTTTCTATAATTTCTGAATGAGGCAGAACAAAGGTTGTGTTCTTCAGTGCCTGAAGAAACTAATTCCCTTCATCTATCCACTCGACACAATTAACCTTTCGGACAACCATCCGCTTCTGCAATGACAGTTCTCCATCCCCTACATTGAACATACTTGCACTACCCTTTACTTAAAACCTCTTTGGTAATGCTTTCATTAATTATTTTCGTTTTAAATATCTAAACTAGTACAATGTTCAATAGCGCTGAGTAGAATGATTAATATATATATAGAAATTACAGGTCTGTAAAAGAGCTTAGGCTCAACAGACCTAGGTTTAGATATTGCGGTATATTGTTTTTTAAACGTAATCAGTACTTATTAATTATTATACACAAGCCAATAAAGATATCATTATCATTATCATTATCATTATCATTATCAAATGGAAATTTAATACTTTATTTTTTTGGTAAAACAACTTCCATGAAATCATAATATGCTCTATGTCATCTCTGTCAGTTCTCAAATGTGTTAACTCTTTACAGGAACTTTATCCTTTCATATAACGAGTAGGGATTCAAAATATATAAGAGCTCCATTCACACAATCTTATGAAGCAGGATGGAGCCAAAAGGTTTTCGTCTCGTGTTCTACTTTCATTTCACTGATTGCCCTAATTTCTTATACTCTTTCACAAAGTTGTATATCTTGCTATCCTACAGCACCATTTCAATGTTTAATACCTTTCTTAATTTGCTACATAAATACTTGCCTTAAATGGCTTCACTGCACTAGACTTTCTACTTTCAGTCCCATATTATCCATCTCTCCAAAGTAAAAGTTAGCCAGTACGTTTTCTCTTCCATCTTTTTCAATGGTAAACTTTGTTTAATTTATTTCCCCCTTCCTATGGTATGATGAAGATTACCGAGATACAGGAACAAATTAGCCAGCATTTTGGGATCCTTTTATGATTACACAATGTGGATGGGGATGGGGGTGCTTGGGTGGCTTAAGGATCACTGGTTTAGTACATTAGGAAACAGTGCAACGACAATGTTTCCTTTTGCTTTAGTAATTGATTTAATATGACCTCTGTGATATTCGTCTAACATAACACTGGATAATGGAAAATCCTCACCATCCAAGTTAGCAGCCGGATCATCTACGTTTGCCTCCGCGATTTAATTCATAGCCACTGTCTCCAAGATAAAATTTCAGCCTTAATGTATGTAATCGACGTGAAACAAGCAAGACAAAATCAAGAGAAATGTATTGTTAAGGTAAACCTCACAATGTAATTTTCATTTTTATCAAGCTCATAATATTACTCTAAATATTTATTTTTCTATAGTGTGTGTGTGTGTGTGTGTGTGTGTGTGTGTGTCTGTGTGTGGAGAGAGAGAGAGAGAGAGAGAGAGAGAGAGAGAGAGAGTCTAACTTAGAGATAAATTACATGACTATGTAAGAACACACACAAACACAAACGCACAAAAACATACACGAGTTAGGTACGATTGTTCTAACGACCATTGGTCTAATACCAATTAGTCCAATGCGATTTGGTCTAAAACCTCCTCGCCCAAAAAATACGATTGGTCAAAAGAGAAGATTGGTTTAATACCACTTGGTCCAATGCGAATTGGTCCACTATGGATTTTAGGGACCGTGAGGCTTTGTTTTTCGCAAATATCTCTCAAACGAATCAGTTGATCGGAATGGTACTTCAACACAGTGTACAAGACACCTTCCGCTAAATTTTGATTATTATTATTATTATTATTATACTAATATGAGAGAGAGAGAGAGAGAGAGAGAGAGAGAGAGAGAGAGAGAGAGAGAGAGAGAGAGAGAGAAAGAGAATGCGTCCAGTGGTGTCACACACTTTCATTTCACTGCTTCATGAACGTCCCGGAATAATTCGCTTTAAAGGCAAGGGTTTAAAAATTTTCGAACCGCTTCAAATTCCTTCGCTCACCAAAACACAAAGTGTTATTAGAAGTTTACTTTTATAACAGAGTTAATCTATTCGTCTAAGCCCTCCTTCATCATAGATTCGACTGTGTGTGGAACTGTCATTTCCGAAAGAGGAAAGGAAAAGCTTGCAGTAAATGGCTATTTGTTAACACTGCGCATAAAGAGAGTTAAAAAAAACAAAAACAAGCGGCAAAGAAACATTTTACTGGAGACGCGAAAATAGACCATGTAAAGAAACTGCAGTAACTCATTATGAAGATAACAGTCGTATCGTAACACGAGAAAGTGAACATACTTGTGGATCTGGTGAAGCCAGTCGAGTTGATGTAGTGAAATGTCGTAATACAATAAAACAAAAAGCTACTGAAACCGGAGACAAGCCTTTCCATATAATTCAAGACGTGTGTAGTTCACTGGATTCCTCTATTGGAAATAAAGAGGCTCTCAAGAAAGTAATAAGCAGAATGCGTAAAGAGGGACCAGTAGAGCCAAATAATTTGGATGATCTGTCTATTCCAAATGAGTACCGAAACACACTATCTGGTGAGCAATTTTTATTAAAAGAATTCAGTATTGGTGATGATAAGATGCTTTTATTTAGCAACTGTTTTAATTTGAAGAAACTTGGAAATGATCCACTTTGGATAATTGATGGAACATTCAAGACCGTCCCTACAGTTTTCAAGCAACTGTACATAATTCACGCTCCCACTGGACCACATGAGAGGAGTCGCTTGTTGCCATTGGTGAATGTGCTAATGTCACGGAAAAAAAAAAAAAAAAAAACAGAATGCTATATCCAATTATTTTGTGATCTTCTTGATTATGCTGCAGAAAATTAAATCTACTTTTCTCCTGAGATGATAATCACCGACTTCGAAATTGGTGTTATAAATGCAATTAAATCCAATTCTTGGAAACAGCTAAAAGGTGTTGCTTCTTTCATTTGGGACAAAGTATCTATAGAAAAATAACTTCGTCTGGATTGAAAACCTTATATGCCAATGATGAAGATACGCCAGATGGCAGCACCAGCCTTCCTACCTGCCAGTGAAATCGAGGATGCATGGCTAGAACTCAAGGACACAATTCCAGATGAAGGCATTTCTGTTATCAATTATTTCGACGAAAATTAAGTTAGGGGAAAAATTCTGAGAATATTACGAGGTCAAGAAATACGATCTCCTCCCCCTTTTTTTCACCGTCATTATGTTCATTACACGACAGGATAGAACTTGGTATACCAAGAACTCGAAATAAAGTAGAAGCATGACATCGGCGATCAGAGGTATTACAAGGTTCTGTACATATCGGAATTTTCAAACTTATTAACGAAATGCAAAAGGAACAAAAGAATGTGGAAGAACAGATTGAATGCATCGTTCGAGGAGAGTCTAGCATTAAGCTAAAGAGAAAACACATTAAACATGAACAAAGAATCTTAACTGTGTTTAACGAGAAAGACAATAATGATGTTTTAGAGTGTCTCCGAGCACTGGCTCATAATTTAAAGTTTTAGTCCGAAGTGGAAAATATTGTACATCGTGTTTAATTTTTCAAAATACTTTTAGGAATTTTTAATATATTTTAATAAGATTATTTTTCAAAATACTTTTAGGAATTTTTGATATATTTTAATGAGATTAAGTCATACTACTATGTTTGTACTTTAATGTAAGAAGATTGAAGATTTTTTTCATAGTCTTTTTAGGTATCTTTATTTTTTATTTATTTATTTATTTATTTATTATTATTATTATTTTTTTTTTTTAATGAAATAAAGGTATACCAGTCCTATATATCCTATATACCAGTTCTAGTCTAGATGTCTTTAGACCAATTGGTCTATTAGACCAGTTGGCATTAGACCAGTCGTCATTAGATCAATAGACACTGGACCAATCATCTGAGACTGCACACACACACACACACACACACACACACACACACACACACACACACACACACACACATGCACACACATAATTCTTACTCCCTTTGCAGACACCCTTTACTGGACCGGTGGGACAGACGCCTTTCGTCACGGTTACTGGGTTTACCTAATGACGGCCCAGCCCGTCATGCCCTTACACTGGGCTGGAGGGAATGAATCCAATCCACGCAGCGTTGACAGTCAGCCGGAACCCGACAGCCATCACTGTGCCGGCCTGACCTCCCAGGGGCTCACTGCGCGCCCATGCACCCAGCGTCATCCCTACATATGCCACGTCATGTGAAGTGGTCTCAGTGCATGTAGTCTGAGTGTTGTGTAATTCGAATAGAAACTCTATAATAAAAACAAAAGAAAAAATAAATACATAAATAAACCAAATCAGGTTGCCATGTACGTTATTTGATATTTCATGTGCATTTCAAATAATATAATGTATGATACGTAGACTCTATCACATCTGAGTAGTATTTCAGACATGTATAAAGCAGACTCTAGTGTAATGTTGTGGTTATAGTAGTTATAGCGGTGCCACAGGAGTCGAAGCGAAAACCTTAGCAGTACATGGTTATTGCATTATTTACCGATAGGTCCAAGAACGTCATTTAGTTGTACATACGTACATATTAAGGGAATGTTAACTTTTTTTTTATTTGTATTATTTTAGCCTCTTTTTTTATATTTAAAGTTAGGATTAATTAATACTGTAGGCATTAATATTATTGATTTACCATATAAATGTATTTAAGGACAAAATAATTCAATACAAGAGGACAAATTCCCAAGCCCCTTTTCATTTTTTTTTTTTTTCGCGATTTTTGTGTAGACGCTGCCTGCGACAGAGTTCAGTGCTAACTATAGCTCCTAAATCTTTCTCGTGCCCTGTAGCTACCAGAGCAAAGTTTGACAGGAATAATGGACATTTTCTAACGTTTTGCAATGAAAAGAGTTAGAAAATAAAACTTGCTTGTCAAAGACAAAAATTGTGTTACATAGTGAATTATTAAACAGGTATTCTCCTATTATTTATTATTCCTCTTCAACATATAGCTGTCACAAACTTACACTATTCCTTCTTTCTTCTTGATACTCTGATGCAAAGAAATAAAATATGTTTTCCTTTATTTTCCAGTGAAAATATCTTTTGAGTGTTTATAACTGTAATATATATCATATACGTAGATTGGAAATGGTTCATATATTACAACTTGCCATATATTTTGATATCCAACTAGCAAGATTATGACGTATAATACTGCATGTAGAACATGCAATAAAATACACAAAAACCATATTCTTAAAGCACAGAACATTTGAAAAAAAAAAAAAAAAAGCCTGCATACACACCCTGGCGTTTGCTTAAGATCACTGATCCAATATGGACGAACTTTACAACGGGTAGAACCAGCGTGCCTTGGTCCCGCTGCCCAAAGGCACACTCAGTTGTGACCCATTTTATTCCCCCATACAACCACACATGGGATAACATGCGGCTTTCCAGACCACCGATACTGTTAAACCAGAAGTGTGTCACTTTACTATAAAAGAGTCTCCAATCGATTGAGATAGGAAGAAAGATTTTAAAGTACTTGACGTCTGTGGTGTTATCTCAGTGTTTGGATAAGGCGATAGTTGCGCGAGTTGCGAGGCAGAAACCTTCGTTCACATGCAGATAAGTCG
Source organism: Scylla paramamosain (assembly GCF_035594125.1). Lineage (NCBI taxonomy): Eukaryota > Metazoa > Arthropoda > Malacostraca > Decapoda > Portunidae > Scylla > Scylla paramamosain. The sequence goes on from NC_087163.1 coordinate 18,421,386, forward strand.
AAACATGCAAAATAAGGCAAAACGATGGGTCTGACAAAGGAATATATTAAAATAAGAAAGCTGCGTCGTCAGAAGTTCCGTACTGAGAAATATTTTCGAGACTGAAATTGCAATATTTATATGCGTTGTACACCAATAGATGCTTCTGGCCAAATCATCGTTGTACCCTACAAGGGCCAGGCGGAGTGGTGTGGTAGAGATGTGCGGTAACAAAATTGGAACCCCTCAGCAGGAGCGCTCGGGGAATCAAACTGATGAGTTGTAAAGAAAAGAAACTAAATCAGGAATAGCTTTCAGAAATTCGATAGCTTTGTTTAATGAAACATGCAATAAGTTACATTTCCAGGGTGAGACTACATAAGTAAAATGGAATATTGCTAATGGATTATTCTTGATACATGACATAACCCAATATTCAATATACTCTATCGTATTCTCCCACCAGAACTGCATGCCGACCTTATTGTTGATGATGTTTCCTCCATCTCAGTGATGACGACTCTCTTATCAGACAGAGACAAGCTTTCTGTATTGAACTCTCTTCTTGTAGCCTTAGCTCTCCCTTTTTTTTTTTCTTTCTAAAGGCCAAAACGTGCATGCTAATGGTAGTAAAATTATGAATATGACCCATGTCCTTGGCATAAATCTCAAACTTTACAGACTTTTTTGTCACTGCCTGAAACAGATTTTGAACAAAAACGATTCTGTCACATGTTATCTAGATTCTTTTTGAACAAAATGGTAATGAAACTACAACACAAATTAAAGAATAAGGAGAGTGCGCATGTATACCTGAAGAAGGAGGTCCTTCACTATATCTCTGCGACGCACAATCAGTCAGAGTCAGCGTGTCATACAACGAACGTCGCCAGTCTTCTTGATTGCCGCTGACACCTGCCAAAAATGTTATGATGAGTTCGTAAGATTTTTTTTTTTTATTTATAGTCTGAAAAGGTCTTATGTGTATCATATGCATCAACTGTCGGTTTGAATATGGCTCTGAATTTGAGAGAGAGAGAGAGAGAGAGAGAGAGAGAGAGAGAGAGAGAGAGAGAGAGAGAGAGAGAGAGAGAGAGAGAGAGAGAGAGAGAGAGAGAGAGAGAGAGAGAGACTTGTGTAAATGATAGTTTTAATACAACTATCACTACATTACAGTTTGTTTTGGTCAATTATAGTGTCCTTTGATGTGTATGAAACAATGATGAAAAAATAACCAAAGCAACATGTGATTTCAGAGGGTAATTAATGAAGCAATTATTTTTTTGGAAAACCGCACTTTTAATATCATAATTATACTATCTAATCTTGATAAATTCCGACGTGTTTTGAATTAACATGATAACCGTTTCGAGGCATCTTTTTTTCTTAATTATTTCCGAAATATTTGGCCTGACCCGCGACGACCTGGTCTGCCACTTGTAGCCCTCATCTTAAATCGGTTATGTAATAATCTGCAACTGCCACGCAGCTTCCTGTTACCTAATAATCTAATTTGGAAAATATTTTAAAACTTAACGAAACCTGAACTAACAGACACCTAAATACTAAAAACTAGATATCAGTAATTTCTAAATTTGCTGATGTGTACGGTTTTAGGGAGTGGAAATAATTCTACAGAAAAAGTAATAGTAAATTTCTGAGAAGTAGCAGTCACCAAATGGCAGCAATGAGCTCAAGTTACAAGCAATTTCAATTTTTTTAAGAGCCATTCTATGTACATATTAATGTATTTAGCGTATTAAGATAAATAAAGAAATAAACAAATGAACCATTATTTCTGAGTAGTAACAGAGGTAAAGCCTTACTGTATCCAGGAAAGCATATATTAGAGTCACTTTTCTGGTGCATATGAAATATTAGGTCTTCCACAGTTTTTTTTTTTTTTTTTCTTTTCTAATCTGGTACACAGTTCATATGAAACATATTAATGCAGACAGCATAAATCATAAGCAACATAAACATACAAATGAAAATACTAGATGACATAGAACAACTTCGTAATATAAGGAAATATTAATTTTTAATTGGAAATTGGCGACTCGACTAACTTGTTGAGAATGGTCGCTGCGCGTGAAATCAAAACAAACACCACATGTACTGCAGGACGCTAGTGAATGTGCCTAAACGGCCTAGTTGAACCTGTGACACACTCGGTTAGCTGTACTGGACGCCACTTGTCTCTCTGACAGTAGCTGTCAACCACTTCTTCACCTCAGCATCATTAAGAAATTTATGGTCATCTCTATTTGAATAAAGAGTTGCACAACACGCTGATGGCGTGGTTGCAAATTCTTGTGACATCTGAGAGAAGTTTGTTTTGGTTTCAACGACTGCGACCACTCTCGCAATGACTATATCAATTACTCGTATATCACGATATCACTGAGAATATTTGGTCATATTAAGTACATAGTACAATCGTATTTCTTATATTTTTGTGTCTAAATCAAATGGGTTATAAATCTGTAACGTGCCGTATTTAAAAATAGTGATGAGTATACCTGCCGACCTCAACACATTATGATTTTGTAGTATTATCTCTTGAAATTAACAAAGCAAAATGAGAATATTTCTATGGAGGGAAAAAAATAAAAAAATAAAAATAAAATTATTATATATATATATATATATATATATATATATATATATATATATATATATATATATATATATATATATATATATATATATATATATATATATATATATATATATATATATATATATATATATATATATATATATATATATATATATATATATATATATATACATACATATATGTTCTTTTGCTCTCTTTGATCAACCTCTTTGTTATCAATGCAGGATTTAAACTTGGCGAGCAGGCCTTCGAAAATTTGTTTGTTCCACCACTTAGGCTTAACGTTTTGATTAACGTTTTGATAACGATTTTTCACAGGCCGGCATTCTTGCACAGCTTTTTAATATTTATCAGTGAAAATTTTCCATTGAAAATTAATATCTGTGGTGGTACGTAACACCAGTCGTTTTGGTTAAGCACTGATCTGAGTTTGCAAAAATATGCTTTTCTATAGTCAGGGACTTTTTTTTTTTTTTTTTCTTTTATTTGATTCGTTAGCCAAGAAGTTTATGACAAAGGTGATTGCGCGGTGGTCGCTATTACAAATAGTAAGAGAGTGGGTAACAGGACAGAACCTTGAGGAACAACACTGTTAAAAGATTTAGGAGAACAGTGATCATCTATCACAGTGACCGTAGAACGGTCACAAAGGAAGAATAGAAGCCGTAGGAGGGAAGTTTGGAAATCAAAGCTTTAATTGTGCCAGACTCTATCAAAAGCTTTTGATATGTCTAAGGCAAAAAGCAGAAGTTTCACCAGAATCCCTAAAAGAGGATGAACAAGACTCAGTAAGGAAAGTCAGAAGATCACCAGTAGAGTGGCCTCCACGGAACCCATACTGACGATCAGATAGAAGGCTGTGAAGTGATTGATGTTTCAGAATCTTCCTGTTGAGGATATATTGCAAAGCTTTAGATAACCAGGAAATCAAAGCAATAGGACGGTAGTTTGAGGAATTAGAATGGTCACCCTTTTTAGGAACAGGCTGAATGTGGGCAAACTTCCACAAAGAAAGTTAGATGTTGACAGACGGAATTGGAAGAGTTTGACTAAGCAAGGTGGGAGCACGGACTGCAGGGATTTATTGAACAATAAAGTCAGACGTTTGACTAATTCTGATTTCGCTTGTTTTAGGATTTTATTTATTTATTTTTTTTTTTTTTATGTAGGAAGGACACTGGCCAAGGGCAACAAAAATCCAATAAAAAAAAAATACCCACTGAAATGCCAGTCCCATAAAAGGGTCAAACCTGTAGTCAATAATTGATGAATAAGTGACTTGAAACCTCCATCTTGAAGGAATTCAAGTCATAGGAAGCTAGAAATACAGAAGCAGGCAGGCAGTTCCAGACTTTACCAGAAAAAGGGATGAATGACTGAGAATACTGGTTAACTCTTGCGTTAGAGAGATGAACAGAATAGGGGTGAGAGAAAGAAGAGTCTTGTGCAGCGAGGCCGCGGGAGGAGGGGAGGCATGCAGATAGCAAGATCAGAAGAGCAGTTAGCATGAAAATAGCGGTAGAAGACAGTTAGAGATGCAACATTGCGGCAGTGAGAGAGAGGCTAAAGACAGTCAGTTAGAGGAGAGGAGTTGATGAGACAAAAAGCTGTTGATTCCACCCTGTCTAGAAGAGCAGTATGAGTGGAACCCCCAGATATGTGAGCCATACCCCATACATGGACGGATAAGGCCCTTGTACAGAGTTAGCAGGTGGGGGGATGAGAAAAAATGGCGGAGACGTCTCAGAACACCTAACTTCATAGAAGCTGTTTTAGCTAGAGATGAGATGTGAAGTTTCCAGTTCAGATTATAAGTAAAGGACAGATCGAGGATGTTCAGTGTAGAAGAGGGAGACAATTGAGTGTCATTGAAGAAGAGGGGATAGTTGTCTGGGAGGTCATTCCTTCTTGCTGGAAATTTACCTACATTCAGCCTGTTCCTAAAAGGGTGACCACTCTAATCCCTCAGACTACCATCCTGTTGCTTTAATTTCCTGCTCCTCTAAAGTTTTTTAATCTATTCTCAACAGGAAGATTCTTAAGTATCTATCACGTCACAACCTTATTTCTGATCACCAGTATGAGTTTCCTCAGAGCCACTCTACTGGTGATCTTCTGGCTTTCTTTACTGAATCTTGGGGATTTTGGTGAAACTTTTGCTGTTTCCTTAAACATATCAAAGGCTTTTGATAGAGTCTGGCACAAAGCTTTGATTTCAAAATTATCCCCCTACAACTTTTATCCTTTTCTCTGTAACCTCATCTCAAGTTACCTGTCTGACCTTTTATTGTTGCTGTGGTAGACGATCACTGTTTTTCTTCTAAGTCTATTAATGCTGGAGTTCCTCCTGTCAATCACTCTATTAATCATCAATGATCTTCTAAATTAAACTTCTTGTCCTATCTACTCTTATGCTGATGATACCACCCTGCACTTTTCCCTGTCTTTTCTTAAATGTCCAACCCTTCAGGAATTAAACAGCCCACACAGGGAAGCCACAGAGTGCCTAAATTCTGATCTTTTTAAAATTTCTGATTGGAGCAGAGCAAGCTTATTATTGTTCAATGCTTCAAAAGCTCAATTCTTCTCTCCATCAACTCAATATAACCTTCCAGATAATTATTCCCTCTTCTTCAGTGACATTGTAACTGTACCCCTCTTCTGCAATGAACATCCTCAGTCTGTCCTTTACTTATAATATAAACTATAAATTTCACACCTCATCTCTAGTTAAAACAACTTCTAGGAAGTCAGACATTTTGAGTCATCTCCACCAATTTTTCTCAGCCCCCCATCTGCTAACTTTGTACAGGGGCCTTATCCATCCATGTATGGATATGCTTCACATGTAGGGGGGGGGATTCCACTCATACTACCCTTTTTGACTGGGTGGAATCAAAAATTTTCATCTTAACAACTTCTCTCCTCTACCTGATTGTCTTCAGCCTTTCTCTCATTGCCACAATGTTGCATCTCTTGCTATCTTCTACTGTTATTTTTATGCTAACAGCTCTTCTGATCTTACTAACTGTATGCCTCCCCTCCTCCCATGACCTCACTGCACGAGACTTTCATCTTTCTCTCACCCCTATTTTGTCCACCTTTCTAATGCAGGAGTTAACCAGTATGCCTACATGCACAAGCTGAGGTTGACAGACACCCTCACTGCCCCTGGAACCCAGCACAGCCAAACACCCCAGAACACCTGCTGCTACACTGCTTTCCCACCACTCCCACCACATTGCTCTCCTCCACTGACCTGTATCACTCCATATCCACATGTCATCACTAGCAGACCTCCTGAGTAGTTCCCAAGACCCAGGCTTGGCCTTCAAGATAATCAGACACACCAGGTTCTTCCTCCAGAAGACAATTCACCAGAATTTAAGCAAATAATGTGTCTGTAGCCAGCACCTTCAGGGCACTAAATGCTGTGTCACCACAGCCCACACAACCCCTATCAGATTTCCAACAAGACAAAACTGGGCCCACAAGTTGATACTCTGTTTTTTCCTGTTGTGTTATAATGTCATGATGGTAGAAGGGACATATTTTCTCCTGGAATCACCACGTTTGTCAGTATATTTGTGCAGGAAAGTTTTGGCCTTGTACATATATGCTTTCACCAACAACATTTATTTTTTATGGGAGACCATGACCACCTCATGCAGTTATGTCTGGAGACTGTGCTGGAAAGTTTTTCTTTTGTGGTTTTCTGTCCTGGCAAGGCAATTGGCAAGTTATTGGCTGAAGCAATGACAAAAGAGTTCTATGAAATATTTACGAGAGATAATGAGGGAGAGATGAGGGAGCCACCACAAATTAATGGTCACACACAGGTGTGGAGCAATTGGGTATGGTAGGGGAGAGTACTTGTTATGAAGGAGTCTTGTTCTGGACCAAACTATCCAAGGTGTGCAACTGATCCTCCTAAAGAGAAGGCAGGAGTACTTTCTCTTCTCCGTCAGGGCTACGAGAGAGGGGTGAATGTGAAAGTTGTGTAGCTTGGCTTGGCTATCCCCATTTTTTGTTAATGTATGTATGTATGTACAATAAGAGAGAGAATTATCTTTTTCCTATGCCTGCTTTATTTTTCCTGTGATATCCACTTATCTTCGGCCATGGTCACTGCCCTGGTAAATTGTCATTAACTTCTCATTGGGCTCATATATTAGAAATTGATCTCATCTACCTCCAGCAATGTGACTAAGCTTCATGCACACTGAAAAAGATTGATAAAATTTTTATTGCTAATAGAGGAATGGTAATAGGATGCAATAATCTTGAAATTTAATTTAGAGATATGTATCTACGTGCTTTAAGTTCAGTGCCTCACATGTGCTTTCAGGTATAGTGACTGTTTTCTGCAGTTGGTTGGTTGGCACAACCTGAAACTTCTTGTAGCACAATTTGGTGGTAGGCTACATTTTGGTATTCAGCATGACCTGTATAATCAGGAGCAGATGTCTCCCCTCCTCAATGCTCAGTATGCCCACTACGTGCAATCTGCTGGACTTGAGGCTGTGGCTGTGGTAGCCAGTGCCACACCAGCCCAGGTCTTGCATGCTGCTACACTGTTTCACATGTAAAAATTAGCACAATAAACCAGTATGATAATATAATGATATGATTATATTACAAGTGGTCACTTAGATTGAGATTTGCAAAAATTTAAATGAAATACAAAATAGTTAAAGCTCAACCAGATTACTGAAAAATCCAAGAGAGAATTATCAGAATTGTATTGCAGTGGTAGGAAATAATTTGTTTTTCCACAGTACCAAGCTTAACAAGAAAGTTACCAGTAGCCCAATCTGGCTGTCATCTGATTGTTGTGTTTTTTTTTTTTTTTTTTATGTAGGAAGGACACTGGCCAAGGGCAACAAAAATCCAATAAAAAAATATGCCCACTGAAATGCCAGTCCCATAAAAGGGTCAAAGCAGTAGTCAAAAATTGATGAATAAGTGTCTTGAAACCTCCATCTTGAAGGAATTCAAGTCATAGGAAGGTGGAAATACAGAAGCAGGCAGGGAGTTCCAAAGTTTACCAGAGAAAGGGATGAATGATTGAGAATACTGGTTAACTCTTGTGTTAGAGAGGTGGACAGAATAGGGGTGAGAGAAAGAAGAAAGTCTTGTGCAGAGAGGCCGCAGGAGGAGGGAAGGCATGCAGTTAGCAAGATCAGAAGAGCAGTTAGCATGAAAATAGCGGTAGAAGACAGTTAGAGATGCAACATTGCGGCAGTGAGAGAGAGGCTGAAGACAGTTAGTTAGAGGAGAGGAGTTGATGAGACGAAAAGCTTTTGATTCTACCCTGTCTAAAAGAGCAGTATGAGTGGAACCCCTCCAGACATGTGAAGCATACTCCATACATGGACGGATAAGGCCCTTGTACAGAGTTAGCAGCTGGGGGGGGTGAGAAAAACTGGTGGAGACGTCTCAGAATGCCTAACTTTATAGAAGCTGTTTTAGCTAGAGATGAGATGTGAAGGTTCCAGTTCAGATTATAAGTAAAGGACAGACCGAGGATGTTCAGTGTAGAAGAGGGGGACAGTTGAGTGTCATTGAAGAAGAGGGGATAGTTGTCTGGAAGGTTGTGTCGAGTTGATAGATGGAGGAATTGAGTTTTTGAGGCATTGAACAATACCAAGTTTCCTCTGCCCCAATCAGAAATTTTAGAAAGATCAGAAGTCAAGCGTTCTGTGGCTTCCCTGCGTGAAATGTTTACCTCCTGAAGGGTTGGATGTCTATCAAAAGACGTGGAAAAGTATCATCAGCGTAGGAGTGGATAGGACAAGAAGTTTGGTTTAGAAAATCATTAATGAATAATAAGAAGAGAGTGGGTGACAGGACAGAACCCTGAGGAACACCACTGTTAATAGATTTAGGAGAAGAACAGTGACCGTCTACCACAGCAGCAATAGAACAGTCAGAAAGGAAACTTGACATGAAGTTACAGAGAGAAGGATAGAAACCGTAGTAGGGTAGTTTAGAAATCAAAGCTTTGTGCCAGGCTCTATCAGAAGCTTTTGATATGTCCAAGGCAACAGCAAAAGTTTCACCAAAATCACTAAAAGAGGATGACCAAGACTCAGTAAGGAAAGCCAGAAGATCACCAGTAGAGCAGCCTTGATGAAACCCATACTGGCGATCAGATAGAAGGTTGTGAAGTGATAGATGTTTAAGAATCTTCCTGTTGAGGATAGATTCAAAAACCTTAGATAGGCAGGAAATTAAAGCAATAGGATGGTAGTTTGAGGGATTAGAACAGTCACCCTTTTTAGGAACAGGTTGAATGTAGGCAAACTTCCAGCAAGAAAGAAAGGTAGATGTTGACAGACAGAGCTGAAAGAGTTTGACTAGGCAAGGTGCAAGTACAGAGGCACAGTTTCGGAGAACAATAGGAGGGACCCCATCAGGTCCATAAGCCTTCCGAGGGTTTAGGCCAGCGAGGGCATAGAAAATATCATTGCAAAGAATTTTAATAGGTAGCATGAAGTAGTCAGAGGGTGGAGGAGAGGGAGGAACAAGCCCAGAATTGTCCAAGGTAGAGTTTTTAGCAAAGGTTTGAGCAAAGAGTTCAGCTTTAGAAATAAATGTGATAGCAGTGGTGCCATCTGGTTGAAATAGAGGAGGGAGAGAAGAAGAAGCAAAGTTTTGGCAGGTGTCTACTGCCTCCTCTGTGTTACAGAGGTTGAGGCACCTGCTCTCATTGTGGCTGAAGCTCACCAGCTGGTGTAGTTATTTTAATAGAATAGCTTCATCACTTTATACTTTTTACCTAGTTTCATTATATGTTTTATAGACCATACCTCATAAGAACAAAATTCTGTTGTGCATATGGACCTTCATAATAGATTATTTCCATTCCTGGTTGTTTTGGTCACCAGCATCTTTTTTTTTTTTTTCTGAAATATAAGCAGTGATAGAGGATTTTTCATTGTTGGTAACATGTCTAGAAGTCCAGAATGGCTGCAAGATATGTCATTGCCTCTTTGTGACATCAGCTTTGGGAACACCTAGAAGTCACAAGGAGTCTTGAATAAAAAGCAGGAAGCCTGGAAAAGCTGAGAAACTTTATACTAGGCTGAGAGATCCTTGATTATGTGTGAAAAATGGGTCAGGACATTTTCTAGAGTCAGGCAACTGCATCATGATAACATCTTGGCACATACTTTATACCTAAATCAGGTTTTCTTAACCAAGTACTACTAAATTCCTCCAAGCATCACTACATGTGATTTCTGACTGTTCTAAGGTGAAGATGCTGTTGAAAATGTCCTGGTTTAAGAACAGTAGAAAAAATACACAAAATGTGCTGGAATACATATGTAGTTACCATGATGGAATATGACTTCCAGAAATGCAGTGGAAGGAATGATAAATTCAATATTTGAGTTCACAAAAACCTTAATTTGAAGAACATTATAGTTAGAGGCCCAAAATTAAACTACTTTTCTCATCCAAGAAACAAAGCGAGGATTTCTTTTTTTTTTTTTTTTCTTTTGTGCATGTGTGTGTCCAAGGGATGAGATACTCTTGTGAGAGTGAACTAGAAACTTACCAGATATAGAGAAAGTTAACTGTGATAACATACTGGCCATAATCACATGCTATATGGTATGCAGGACTTTATGTGGCCTGAAGTCAAGTCATAAGGATCAGTTTAGGTCAAACTGTCAGTTATTTCAATCTATCAATGCTCAGAACTATATTAATATCTATATAATGTAGGTAATGTAGAGAAGTGTAGTTATATCAAATAGACTATTCAAGACCTAAAGGTATGTTGCTGTGTGAAATTCACTTATATTTACTTGTATTCATCTGGATTTCATCACTACTGCATGTCATCATTTTATTTTTTTACACATTCCTCTTCACTTTATAATTATAAACCTAATGATAAAATAACAGTTATGTGATGAGAAGTTTATCCTTCCTCCATCCATCATCTTTATCACAACACTGTGTACTTCTTTTTTTCAGATAAAGCTTGGGATTTCTTCCATTGACTGAATCTGAGGATGTAGTATCCAACAAAACCAGACAAAACTCACCACTCTCCTGGAACTCTACAAGTGATAAGGAAGGAATTAGTCACTCCTTTAGTTAAATCAGAGACACCTTATTCTGGTATAACTTTGCTGAAGTAGCAGGTTTTTCCCTCTACTAATTTTCTCACTTACATTGAGAAGATAGCATCCTAGCATCCAAGGTTTAAGGGCAACTGGAAGGAACTTTTGAAAAATTGTGGTAAGAAGAAAGAAAACTTAAGCAATGTGGACTGCAAGACATTTGAAAAAAATGTGTGCAATCATCTAATCAATAATGAAAAGCATTCAAAGTTAGCCATTAAGCTGGAAGCTGCACAACCAGAAAATGTAGGGAGAAAATTTGTAGGAGGGAAGGAATCACTGTTAGTGGATAATCCTGAGATTGTTATGCCTTCCATTCAGTGGGTACACTGATTAGTAGCATTTTTTTATTCATGGTTAAGATTGAATTCACTTGTTGTACAAAATCTCTGTTTGCTGGTCATTTGGCAGCAATGGTGAATTTACAACACTGTTGTTGAGCTGTGCTCAACTGTTTTGTGAGGCCCATGAGGCAGGATTTTGTTTAGCATGTTTTTTCCTCACCATTTCAAACAAAAAAGAAATGGTCTTATTGAAATTGATCTTAAAAACTAAACATAATAAGAAACCCACTTACCATTACTCTCTCCTGCTCCTCAGCACCACAGTTGCCAATGTGGTGTGGCATTACACAGACTTCGTACTGGACCAAGACTCCAGCAAGGGTATGCGTGTGTTCACCAAGACACAGGCTTCTCTGAATTAGGGCTGGGCAGGATCCGACAATAAAAGTACTTGTGGCAGGCAGATCCGTGGGATTCAGGTCTGGATCCAATTGCTGGTGGGTCCCACACTGCACAGTGCTCATCGGGATCCATGAGGGATCCAGTTACCAGTGGGACCTGATTACTGGCAGGTCCTGTGCCCCATGTGACACTCGTTTGGATCTGTGAAGGACCTGATTACCGGGAGATGATTACTGGACTCATGAGGCAACCAAATGATTATTGGGATTTGCTTAGCTTTCAGTAGAATTTCAGGCACTGGTGGTGTGATGAATCCAGTGAAATACTATTAATGTCCCATGCCTTGTACTTTTATTTTAATTTTCTGTCACTGCATTAATTGCTTCCCCTTTTACCTAATATAAGATTAACAAATTGTTCAATAATACACAAACTTGAGCAATTACATATTTGATAAATCATAATAAACAGCTCTCAAAGTCTGTACATGATCACATTGTCATAATATGTTTCTTTTAAATTATTAATTTCCATGAACAGTTAAGTTATTAGGAAATGATGGAAAAAAAGTAAAACTTCTTTATTGGGAATTAGAATTTTATTTTTCTATCTTGGACATTATGCTTATGAAACTACGTTTGACTTGTGAGCAAAGTATGCCTGGAGTTTTAAGAGGAAAGATTGAAGCTGGAGTGGGAAATTAATTCATATGTATATTACCTAATTCAAAGTATACTTGCCTAGCTCTATCAACTGAATTATTAAGAATCCCCTTTTCTCTAGCAGCTCAGACATGACTGAAGCCTCATAATTATGAAAACTGGGCATTTCTGATGAGATGTCAATGGTTTTCAATTTTTCCCATACGAATAATAGTTCAAAGTTTGCGATTTTAATGTTTGTGACCTGCAACGTTGACCTATTTATTGCAAACATGGAGACAGTACTGTACTTTTGTAGTCCATTTCTTATTATGCAGTAGTATTAGTATCTGTTTCTCAATGCCTTTTCCTTCCTGTGAATCTGTTCCATCACATAGCAGATCATCCACTTGAATTTAACTTTGGAACCAACAACTTCTGAGTCAGCTACATGTATGTATGTATAAACTTGGTTCACATTCTATTCACAGTTGCACCTGTAAGCTCCTGGGCTCAACAAACATTTCCAAATAATTAATTTGCCAGTTTATAATTTCCTTTGAAATAATTCAGCTTAACATGAATCTTCATAGTTTACAAAACCTTCAACACAGTGAAAACGTTAACAGTGCATGGTTGCTAGCACCAATTGGGGCGCAATGCTGTTTATGTCAAGTTTGTCATTCATGAAAACAAGGTCAAATAATGATGGAGTATCTTTTCCACATGAACAAGTAAATACTGTCAAGTACATGCTGTTGGAGGTGTGGTTGTCGTCAGGCTTCATAGATGGCTGCTTGCTCACTTCCCTTCCCACCAGCCACAGTGTGATTTGCTCAATCAATATTATTGGAATTAAAGTCACCACAGAACAAAACTTGATCAATATCTAAATTCCCAAATTTAGCAGTTACTTGTTTTACTTTTTTGTTACATTCTGCAGAAGAACCTGGAGCCCTATAAATACACCCAAATATTACACCTTTTTGACTAATCATGCATGATACCATTTAAGTGTGTTTCTAAATAACATCTTCATAACTAGTAGAAACAATATCCTTAAATACTAAAATAATAACTCCCCCATGTTCACCACTTATGTCTTTTCTATAAGCTGTATATGTATTGCAATCAAAGAATTAGGTAATTAGTTCATTCTCAATTGACTTAGTTTCAGCAGCACAGTAATTAGAAAACAAAACCCTCGTGTAATAGTGAAGGTTTTGTTTTCTAATTACTGTAGCTAAGGCATCACACTAGCATGAGGTGTTAATTCCATCAACATTTGTATAGATGCACTGGTGGTGTAGATTTTGGTTTTGGATGATTATTTGCTTGAGTCTTCTGTTGCTTATTACCAAACTCCTGTCCTTGATGCCCACATCATTGTTCTTTGTTCCTTGCATCCGTTTTTTTGACAGTTCAATATGCACTTGTCGTTCTTTGAATGTTTGGTCAAGCATTATCCGTGCACAATTTTCCCTTGTGTCCCCAAGATTTCTTTGCTGTCCATTTGCCTTGAAAATGTTCATCTTCATCTCATTTCCCAGTACTACTTTGACTAGCTGTGGCCTATTTTGATGTTCTGCACTCCTTAGGATGGGTTCATTCTAGTCAGTGACTTGATCTCAACATCTGAAATACCAATATCTCGGCAATCTCCTTTACCAGGTTAGCATCATCCTCATACTTTGCAGCAGGCTCTTATGCCATAGATTCCTTGAAGAATCAAGTTGAGTTTCCCATCTGCTATTTTCTTTTCTCTCTTCTCTTAAATTCTTATACTGTATTTGTTCCCAAACGTCTGCCTTAAATTCTGCATTTTCACAGTAGGTTGGGTGTGTGGGTGTTTTCTTGGATTCTTTTTTGTTGTTGGGTGTTGGCGTGAGTGTGGGTGGTTGATTGGGATCCAGATGTAGGTGTTATTTATTTATTTATTTTTATTTTTTGAGTCAGTTTTACTGATGGGTGCTTGTTTATGGTTGTCATGTGGATATGGATGTTTTTTGGAGCTATGGTGCGCGTGAGTTTTTTTTGGGTATCCTGATATGTGTGTGTAAGTGTTTTTTGGTGCTCTTTTTTTTTTGGGGGGGGGCATTTGTTTAGGATGTTGTGAATGTGGGTGCTTGTTTTAAAATCCTGATATAGGTGTAAGTGTTTTTATATTTTGTCATGACGTAGTTTTTTTTTTTTTTTTTTTTTTTTTGTGTGTGTGTGTGTGTGTGTGTGTGTGTGTGTGTGTGTGTTTGGAGTCCTGATGTAGGTTGTGGGTGTTTTTTCGGTCTCAATGAGAGTTTATGCAAACATCAATTTTAGAGCTTATTTTGCTGCGGAGTATCTGAGTCCTTACCATGAGTGTCTGTGAATCTATGTCCTTTCCATGTTGGTGCACCAGCTCAAGGACTTCAGTGCAGCTGAGCAGTATTACATCGCCCAGAGCAGAGTGGCTGCCAGCAGCAGTGCAAAGTCAAATGTATTCCTCAAGCTACTTAAGATATATCTTTGTCCTCCTGTGGAACTATCAGAGGTTAAGTGAATGAGTGATGAGAGAAAAGGAGAGACTGAGGGGAAAAAGAGTAAATAATGAAAGGAAGGCTAGTGCAAAGTCAAACATTTCTCAAGCTTCTCAAGATATACTTCTGCACTCTGTTGGTGTAAGGCTGGAGGTACTGAGTGACTGAGTAGAGAAAGGAAGAAAAGACTGAAGAGAAAAGAAAGTGATAGATGGAAGAATACCGCAATGTCAAATATATTCTTCAAGGTTCTCAAGATATATCTCCACCCTCTGTCTAGGTAAAAGAGGAGGTGTCTAAGGTTGAGTAACTGAGTGAAAGATTGGAGATTAAACTCTTCAGTGAGTGACTAACAGTTGATTTCACTGAACTAAATTAAACCAGCTTACAACTCCCAACTTATCTATCTATTTACCAGGCTGACAATCATACATTGGGTGGCCCAGACAAGGTACCACACATTCACACACACACACACACACATCATCCACACTCTTACCCCTGTCAGCCACTGGTGGAAAGGGATAGTCTCATAGCCCACTGTACTATATCCCAGGAGCCCAAGCACAGCACATCTAAACTAGCAGAAACTTCTTTACAAAAGACCTATCTTACCTTGTAACTCCTAACCTAATCTAACTTAACATAACTTTGCACCAAACAGCAGCAGTGAGGATAACATAGAGTTTGCACCAGCAATAGACCTGCTGTCTGTGCATGCTGTCTGAGAAACTGGAGGTTTCTTCCGTGCTGGCCCTGCTGTGCCACATGTTCCCTCGCCATCATCCACCACAACTTCCATGCTGCCTTCAGGAACTCACTCAATCAGTCAGGTGGAGACTCAGGCGAATGAACACTTGAACATTTGAACATTTATCTATAGCCACTAACAAAAATTACAAATAATAACAGTGAATAATATGAAATATGTGGTGCTTAAAGATTATTGTATATAAATGCTTTGTGAATGTTTTGTTCACTTGAAGGATTATTATATGTAAATGCCTTGTACTGTTAAAGGACTATTATATATAAAAGGCTTTGTACAGTTGAAGGGTTATTGTATGTAAAATGTGAACATTTAAAAGGGCATTGATGACTACTTATAGACCTACCCTTGAGTTTTCAACATGGAGCCCTCCTCATCCTCCTTGCACTAATACCTGCACTGGATGTTTCCATCACTGGCTGTGCATTCTCCTACTGGGTGAAAGTTATTAATTTAGATTGTGTATTATAGTTTCTAGCAGAATAATGTGACAATGTATTGTGATTAAGTTTACAAACCATACTTGTGAAATACATGTATCTGATGACAGTATTTAATGACTACAGCCTTTTTATTTATTTATTTTATTTTATTTTATTATTTCTTTTTTTTTTATGTAGAAGGGACACTGGCCAAGGGAGAGAGAAAAAAAAAAAAAAAAAAAAAAAAAAAAAAAGCCCACTGAGATGCCAGTCCCCGAATAGGGTCCAAAGAGGTATTAAAAAATTCAAGGATAAGTGTCTTGAAACCTCCCTCTTGAAGGAATTCATATCATAAGAAGTGGAAATACAGGAGGCAGGGAGTTCCACAGTTTACCAGAGAAAGGGATTAATGATTGAGAATACTGGTTAACTCTTGCATTAGAGAGGTGGACAGAATACGAGTGAAAGAAAAAAGTCTTGTGCAGTGAGGCTGCAGGAGGAGGGTAGGTATGCAGTTTGCAAGATCAGAAGAGCAGTTAGCATGAAAATAGCAGTAGAAAATAGCAAGAGATGCAACATTGCGGCAATGAGAAAGAGGCTAAAGACAGTCAGTTAGAGGAGAGGAGTTGATGATATGAAAAACTTTTGATTCCACCCTGTCAAGAAGAGTAATATGACTGGTACCCCCCCAGACATGTGAAGCATACTCCATACATGGATGGGTAAGGCCCCTGTACAGAGTTAGCAGCTGGGGAGAAGGGGTGAGAAAACTGGTGGAGACATCTCAGAATGCCTAACTTCATAGAAACTGTTTTAGCTAAAGATGAGATGTAAAGTTTCCAGTTTAGATTATAAGTAAAGGTCAGACTGAGGATGTTCAGTATAGAAGAGGGGGACAGTTGAGTGTCATTGAAGAAGAGGGGATAGTTGTCTGGAAAGTTGTGTTGAGATGATAGATGAAGGAAATAAATTTTTGAGGCACTGAACAATACTAAGTTTAACCTGCCCCAATCAGAAATTCTTGAGATCAGAAGTCAGGCATTCTGTGGCTTCCCTGCATGAACTGTTTACTTCCTGAAGGGTTGGACGTCTATGAAAAGACGTGGAAAAGTGCAGCGTAGGAGTGGATAGGACAAGTTTGGTCTAGATCATTAATGAATAATAGCAAGAGAATGGGTGACAGGACAGAACCCTGAGGAACACCAGTTATTAGATTTAGGAGAACAGTGACCATCTACCACAGCAGCAACAGAACGGTCAGAAAGGAAACTTTAGATGAAGTTACAAAGAGAAGGATAGAACCCATAGGAGGGTAGTTTTGAAATCAAAGCTTTGTGCTAGACTCTATCAAAAGCTTTTCATTGTACTAGTTAATAAATGAGCTGCTTCTTCTTCTAGTACATCTGTGAAGAGGTAACGAAAGAAATGCGGTGATGAAGCTGCTGTATACTGATAAAATAAAATAATACTGTACAAAAGATAAGTGATGAGCTGCCTGCGTGTCACGGGTCTGCCACTGAGGCCTGGCGGGCCTGGACTAGCCATGTCTGCCTCGCTGCGTGTCACGTGTCTGCCACTGAGGCCTGGCGGGCCCGGACTACCCATGTCTGCCAGCGAGGAAGGGCGGACACAGACTGGGGAATGTCGGGATGGTTGCTGGCCGGGTCAGGTCACGGCCAGGGATGGCGTCCAGAGACAAAGGGTGTGAGGGTTGACCTCACACCACGTGGTTGAACGAAGCTGGCGTCAGATCCCAGAGGACGGGAGAATGGAATGTGGGCGGTGGGTGAAGTGTCCCGCCACATTGCTCGGCCACCCATCTATACATGCCCTCGTGCCTACAAAATAAATGGGGTAATACAAGCACATTGAAACACATAATTCACATAATAAAGACGCGCTTATCTGTGTAAGACACGTGATGTATGCACTATAGCCAATCGCAAGGCTCACAACAAAAACGTCAGAAAAGTGAGTAAGCACTTGCAAGTCACAAAACTCACATAACAAAGATGTCAGAAAAGAAAGCACAGTGACCATACACAAAATTCACACTAGCTGTGACAGCACACCGAATAACAGGCCAAGAAAAAACTAGGACAACCCTAGAGGCCTAAAACAAAATAACAAGGCGTTTCTATGCCAAATAAATTGCAAGATAAAAAAGCACAGCAAAAATCATGACACTGCACAAATAACACACATGATGGCGATAATAACTTAAAGTGTGTTGGATGAGTGGCCCATGTTGGGTGCAGAAACGGCCACAAGAAGATACCACAGTTTGCAGCAGAAGACTGATGGCTGTGAAATCCAGCCTCAAAGGGATCAGCAGGAAAACAGTAGAGTTGCATAGATGGCGACTTGAAAAGTCCAACCTTGAAATAGGGACGGCATCGGTGATGGCTTGAAGTCATAAGGGTACAGGCTAGCAGGGCAGGCTTGGAATAAAAAGCTTGAAAGAGGCCCTAAAAGCAGCTTGAAGAAAGCACCTTAGACGTGTAATAGCGTAGCAGTTTGCCTCAGTGATGGCTTAGCAGAATACCTGGAGGCAATGAAGGTAGCTAGGCCAGGAGGACTTGGAGCATCGACTCCCTCCACCATTTTTATGTACTAGTTAATATATGAGCTGCTTCTTCTTTTAGTACTTCTGTGTAGAGGTGACCAAAGAAATGTGGTGGTAAAGCTGCTGTATATTAACATAATAAAATAATACTGTACAAAAGATAAGTGATGAGCTGCCTGGGTGTCACGTGTCTGCCACTGAGGCCTGGTGGACACGGACTACCCATGTCTGTCACCGAGGAAGGGCGGACACAGAATGGGGAATGTAGGGATGGTTGCTGGCCGGGTCTGGTCACGGCCAGGGCTGGCGTTCGGAAACAAAGGGTGTGACGACCTCACATCATATGGTTGACCGAAGCTGGCGTCAGGTCCCAGAGGACCGGAGAATGGAATGTGGGCGACGGGTGAAGTGTCCCGCCACATTGTTCGGCCACCCATCTAGGCATGCCCTCATACCTACAAAATATATGGGGTAATACAAGCACACTGAAACACATAATTCACATAATAAAGACGTGCTTATCTGTATAAGACACGTGATGTATGCACTATAGCCAATCGCAAGGCTCACAAGTAAGACATCAGAAAAGTCATAAAACTCACATAACAAAGATGTCAGAAAAGAAAGCACAGTGGCCATACACAAAACTCACACTAGCTGTGACAGCACTGCGAATTACAGGCCAAGAAAAAGTGGGACAACACTAGAGGCCTAAAACAAAATAACAAGGCGTTTCTATATCAAATAAATTGCAAAATAAAAATGCACTATAAAAATCATAACACTGCACAAGTAACACATGATGGCGATAATAACAAAGTGTGTTGGATGAGTGGCCTGTGTTTGGTGCAGAGACAGCCACAAGAAGACACCATAGTTTTTAGCAGAAGACTGACGGCTGAGAAATCCAAAGTCTTGACGGGATCAGCAGCAAAGCAGTCGAGTTGCATTGATGGCGACTTAAAAAGTACAAACTTGAAACAGGGACGGCATCGATGATGGTTTGAAGTCGTACGGGCATAGGCTAGCAGGGCAGGCTTGGCATAAAAAGCTTGAAAGAGGCTCTAAAAGCAGCTTGAAGAAAGCACCTTAGATGTGTAGTAGCGTAGCAGTTTGCGTCAGTGTTGGCTTAGCAGGTTACCTGGAGGCAATGAGGATAGCTAGGCCAGGAGAACTTGTAGCATCAACTCCTTCCACCATTTTTATGTACTAGTTAATACATGAGCTGCTTCTTCTTCTTGTACTTCTGTGTAGAGGTGACCAAAGAAATGTGGTGGTAAAGCTGCTGTATAATAATAAAATAATGCTGTACTTTAAAAGATAAGTGATGAGCTGTCTGGGGGTCACGTGTCTGCCACTGAGGCCAGGTGGACACGGACTACTCATGTCCGCCACCAAGGAAGGGCGGACACACATTGCGGGATGTAGGGATGGTTGCTGGCTGGGTCAGGTCACAGCCAGGGTTTGCATCTGGAGACAAAGGGTGTGAGGGTTGACCTCACACCATGTGGTTGGCCAAGGCTGGCGTCAAGTCCCAGAGGACCTAAGAATGGAATGTGGGCGGTGGGTGAAGCGTCTCGCCACATGATATGTCTAAAGCAATAGCAAAAGTTTTACCAAAATCTCTAAAAGAGCATGACCAAGACTCATTAAGGAAAAACAGATCACTAGTAAAGCGGCCTTGATGGAACCCATACTGGCGAGCAGATAGAAGGTTGTGAACTGATAGATGTTTAGGAATCTTCCCGTTGAAAGTAGATTAGGAAACTTTAGACAGGCAGGAAATTAAAACAATTGGATGGTAATTTGAGGGATTAGAACGGTCACCCTTTTTAGGAACAACTGAATGTAGGCATACTTCCTGTAAGAAGGAAATATAGATGTTGACAGACAGAGTTGAAAACACAGAGACAGGTCAATGACATAGAAACAGTAATCATTCTAAGGAAAATCAGCAAAATATCTCCTCAGGTCCACCCAACTAGCAGAGGCAAAACGGCAGAGGCACCTCTGCTTAGGGGAATCCTGAGGAGGGATTGGAGCGATAGAACAAGATACAGAAATAAGATTGTGATCAGAGGAGCCCAATGGAAAAGTTAGGGTTACAGCATAAGCAGAAAGATTAGAGGTTAGGAAAAGATCTAGAA
The DNA here is from genome assembly GCF_035594125.1 of Scylla paramamosain. Classification (NCBI taxonomy): domain Eukaryota; kingdom Metazoa; phylum Arthropoda; class Malacostraca; order Decapoda; family Portunidae; genus Scylla; species Scylla paramamosain. The sequence continues at coordinate 18,441,870 of NC_087163.1, forward strand.
TGTTGGGTGTATCTCCAAGATGGTCAGGAATACAAGTAGCGTGTACCACCAACTGCTCTAGGTCGTGGAGGATAGCAAAGTTAAAGGCTAGTTCACCAGGATGGTCAGTGAAGGGAGAGGAAAGCCAAAGCTGGTGGTGAACACTGAAATCTCTATGAATGAAGATCTCCACAAAATGGAAGAGTCAGAATGTGCTCCACTTTGGAGATTAAGTAGTCAAAGAATTTCTTATTCTCAGAGGAGTTAGGTGAGAGGTATACACCACAGATAAATTTAGTTTGAGAGTGACTCTGTAGTCGTAGCCAGATGGTGGAAAACTCAGAAGATTCAAGAGCGTAGGCACGAAAGCAAGTTAAGTCGTTGCGCACAGAGACGCAACATCCAGCTTTGGAGTGAAAATAAGGATAGAGAAAGGAGGGAAGAGAAAAGGGGCTACTGTCAGTTGCCTCAGACATATGTGTTTCAGTGAGGAAAAGATGAGGAGGTTTTGTAGAGGAGAGGTGGTGTTCTATAGATTGAAAATTAGATGTAAGAGCACGAATGTTGCAGAAGTTAATGAAAAAAAAAAAACTTGAGGGGGTGTGGTCCCCTCCCCAGATGGGTACTCCAGGGCTGGTGTAGGAGTTGCCGTGATAATTCACAATTCTCAGTGAAGGGTGTGTGTGTGTGTGTGTGTGTGTGTGTGTGTGTGTGTGTGTGTGTGTGTGTGTGTGTGTGTGTGTAATTAGGTGCTTGTAGTTTTGTGTGAAGGAAGAGAGTTGTCTTTAGAGGGCAGGCTGTGACTGCACCTTTATGTTGTGAGACACAAAGGATAATGTTCAGTTAATGGGAGTACTTATTGTTTTGTCAGGTGCCTACTACCTCCTCCTTGCATGTTAAGATAACTTTAGTGTTAAGATAACTTTAGTTTAGTGTGCTCACATTAGCTGGAGCTTCAGGGTATCTCCATGGTTTAACTCATTGTTGCAAGGATGTACAACAACGATGGATTGTGTTGCACCTTAGTACTAAGTTACTATTTAAATTTTTTTTTTTTTTCACTGGCCTCTGGTTTATAATTTTTTACAAATAAATGTTTTGGCCGTCACTCTGCACTTTTCATCTTCCTGTTTCTACTTGCGATTCACACTGATGTCCCACAAATGTGACTGGCCTTTCTGAAACCAAAACTTTCCAGGCAAGAGAGAGAGAGAGAGAGAGAGAGAGAGAGAGAGAGAGAGAGAGAGAGAGAGAGAGAGAGAGAGAGAGAGAGAGAGAGAGAAAGAGAGATAATTTCCATGCTGTCTCATTGTATCTCAGTGCATTCATAATAAACTCTTAACCGTCAAGACACTGTCCCTCCTCTCACAAGGCCCGACGGAACGGTGGCCACCAACAGCAAGGACAAAGCCCAGCTGCTGGCCACCCTTTTCGCCGGGAAGATGGAGGTGGACGACCCTGAAAGGTCACCGCCTCTTCTGGAGCAGCAGTGCAGAGAGACTGTAACCAAGGTGGAGGTGACGCAGGGGCTTGTCGAGCGTCTGCTGCAGGGGCTCGATGTACAAAAAGCTAGCGGTCCCGACAACATCAGCCCGCACGTTTTGAAACAATGTGCCCGCGAGCTGGCTGTACCCCTCACCACAGTGTTCTCTGCCTGCTTATGGGAAAATACCTGGCCCTTAGTGTGGAAAGAGGCCCGGGTAGTTCCCGTACACAAGAGGAGCTCCAGGTCTGACCCAAAAAATTATCGACCCCTGCTCTCTGTGGTGGGGAAAGTGTTCGAGAGGGTGGTGGCAGATGTGGTGTGTCGCCACCTCCAGGACAATTACCTCCTCTCGGACCAACAGTTTGGGTTCAGACCTGGGCGGTCCACCTCCGATCTCCTCATGCTCCTCACCGGGGGCTGGCAGGACGCCCTTGACGGTGGCCTCGACTCTGTTGTGGTGGCCCTGGATATAGCGGGCACCTTCGACAGGGTCTGGCATGGGGGCCTTCTGGAAAAGCTGAGGGCAAAGGGGATCCAGGGTGACCTCCTTCAGCTCCTTGGCGACTACCTCCAAGGAAGGACCCTCCAGGTCTTTGTCAATGGGCAAGCGTCCGAGTCCCTCCCGGTAAGAGCGTCAGTGCCACAGGGCTCGGTGCTGGGGCCAGTCCTGTGGAACATCTACGTGGACGATTTTCTCCGACAGCTGCCGGCGGTCTCAGCTTATGCTGACGATTGCACTCTCTCCTGTACCTACCCTCGACACGAAAGTGTGCGTGCTGCTGAAGAGATCAATCAGCAGCTTGGGGTGATACAGGAGTGGGGGGCACGCTGGCAGGTGACCTTTGCTCCGGAGAAGACACAGGCAATGGTAGTTTCTCGATCCCCCGCTGCCGAGCCAGCAGTGGAGGGAGGGCTACGCTTTGGTGGCCTTCCTCTCGAACTCCAGGAGTCCGTCAAGATTCTGCGGGTGGAGGTGGATCAAGGGCTGCGGTTTGACCGCCCCGTCAAACACATTGCCCTTAAGGCCTCACACCGAGTCTCCTCCTTGAGGAGAGTGGCCAACTTGCTCGACAGGAGAGGGAGGCTCTTGCTCTACAAGGCCCAGATACGGCCTTATTTAGAGTATGCCGCCCTCTCCTGGATGTCCTGTGCTGCCACACACATCAGCAAGCTCGACGGCATCCAGCGACGGGCGCTGCGACTGGTGGAAGCAGCAGGTGCCCCAGCCCATCCTGAAGCTCCCGTCGACACGCTAGAACACCGCAGGGACGTGGCGGCCCTTGTGGTGTTCCACAAGGCACAGGTGCAGGGTGTGCCACATCTGGCGGGACTACGGCTGCCCACCAGAGTCACCTTGCGGGACACGAGAACGGTGTTATCCAGTGGTGACTCAGTGGAAGTGCCGCGTTCCCGCTCCAGCCAACACCAGCGCACCTTTTGGGGGCGAGTCTCCAGACTGTGGAACGTCTTCGCGTCCTCCGTCCCTCATATCAGGGGGATGGATACCCAGGACGTGAAGTTAGCAGCACACCACTGGAGGGGCTCGTTCCCAACCTCCCTGCTAACAATATTAACATAAGACCATAAAGAATGTATATATATGTACATATCTTTATATTTATATTTGTGTGTTGTGTCCCACCCCTAAAATAGGTTGCACACGGCAGTGCGCCTTCGGGTGATAATGTACCTATGTTTAAATTAAAAAAAAAAGAGAGAGAGAGAGAGAGAGAGAGAGAGAGAGAGAGAGAGAGAGAGAGAGAGAGAGAGAGAGAGAGAGAGAGAGAGAGAATTTCCATGCTGTCTCATTGCATCTCAGTGCATTCATAATAAACTCTTAATCTTTAGAAGTAATAAGTTAAGTGCGCTTTCCTCTCCCAATATCTATCTATTTTTTTTTTTTTTTTTATTATGCGCTTTCCTCTCCCATTTTTTTTTTTTTTTCATGTCCTCTCTTCCCCAGTCCTCAGATAGTCACCCATTTCCCCAGGATTGTTGCTGCCTCTTGAAGGAGCCCTTGTGCCTCTGCCCTTTTTTTTTTTTTTTTATGTAGGAGGGACACTGGCCAAGGGCAACAAAAATCCAATAAAAAAAAATGCCCACTGAAATGCCAGTCCCATAAAAGGGTCAAAGCAGTAGTCAAAAATTGATGAATAAGTGTCTTGAAACCCCCCTCTTGAAGGATTTCAAGTCATAGGAAGGTGGAAATACAGAAATAGGCAGGGAGCTCCAGAGTTTACCAGAGAAAGGGATGAATGATTGAGAATACTGGTTAACTCTTGCGTTAGAGAGGTGGACAGAATAGGGATGAGAGAAAGAAGAAAGTCTTGTGCAGCGAGGCCGCGGGAGGAGGGGAGGCATGCAGTTAGCAAGATCAAAAGAGCAGTTGGCATGAAAATAGCGGTAGAAGACAGCTAGAGATGTATCATTGCGGCGGTGAGAGAGAGGGTGAAGACAGTCAGTTAGAGGAGAGGAGTTGATGAGACGAAAAGCTTTTGATTCCACCCTGTCTAGAAGAGCAGTATGAGTGGAAACCCCCCAGACATGTGAAGCATAGTCCATACATGGACGGATAAGGCCCTTGTACAGAGTTAGCAGGTGGGGGGGAGGGGTGAGAAAAACTGGCGGAGACGTCTCAGAACACCTAACTTCATAGAAGCTGTTTTAGCTAGAGATGAGATGTGAAGTGTCCAGGTCAGATTATAAGTACAGGACAGACCAATGATGTTCAATGTAGAAGAGGGGAACAGTTGAATGTCATTGAAGAAGAGGGGATAGTTGTCTGGAAGGTTGTGTCGAGTTGATAGATGGAGGAATTGAGTTTTTGAGGCATTGAACAATACCAAATTTGCTCTGCCCCAATCAGAAATTTTAGAAAGATCAGAAGTCAAACGTTCTGTGGCTTCCCTGCGTGAAATGTTTACCTCCTGAAGGGTTGGACGTCTAAGAAAAGACGTGGAAAAGTGCAGGGTGGTATCATCAACGTAGGAGTGGATAGGATAAGAAGTTTGGTTTAGAAGATCATCAATGAATAATAAGAAGAGAGTGGATGACAGAACAGAACCCTGAGGAACACCACTGTTAATAGATTTAGGAGAAGAACAGTGACCGTCTACCACAGCAGCAATAGAACGGTCAGAAAGGAAACTTGAGATGAAGTTACAGAGGGAAGGATAGAAGCCGTAGGAGGGTAGTTTGGAAATCAAAGCTTTGTGCCACACTCTATCAAAAGCTTTTGATAAGTCCAAGGCAATAGCAAAAGTTTCACCAAAATCTCTAAAAGAGGATGACCAAGACTCAGTAAGGAAAGGCAGATCATCAGTAGAGCGGCCTTGACGGAACCCATACTGGCGATCAGATAGAAGGTTGTGAAGTGATAGATGTTTAAGAATCTTCCTGTTGAAGATAGATTCAAAAACTTTAGATAGGCAGGAAATTAAAGCAATAGGATGGTAGTTTGAGGGATTAGAACGGTCACCCTTTTTAGGAACAGGCTGAATGTAAGCAAACTTCCAGCAAGAAGGAAAGGTAGATGTTGACAGACAGAGCTGAAAGAGTTTGACTAGGCAAGGTGCAAGCACGGAGGCACAGTTTCGAAAAACAATAGGAGGGACCCCATCAGGTCCATAAGCCTTTCGAGGGTTTAGGCCAGCAAGGGCATGGAAAACATCATTGCGAAGAATTTTAATAGGTAGCATGAAGTAGTCAGTGGGTGGAGGAGAGGGAGGAACAAGCCTAGAATCGTCCAAGGTAGAGTTTTTAGCAAAGGTTTGAGCGAAGAGTTCAGCTTTAGAAATAGATGCAATCTGATTGAAATAAAGGAGGGAAAGAAGAAGAAGCAAAGTTATTGGAGATATTTTTGGCTAGATGCCAGAAGTCACGTGGGGAGTTAGATCTTGAAAGGTTTTGACACTTCCTGTTAATGAAGGAGTTTTTGGCTAGTTGGAGAACAGACTTGGCATGGTTCCGGGCAGAAATATAAAGTGCATGAGATTCTGGTGATGGAAGGCTTAAGTACCTTTTGTGGGCCACCTCTCTATCATGTATAGCACGAGAACAAGCTGTGTTAAACCAAGGTTTAGAAGGTTTAGGTCGAGAAAAAGAGTGAGGAATGTACGCTTCCATGCCAGACACTATCACCTCTGTTATGCGCTCAGCACACAAAGACGGGTCTCTGACACGGAAGCAGCAGTCATTCCAAGAAAAATCAGCAAAATATCTCCTCAGGTCCCCCACAACTAGTAGAGGCAAAACGCCAGAGGCACCTTCGTTTAGGGGGATCCTGAGGAGGAATTGGAGCGATAGGACAAGATACAGGTATGAGATTGTGATCGGAGGAGCCCAACGGAGAAGAAAGGATGACAGCATAAGCAGAAGGATTAGAGATTAGGAAAATGTCAAGAATGTCGGTCAGGAATACGGGTAGTGTGTTGCACTAATTGCTCTAGGTCGTGGAGGATAGCAAAGTTGAAGGCTAGTTCACCAGGATGGTCAGTGAAGGGAGAGGAAAGCCAAAGCTGGTGGTAAACATTGAAGTCTCCAAGAATGGAGATCTCTGCAAAGGGAAGAGGATCAGAATGTGGTCCACTTTGGAAGTTAAGTAGTCAAAGAATTTCTTATAGTCAGAGGAGTTAGGTGAAAGGTATACAGCACAGATAAATTTAGTTTGAGAGTGACTCTGTAGTCGTAACCAGATGGTGGAAAACTCGGAAGATTGAAGAGCGTGGGCACGAGAACAGGTTAAGTCATTGCGCACATAAACGCAACATCCAGCTTTGGATCGAAAATGAGGAAAGAGAAAGTAGGAGCGAACAGAAAAGGGGCTACTGTCAGTTGCCTCAGACACCTGAGCTTCAGTGAGGAAAAGAAGATGAGGTTTAGAAGAAGAGAGGTGGTGTTCTACAGATTGAAAATTAGATCTTAGACCGTGAATGTTGCAGAAGTTAATGAAGAAAAAGTTGAGGGGGGTGTCAAGACACTTAGGTTCGTCGACAAAAAGGAAGTCCGACCTGGGGACATTTATGGTCTCCTCCCCAGATGGGGACTCCGAGGCTGGTGTAGGAGTCGCCATGATGATTTTGAAATTTTTGAGTGAAGGGTGTGTGTGTTATTAGGTGCTTGTAGTTTTGTGTGGAGGAAGAGAGTTGTATTTAGAGGGCAGGCTGTGACTGCCCCCTTGTGTTGTGAGACACAAAGGGAAACGTTCAGTGAGGTCACTGCTGGATTTAATTATAAGTTCACAGCACCCCCTGAACAGTATTTTAGACCTCACTGGGAGTAATTATCGTTTCGGCAGGTGTATACTGCCTCCTCCTTGTAATATCATCAGCACAGATGAGGTGTGAGTATGTAGACAAGAAGAGGTCAGAGAGGAAGACATAGAAGAGCAGAGGCCTTAGGATGGAGCCTTGTGAGACACCTCTCAGTACTGGGTGTGGGGAAGGAGATGGAAACACCCACAGCCACCTGAAAGGAGCAGCCTGTGAGAAAGTCACGGAGCCAAGTGAGAGTGGATCCCTAGTTACTAATCTTACAGGCTCCTCTATCACTCTTAAGGATGGTGTTCACCTTGGGTCTTTCACTATCGTTGATGAAGCCTCTTTTCAGGACGTTCCAACTTTGATTGCAGCTGTTTCAACCCAACCTGCTTCACTCTGTTCCCCTGTTGAACTGGCCAGTCAGTTGGAAGCACATACTAAGGATGCTGATTTCCCTGATGTGAGAGCTCATCTTAACGACTTGCTAGTGACCCACAGACAAGCCATTGGTGAACCCTTAGGCATTACTGCTCGTGTGCAGCATCACATCGATCTTGAACCTAATACACGTCCTATTTATATACCTTTTTACGTTTGCCTCACTCCCAGCGATAAGTTGCACATAACTTAATCCAAGAAATGCTTGATGAAGGTATTATTCAGGAGTCACATTCTCCGTGGAACTCCCTACTTTTTATAGTGCTAAAGAAGGATGGATCATATCGTGCAGTAGTAGACTTTTGGCGATTCATTGTTGTCACTCAACCAGACCATTACCCTCTTCCTGTTATGTCAGACCTTGTACAGTCTATAGACAAAGGTAGTTCTGTCTTCACAACTTTAGATCTTAAGAGTGGTTTTTAGCAGATCCCCTTGTCTCCTGACAGCCGTCCTATCACTGCTTTTTCTACACCTACAGGACATTATGAGTGGCTCCGTTGCCCCATGGGACTTTGTAATTCCCCTTTAACCTGCCAACTCCTTGTTAACTCACTTTTCCATGGCTTGATTGGCAAAGGGTTATTTGTGCATCTTGATTTAATTTTAGTATTCCAAGACTTAGACAGTCATTTTTAAAAACTTTCACTAGTTTTTTAAAAGTTTATAGATGCTGGCCTTAAAATCAACTTACCCAAATGTAAATTTTTTTAGGTCACGCATTGAACTCTTGGGGCATATTGTAGACAAAGATGGTATTCACACCACTAATGATAAAGTAAAAGGTGACCAAAATTTTCCAATTCCCAAAAATGTTGAAAATGTTAGATCCTTTTTAGGACTTGCCGGGAAGCATTGTGCATTTATAAAAAAAAATTGCCACTATTCCCTTTTCAGTAGGAAGCTAGCCATCAGCAAAATTTTTACACACTTAAATCAGCCTTAACTCATGCTCTTGTCTTATCTTTTCCAGACTACTCGTTGCCTTTTATCATTTGTACAGACACTTCTGAACTTGGTCTCGGTGTTGTCATGATGCAACAAGTAGAGGGTTGTCATCCTAATGTTATTGCTTATGCTAGTCACGTTGTTAATAATGTAAAGCCGAGCTATTCAGTAACTCACATAGAAGCACTTGCTGTTGTTTGGTCACTCAAACACTTTCGTGACATCATTTACAACTACCCTGTAACCATTTACACTGACCACTCAGCTGCTACGCTGCTTTTCTCAGGCAAGAGTCTTACAGGCCACCTTGCTAGATGATTTTTAATTATTGAAGAATTCAATCCTGTGATTAAGTACTTGCCAAGCTGTGCTAATCTTGTTGCAGATGCACTCTCACGTAATGTTGCTGTTGCTGCCATTACTCAAACTTTTAACTTTTCCCTTCAGGAATTAGCTGCAGCTCAGCGTGACGACCCTGTATGGTCTAAAGTAATTTATGCCATAGAGTCTGGCGATGACACTACTTTACCAAAACTACCAGTTCCCTTGTCTGAATTTGATGTTCACAATGAAGTCCTCACTCATAAAGTTAAAGTTCATGAACAAAATGTAACTCAGCTTGTTATTCCAGAGTCTAGTCCCTACTTTACTACATCATATTCATGATGCCCCTCAGGCTGGTCACCTGGTCGTGACAAATCCCTAGTTATGGCTTGTACTAAGTATTATTGGCGAAGATGGACCTTAACATTACCACACATGTTGCTCAGTGCTTATCATGTGCACTTACCAAAGGTACCACTAACACTGCACCCATTCTAGAGTATCCTACTCCTGCTTGTCCTTTTGAGACTGTTGCTATTGACCTTCTGTCCTTACCTCGCAACATTCAGGTCTCTACTTATGCTCTAGTGTGTGTTGATCATTTCAGCTGTTTTGTAGTTTTAGTTCCCTTGCCTAACAAGTCTGCTTCAGTCGTTGCACATGCTTTAGTATCTCATCTTTGTCTTTACACCACTCCTCCTGTTTTGTTGAGTGATAATGGGACAGAGTTAAAAAATTACATTCTTAAAAGCATTTGCCACCAGTATGGTATTACCCAGTCATTCATTACCGCGTATCACCTTACTTGAAATGGGTTAGTTTAACGCGTCAATAGAAAAAAAAAATTAGAGATCTTACATGTTGCAGGCCAACTACAAGAAGCTTGGCAAGACTGGCTCCCTCATGTGGCTGCTTGTATCAACAGTTCCATTAATGCCTCCACAGGTAAAACGCTTCATTATATTGTGTATGGCTTTGAAAAGCGTTTGCCTTGTGATCTTTTAGTTCAGCCTCGCATTCCAGTCTACTCAGTTAATGACTATGAACAGAATCAGTTGTGAGCGCACCAAATTATTCATGATTCAGTTTGGCATAACCTACAAGTCTCACGCGCTGAGATGTTACAAAAGCACAACCTGTCATTTTTAAAGTAAATGATGAAATGATGTTGTTTTCAAGTCTGCACCTGAGCCTCAATCTGAATTGACTCCAAAATTTTTAGGTACTTACCTTGTTACAGAGTGTAAATATGGTAACAAATTCAAAATTTATACTTTTAGAATAAAAAAAATCAGAGGTTGTCCATGCTGATAGGCTGAAGAGAAGTGATATCCTAGTGCCCACTTCTTCCCAATCGCCTATCTGTATTCCTGCTCCTGCTCCTCCTCCTTCGTCTCACTATAATTTACGTCCGAGGGCAGGCTCGTATCTTTTTTTTTTTTTTTTTTTTTTTTTTACCTTTACAATTCCTACACTGTTGCTGTCCCGGCAATTTTTATCGTTACTTGCATTCTCTTATGCTGGGAGGGGTTTTGTTTGCTGTCTTGGCTTCATGCCAAGAGGGATCTACTTAATGCTGTCCCTACACTGTTTGTATGGGGAGGGATTATTATTTATGTATATTAGTATATGTGTCTTTTCCTTAACGTCACCTAAATTTAGCCTGCTGAACCAGCTGGCAGGTTACAGCAGTGCTACCTCTCTTATGTTGATGAACGCCTCTAGATGGGACTAGGTCTTTTTATTGTTTACAATACTCTTTTTTTTTCACTTTATTTTTTATTAAATACCCGGTTGCATCAATTATTTAAACATATATATATATATATATATATATATATATATATATATATATATATATATATATATATATATATATATATATATATATATATATATATATATATATATATATCATTTTATTTTTTTTTACATGTATTAGTGAGCAATGTTTACATATAGATATATTTACAGACATACTCTGTGTATTGCTTATGTCATACATTTTTTTTTATGTTTCATATGCTCACATAATTCTTTTGTCTCCATGTATACTTATGTTTAGTGTATATATTTTCATATATAATGTATTTTTGCACCCTGTGTATTGTACATTTCATATCAATTTACATATTATTTTGTTTCCCTAGTAGCAGAAGTTTTGCCTGCTTAATTATTCCAAATAATGTGAAGTCGAGACGTTCTGTCTTCCCTCCAGTTTCGTGCTGCAATTTCTAATGACTAGATTTGTCACATTTGTAATGTTATTAATTATTTTACTGTCATGCTACTTTATTTAATGTTCCATCCGAGTATTTTTCTCGGCGGGATCGCCTCGACCTGCGTGGCCGACCGACATAATAGTCATTATATTAATATATTTATGTATGTGAGATATGAGAACACTGTGTCCTTGTCATCCATCATCTTCAGACCGTTGCCTTCTCAGTCTTTGGGCGACTGGCGGAGTGTCTGCGTTCTCGCTTTTGCACCTGGCTACCATCTGTTATTCCGCTGCTTGTGGAGAATATACTGCTGACCTTGCATGGTGTGTAATTCAGCCCCAACTCAACCATTACACGCTGTCCTTGGCAACTCCTCCCCCGTTGGTCGTCCTGTGGCCACGTCTAGCGGCAAACGCACCTCCCAGCCAAACATCATCAGTGTAGTTTGTGGCCTCTACTTGCACTGACCGGTACGCCATCAGAGCGAAAGGCAGCCACAGGTCCCAATCCTGTTGGTCCGAACTGCAGTACTTGGCCAACTCTTCTGCCAGTGTCCTATTGAAACGTTCAACCATGCCGTCAGTTTAGGGACAGAGAGGCATGGTGCGAGTCTTGTGCACCCCAACAACTCATAACATTGCTTGAACACCCTGAACTCAAACTCCCGGCCTTGACCAGAGTGTAGTTCTCCCGGGATTCCAAATCTGGTGAAAAACTCTCTCACCAGCACACCAGCCACGGTCTCTGCCTTGTGATCCGGGATTCCGTATGCTTTTGGCCACTTGGAGAAGTAGTCCATGGCCACCAGAAAATAGCGGTTACCTCGAGGTGTGCAAGGCAGTGGTCCGGCAATATCTACCGTCACCCGCTCCATGGGCGAGCCGGACTGATAAAACTGGAGTGGAGCTCGTGGGACCTTTCTTGGCAGCACAGGTGCGGCATAATTTGCATCACTCCTCCACGTCCCGTTTCATGCCGACCCAGTATACACGCTGACGAAGGCGGCAGAGAGTCTTCTTTTTGCCCCATGTGCCCACCAGAGACACCATCGTGAGCTTCCTCGAGCAGCTCGAGGCGGAGGAAGAGGGGAACCACCAGCAACCAGGCACGCTCCTCCGTGGCCGCATCCTCCCAGCATCGCTGCAACACGCCATCCTGCAGCCTCAACTTCACCTACTGTTCTACCAGAGCCTTCGTGGCAGGACTCTCCGGCGACAATTCCCCCTTGCCCGACCGCTCGCCCTCCTCCAGCCACCGCATCACTGAGGCAAGGTCAGAATCTGCTTGCTGCGCGTCCCTCCACCGCTGGCTGGCCTCGCTGAGTCCACCTTTCACTCGCAGGCGGCGGCAGGTAACAGCTTCTTCACTCCTGGAGCAGTGCAAGCACTCTGGCTCGCAAGGTCGGCGGCTCAAGCTGTATTCATTGCCGTGAATCCGCCCCGGCCGATGCACCACACGGTAATTGTACTCCTCCAGATACCCCAATCATCTCAACAGCTGTCCTTCCGTGTCCTTCAGAGTTTTCAGCCATCAGAGAGCAGCATGATCGGTCTGGATGACAAACTCAGCCCCGTAGGGGTAAGAATGGGAGTGGGTCAGACTCCACACTATTGCCAGTAATTCCTTCCTGGCTAAGCAGTAGTTTCGTTTTTGCTTGCTGAACTTGGCACTGTAATAAGCCAGAACGTACTCCTTCCCTTCCTTCACCTGAGACAGCACCGCCCCAATGTCCTCAGCACTAGCATCGGTGTCTAGCAGGAAAGGGAGAGTGGGGTCAGGAAACGGCAGCATCGGAGCACTCGTCAGCACCGCCTCCAGGCCATCAAAGGCGCCCTGGCGCGCTTCATCCCAGACGAAGCGGTCGTTCTTTCTGTTCAGCCGATTCAGGGGCGCAGCGAAGGTGGCGAAGCCCTCCACGAGCCTCCACAGAGGCCGAGGACGTTGGGACGGCCACTCCGTCACAGCCTACACCTTGGCAGGATCCGTGTGCACCGCCTCGTCCCACTACGTGCCCGAGGAAGGGGACTTAATGCTGGAAGAAAGTGCATTTCTTGGGGCTCAGCTTCAGGTTCGCCTCCTGCAGGCGGTGCAGTATCTCCTCCAGCCTTTCCAGCTCGTCGAACGTCCTTGCGAACACCAGGACAGGTAGAATAAGGTGAGTTTCTACTGCAGATCCACCAGCACCTTCTCCATCAGGCGCGCGAAGCACCCCGGGCGTTTGCACAGTCCGAACGGCATCAGACGGAATTGCCACAACCCCTGGCCGAAGGAGAACGCCGTTTTCTGTTTATCTGCTTCTGCCATCATGACTTTGTGGTTTCCTGACTTGAGATCCAGGGTAGACAGCCGTTGCACGCCAGCCAGGGCGTCCAGGGTGTCATCAGTCCTGGGCAGAGGGTAGGAGTCCTTCACCGTGACGTCGTTCAGTGCTCTGTAATCCACGCAGAAGCGCCTGGTGCCGCCCTTCTTACTCACCACGGACCACGGACTGTCCGACTGCTCCACTACACCCTACGCTGCCATCTCGTCCACCATGCGTTGCATCTCTTCTCTCTTGGCCAGCGAAACACATCGGGGAGGTTGCTTGATCGGCGGGTTGTCAGCTGTGTTGATGGAGTGCTGGACCAGCGATGTACGATGTACCTCGACTAAACACATCTGCATACTCCAATAGTAACTTCTCCACCTTCCTCACCTGCCCAGAAGTCAGTTTGGCGGCACTTCTCGCCGCTAAGTCCACCAAGTGCGTGGGCAATGAGCGCACCACCTCATCCGAGCCGCAGCCCTCTCCACTCAGGCAGCTGTTCACCGTTGTCTCGCGTGCTCGGGCTGGTGTGACGTTTCCATTTCCTCTTTCCTTCAAGGCCCAGCATTGCAGCCCCAGTCCTTTCTCAGCGACTACAGGACCTACTACAGGGCCCTCCACCTGTTCAACAGCGCCTTACGGGAGCAAAGGCACCTCTTTACCGCGTACCTTCATCGCCATCCTCCCGAAGTCGATACAGTCTGCACTCTGAACCAGGAAATCTAGCCCCAGCAAGCAGGGTCCCTCCATGTCGGTGACGTAGACTGGCAGCTCCTCTTCGACGCGACCCACCGCAGTCTTGGACGTCACAGGCCCGTGGAAAGTCACACAGTGGCCAGTGACACCACACAACTGCCGGCCCGACACAGGAAGGTCTTGACTCGCCACAACCTTCTCCCTAGCGAACGTCTTCTTAGCACTAGTATCCACCACGAGACGAAACGGGCGGCCATCCACTGTACCCAGCACCCGGACGGTCGGTGCAGCGGCACAGCAGCAACTTACACAGTGGGGGGCTCGGGGAGACTCGGCTGGGAAGTAGCCCCGCCCCCAGCCTGGCCGCGTTTCTCCCTACCAACACAGCGTCCTTCAGCTGCTGGCAGGAATCACGGCGGTGGCCCGGTTGTCCGCAGTTCCATCAGCAGGCTCTGGTGGGTGAGCGAGTGCGCAAGTCATCTAACGAGCGCGTCTTCTGCCCACTTCGGCTCTCACTCTTACGGTGGCCGCGCTGACCACGCTTTCAGCAGGCGCTACGGAACTCACCAGGGTTGGCCGCTTTCTTCTTTTGTGGCGTGGCTAGCTGCACCTGCGTGTGGCGGGCACAGAAGTGGCGGCGAGGTGTGGCCGGGGCGGGGCTAGACGTAGCCGCTCTCCCCGTGGTGTACAGGAAGGCCTCAAACTCCATGGCCTTCGCCAACGCCTCCTGCACGTCCCCCTGGGTGTGCCTTTTTCACGTAAATTTGGACCTGCTGGTTCCTCAGGGCATCTACAAAGGAGTTGCAGACCAACACTGCCACCATGTCCTCTGGGGTGGCTGGGTACGAGCGCCGCACCAGTGACTCCACAGCATGAGCCAGCTGTGGAAGTGACTCACCTGGCTGACGCACTCGGGCCTTCAGTCGTTCCCGGTACACCTCCGACTGGAAGACACTGTCAAAGTGCCTCTTCAGTCCCTCCGCCACCGTCCTGTAGGACGACCACTGCTACGCCGTTAGGTGTACCAAGATCTCCAGCGCTGGCCCACGCAAACTGGCCACCGACTGCAGCGCCTTGTTCTCAGCGTTCCAGCCCTGTCCTCGGGCAAGCAGTTCAAACTGGGCCTGTTACGCTTCCCAAGCCACTTGGCTATCAAACTCTGCTGGTTTACACCAGCCAGGAGCTCCACCAACAATTCGTGGGGAAGCCATGACAGAGGAAGGTGGAGACAGGGTGCGCGGTGGAGTGACGGATGAGGTGTGGACGGGACGTGAACCATGCATGGCCTGCAGCAAGTAATGGTGGCCCTGCCCGCTCGCCGGCCTGTTCCCTCTTACCCGCAAAGAGTCCTGTTTCCCCAGGGTACAACCAGGCGTAGAAGTGGCCCTGTCCTGCCTGTCCAGGACGCTCAGGCCGCCTCCTCACGTCGGCAACCTGGGCCGGTGCCAGCTGTGGGTCCAACTGCTTCTCAAAAGAGCGCCACAGTTCTGCTACTTCTTCCCTCAGCTGCTCCATCCTGGTCTCAGTGACTTCTGCACGCTCCTCGTTCTCAACCT
>NC_087163.1:18462084-18479584 GCF_035594125.1 Scylla paramamosain
CTGGGAGGTGGTCTGATATTGGGTGATGAATAATTCCTGAGGTAGACAGTGGGGTAAAACTGGTCCATATATGATCGAGAAGTGAGGGCTCCCCAAGATTAGGATTGTCAGGAAATCTGGTAGGGCGAGAAATATGTGGAAAGTAGTTAAGTGTTTGCATGATATTCAGAAAGTAATTTGTTGGGTGATGGGAAGTATGTTCTAATAGGTTAATGTTAAAATCACCAGTGAGAATGATGTTGTTTTTCGAGAAGGAGTTCAGGACAAGAATGTCATGGAGTGTATGTGTGAAGTCTTCTACTGTTACGTGTTTACTGTTTGGTCTGTATATGACAGAGACAATTAAGTTGATTGCAAGTTTTAACTGGACAATGCACATTTCAATATTGTCGCTGATAAAAGTGTATTGTTGGACGGGTTCAGACTTGATGTCAGTGCTGATGAGTAAACTAACTCCTCCATGTTCTCTCTTTTCCATGTTCTCTGCAGGAGTGGTATAGGGAATAGCCGTCAACGATGTTTAGTAGTGTCTTTCAGCCATGTTTCTGTGAGTGCAATAATGCGTGGTCAGCTGTTGAGGCACTCTAGGAGAGTTGTTAGATTGTCAATGTTTTTTTTTTTTTTGGAGAGATCTAATGTTAAGGTGAAGAATGTTAAGGCATGGTTTGGTAACGTTTGATGTAATGTGTGTGTTTTGGTTGTACTCTTCATTGCTATAATAATTAGAAAGGAAGGCAAGGTTTGTATGTCCATTTATTGTTCTTATAATGTCTGTGGTAATATCATTAGTGTCTGTAGTGTTGATGATATCATCATAAAGGGATGCATAAAGATTTTCCATAGGTATATGAGATGAAAGAATATGGCTTAATGAGAATGATGAGGCAACTAAATAAAAAAAAAAATATATAACAGGTTATCTGGCTTAACAGGTATGTAGCATTATAAATATATAGAGGGAAGCTATAGGAAAGGGATGATGCGCGTACTGTAATGTGGAAACTAATATGATTATGAGTACTTGAGTGTTTTGTTGGCGAGAGATGGAACACAGATTGTACATATAAATTTAGTAAATAAAAAATAAGTCATATGTTTATAGCAGGACAATGGTAGTAATATATAAATATTATAATTATAGAAAGATATGAATAATGGTAGAGATTGCACATATTAATATACATATACATATACATATACATACATTAAATGGAAATATTTACATGAAGTTACGCAGGTGGGACATTGTCCTTGAGTGCAGGAAATTTGTCAAGAAAGTTGATCAGGGCATTTTCGGTGGTTATTGTGTATTTTACATTGGAGCACCTGAGCTTTACACATATTTTCCCATCACGGGTGTAACACTGTTGGAACATGTCCCTATTTTGTTTTCTTATGTTCCATATGGTTTTGAAGATAGAGAGAGGCGCTTATGGGTTAGACTTTCATTAATGAAAATATTAGGTTTGACTGTGACACATGTGCTCATCAGCTCATCTTTCTTTTGACGGCTGTGGAGCTTCACAATCATGGGTTTCTTTGAATTTGTTTTATTATTTGCACCAAGTCTGTGAGCTAGATTGATATCAGAGGGCAAGATGTTCACTTTAAGAGTGCGTTTGATGGTGTCAACCACAACATCAGTTGCGTTTTCACGATTTGTCTCTTGGGGTAAGTCAGGGCCACTGATTATTATAGTGTCTCGCCTTTCATACTGATTAACATCATCTAACTTATCCTCCAACTGTGTTATTCTGTTTTCAAGGGTACCTACTTTAGTTCTCAGTTGAGTAAGTTCTAGGTCTTTACTTTCTGAGTAAACCTTAAAGGCCTTAAAAATAGTACCAACAACAGCCTTCAGTTCCGGTGATAACCCACTCAGTTCACCTTGTATGCTGCTGTAGATGTCCTGTATTGATGTGGAAGGAGCCTGGGCAACTGCAGTAGTGGAAGCTCCAGATGGGGAGCTGGAGCTGAGGAGGGTACTGGTGTTTCCTAGTGCCGACTATGGTGGTGGTGTAATGTGTGTGGACCTTAGAGGTGGTGTAGTAGCAGGTTTGCAGTCAGGAGAGAGGAAAGTTGAGTCTAGTAGTGCTTGGTGGGTTTGTTTTGGTCAGCACCAGGAAGCAGGTTATGTAGAAGTCATCTACATGTGGAGGTCCAGCATAAGTGGTAGGTATTTGTGGTCATCCAGGGCTATTTTAGGTCACTGCAGCATTAGTTGTGAGGGGACACACCTTAGGAGCCAGCTTGTAACCTGAGTTGGTAGTTTAGGTCATATTGCAGGTGATAAATAAATAAATAAATAAATAAATAAATAAATATATATATATATATATATATATATATATATATATATATATATATATATATATATATATATATATATATATATATATATATATATATATATATATATATATATACACACACACTCTCGGCCAGTGGCCTTCTTGCATAAAAAAAAAATAATAATAATTATAACAGTACATTTTCATGCAACAAGTGTGTACTTGCCTTAAGAGTGACAAGTACCTTTCTTCAATACAGAAGTCTTATAGACACTGGCTTCATGCCCTAGCAGGATAGCGGAAATATTGTATCAAGTGAGGGGAATGCCGATTAGCCAGATAGCTTCTGCCAGTAGCGGCTTGCATGACGCCGATTAGCGATTTTCTTTCTTTCTTTTTTTTTTTTTTGGGGGGGGGATTGGGTACATGTATAATTGTAAAATAAATATCTATATTTGCTGCAGTTTGTCTTAATTTGCATTTAAGTGTTTGGTAAAAACCAAAGACAATAAGAAACAAGCTCTCTGAGCAGTGTTACCGTGCGTTAAAGACACCCCGAGCCCCAATAAAATAGATAAATAAAAATTAAATAAATAGATAAAATAACCACTGGTTAAGGCTTTGCAGGGCAAACTCCCATGTTAATGTCAGCAATTACAGTAGGCTACGTCTTCGCGGACCATACCCAGTCCTGATGTAATAGATAGGTGACCTTGAATCTTACGATGGGGAGAATATCCTAATTCATTCTGTTCGAGTCTTTCAGTAGTAATTTAGTGCGGGTGAATTTCATTAATTTTCTATCTATCGCAGTATGTTTTCTGTTTTACCTATGTGTAGAGTAAATGTTCCAGCGAGTGCACAATAGGTTTATTTTAGTAGGACACTCACCTAGTTTTTCCACCATATATCACTATTGCTCCATACATTATAATTTATTTTTTTATTATTATTATTATTTTTTTTTAGTTAACATACATAAGTCGTCTTTTTTGTTTTTACTTTTTTTTTTTTTACTATTGTCCCCTTGTGTTATTATTTTTTGCGCTTGTTTTTTTATATTATATCTTTTTAATAATGTACTAAATTATATACTTTAGCCTGAAGCTGCCTTCTGTGAAGGTGAAACGTTCCAAGTAATAAAGCGAAGAAAAGAAAGAATTATATATATATATATATATATATATATATATATATATATATATATATATATATATATATATATATATATATATATATATATATATATATATATATATATATATATATATATATGCATTTATGTAATCAGAAAAAAGTTTGAGGTTGGAAATTTATTATTATTATTATTATTATTATTATTATTATTATTATTATTATTATTATTATTATTATTATTATTATTATTATTTATTTATTTTTTTAAAGGATTGGACCTGAAAAAAAAAATACAAACAATATTGTGATAAAAAAAATCTTCCAAAATTTCAGTTTTGAAGCATAAAAAAAGTAGAAGAAAAATTGTTGTAAGAATTATATAAATCAGTAAAGTGTGTGTGTGTGTGTGTTTTTTTTTTTTACCTTTTATTTTTTATCTATTTGATTTTTTTTTTTTAAGTGAAATGTTGATGAAATCAGATACTGTTAACTACGCCCCATTTCGTTAAAAAGATTATTTCACGTACACAAAATGTCTCCCTATTAAGTAAGATCATATTTACGATATCATATAAAATTTTGAGATTTATTTATTTTTTTTTCAAATTTTTTAATGTTCTTTTGAGTTCATTCTTTTGAGTTCATGTGAACTCAAAAGAATGTTTAACATACACATATTGTCTCTCTTTTAAGTATGGAACGTATCTATATTATCTAATAATTTTTTTGAGATAAGAAATTTAAACATTTGTCAAGGTCCTGACATGATTTTTTTTTTTTTTTTTACAGAATTTAAACACATGGAAAGCACGATAAAATGGTTGTTATAAAAAGTTTATATCAATCAATAAGTGTGTTTTCTTACTTTCAAAATTTTGTTTAAAAGTGAAATGTTAATAAATATTATTACTAATGCACTGTTCTTATGACTTCAAGAGCATACTTGACATATGCGAAGTGTCTCTCTTTTAATTAAGTAAGGAATAATACATTATCAGAAAAGAACCGAGACTAATTTTTTTCTTCACTATTTTTCAAGCTCTAGACCTTGAAAAAAAAAGTCTTTTTAAAAGATTTTTTTTTCGAAATTATGAAATTTTATAACATGAAACTAGAACAAAGATGCTGATATAAAAAGTTTGTATCAGTCAATAAAGTGTGTTTTTTACTTTCTAAACTTTTGTTTAAAAGCGAAATATTGATAAAGTTGAGTATTGTTATCTACACATCGTTCCTATGAACTCAGAATCCTTCGCACACACAGAATGTCTTTATTTATAGTGAGGAACATATCTATGTTAACAGACAAAAGATTGAGACTGGAATTTTTTAATTTTGATTAAAAACTGGAACTAAAAAAAAAAAAAGATTAAAAAATATTTCCAAATTACAGAATTTGAAAACATGAAAAGTAGAAGAAAAATATTGATAAGAAAACTTTTTATCAATCAAATGATAATGTCTTTACTTTTTAGATTTTGTGTAAAACTGAAATGTTGATGAAGTCAAATATTATAATATACTTATTGTTCCTATGAACTCAAGAGAATGTTTCATATACACAGAATGTCTCTCTAAATTAAGGAAGGCATCTGCATTATTAGATACAAATTTGGAGAATGGAGAATTTTTCATTTTTTTAAGGTCTGGACCTGAAAAAAAAAAAAAATACAACAAATTTACTATTAAATTTTTATTTTTTATTTTATTTATTTTTTTCAAAATGACATTATTTTAAAACATCAAATGACGAAGAAAAATATTGCTATTAAGAATTATATTAATCATTAAAGTGTAGGTTTTTACTTCCTGAATTTTATCTAAAAGTGAAAGGTTGATAAGATTGAATACTATTCCTTATGCAGCGTTCGTAAAAACTTAATATTTGACATACTCAGAATGTCATTCTTTTAAGTAAGAAACATGTTAACATTATTAGAAAAAAAAATAATAAGATCTAAATTTTTTTCATTTGTTTAAGCTCAGAACCTGGAAAAAATGAGAGAAAAAAAAAAGAATTGTGATTAAAACTTCTTAAAAAAAAAATACAGCACTTTAGAAAATGAAAAGTAGAAGAAAATATTCTTATAAAATTTTGCATCAATCAATGATGTGTTTTTTTTTTTTATTTATTTATATAAAAGTGAAATATTTATCTATGCATCGTTCCTTTGAAGTCAGAGGAATATTTCACATACATTGAACGTCCGTCTTTTAAGTAAGGAACATATCTACTTTCTCACATAAAAAAAAAATTGAGATTGAAATCTTAAAAAAAAAAAAATAATAATAAAAAAAAAATAAATAAATAAAAATAATAATAATAATAATAATAATAATAATAATAATAATAATAATAATAAATAGTAATAATAATAATGATAATAATAATGATAATAATAATAATAATAATAATAATAATAATGATAATAATAATAATAATAATAATGATAATAATAATAATAATAATAATAATAATAATAACAATAATAATAATAATAATAATAATAATAATAATAATAATAATAATAATAATAATAATAATAATAATAATAATAATATCTGCACCTGGAATAATTATAATAATAAAATAAAGAAAACTGTGATTAAGAAATTTCTTTCTTAATGTTTTCTTTCTATCTGTTTTCTATTACTTTCTCTCTTCCTCATCCCACCATTCTTTGAGTTTCGTCTTACCTTCCTTAAGTTTCTTAGGCCGGCCACACTCGTGCAGTTAAAACTGTCAGTTTGGACTGTTCAGTTATAACTGACAGTTTTAACTGTCAACTGACAAGTCCACAGACGTACAGTTGAATCGTTCAGTTTAACCATGGATTCCGAGGAGGACGATCTAGCAGCGCTCGGGGTATTACTAGTAATGGCACAAGAAAATAGGAAAAAAAACACTAAGAAGCGCAAACAGTGGTGCAAGAAGTGGTTGCTGAGGCGAAATAAATCTTCTGATGTTCAATTACTGAGAGAAATAAGTGATGAAGCAAAAGATTTTCAAAATTACCTACGAATGAGTGAAAATGTGTACCAAAAATTGCTTTCCCTGGTATCTCCTTTCATTAAAAAGAAAGATACAATAATGCGCAGTGCTATATCGCCTCATGAAAGACTAACAGCTACCTTAAGGTTTCTAGCGACAGGACGATCATATGAGTGCCTTAAGTTCTCCACTAGAATATCTCGTACAGAGTACTTCTGAGGAAGTACTCTGTACGAAACGTTACCAAAAGTAAAGTGTTTCCCTCACATGGTGTTTCCGTCCAATCTGAAAGTCAACTGAGGACTGCGCAGTTAAGCCCCACACACGCTCAGTTCTCAGTCAAACAGCCACAGTTGACAGTTAAAACTTTTAACTTTTCTATTTCCTTCAGTCGAACTGCGCAGTTCTGTTGAACTGAGACTGATGGTCCCACACACGTCAGTTAAAACTGTCAGTTATAACTGAACAGTCCAAACTGACAGTTTTAACTGCACGTGTGTGGCCGGCCTTAGTTCTTATTTCGGATGAAGCTTCTTGTTTTAGAATTTCCTTAATTTCAGTTTCCCAAGTGTTTACATCTCTGTTTCGCTCATTTTCCGTAATATTATTAGAAACACTTTCTCACTACATTTTCCCCAGTTTGCATCTTCCAATTTCCATGTATTTATCCTCTTTTCTTCTTTTCTTTTCTTTTTTTTTTCTCTTGGTATTTTTGCACAAATTCCTATCAGATTCTGGTCTGATATTTCTATTTGGTCATTTCCCAGATGGTGCATCGCATTTTTCGTACTTTTCGTGTTTATTTTTTTTTTCGTATTTTTCGTATATAAGATGATGTAATCAGTGATAGTCTCAGCTCCTCTGTCATGCAATGTTACTTGGTCTTCCAGTTCCCATTTCTTTATTTTCATTTTGGTGATTTCTGTGAAGCCAGATAACAACTGATCACTCATATTTACTGTTTCATTGTTGAGTCAAATGTACCCTTTCATGTCAGTCCTAATTAGTCAGTTATTATGTTACAGAATCCTTTAATTAATTTCATCATCTCGTACATTTTTCTGTTGTTCTCGTGATGATTGGTTGGCCTGTTTGCTCCTACGTACATCATCAAGACCCCTCACACTTCATCCGCTGATTGTGTAATTTTCAGTTAGAGGATCTCTTTTTTATTATTTGTCTGCCTCATTTATTTGTACCACTGATGCTGTTCTGTCTTGATTCCTCCCTCATTTTCCCTACACTGCTTCGTATTTCCCAGTTTAGGGACAAACTTCCCAAATTTCAAGTTCAGTTTGTGTCAGCAAGAAGCTCGCATTGGAAGGGAGGATGAGGGAAGTTGGGTGCATTCTGAATAGAAAACGAAGATGCAGAGTGCAAAATAATCTGTTAATCACTTTCTGCTTAGGTAAAGTCCACTGTACCCCCCTCCTCTCTCTCTCTCTCTCTCTCTCTCTCTCTCTCTCTCTCTCCCTCTCTCGTTATTTATGCAAGAAGCTCCACTATTACTAACTATATAATTTCCTCTTGTTTTCGCCCTCATTTATCACTTCCCCTTCCGAAATACGCGCGTGAAATGAGACTAAATGGAGGGATAAGATTCTATATGACCGTCCGATGTTGAGCTTGGCCGTGCGTTCCGTGACATGTAAACCATACGAGGGGAGCAGCAACTGACTTGGGTGGTCTAAAAGGTAACCCACAATATTTCCTCAGATGGTGACGATAAAAGCAAAACAAATGTTTGAAATTCTTAACAAACTATCAATGCATTTTTTTTTTTTTTTAATTCCTGGCTCAAAGCACTTAGTTGTCATTTATATGGAAAAATGGCAATAATGTAAGCAATATAATATAGTGAGTTTGTGAGTGTAAAGATGCTTCGATACTCGAGTTAGACGAGCCTGTGTTTTGAAACGCTTCGGTCGTTAATTAAGGAGATTTTCAAAGGCCGCAGAATTGAGAATCCAGGTTTTCATGGATCTTCTCATAAATGATGCAGAATCCTTATTAAACTATCACTAGAATCACGAATACACCCTTGGCACAATCATTTCCAGTACAGCCTGTTTGTTATAATACCTAAGATGAGTTACTGAAAGATTTCAAATTACATTACGGAACACAAGTAAATATAAAACAGCAACATTAAAAAATCATTAGGTTGCTGTGTCTACACTTATATACACTAACAACGGCTTGAGAGAGCATTGAACATTTTGAACATTTATTAAAAGCTGACAGTTACAATGTGGAGGTATATGTATTGTAAGCGCCATCCGACGCTTATTAATGTATTATACTGGAGGTGACTGAAACGAGCTGTGCAGTACGCGCTCTTTGTATTCAGAAGCGGTCAAACCTGTGAATTAACATGTTATCACTAATACTGAGAATAACAGAAAAAAAGTATATCAATAGGTAAAACAAGTATTGCAGTACATCAATGTCGTGACACTTCACTTCGTCAATTCCGTAACATATGTGAGTCAATACAGAGTTACCTACACTTTAGCGGGTTCAGTCGGTTCTACAGATGAACACCACCAGCACAAACACAGCAAGTCGTCCTCTCCTCTGCGTGATCTGATGTACGTCATTCATGTTATGTTAAGTGTACTTATACTAACACACATCGCTAAATCCTCACAATTACGTAACTCACAATCACGAAAGTATCTAATTACTATACGTAGTTACATTAATTATGTTGACACACATCATTAAATCCTCATGGTTACATAAGTATCTATTATCTAATACTATGATGAATACATACACAGTGCGGGGAACAGGCGTCCTCTTGGTTGTATGCAAGGGATTACACTTGGGGATTTATCGGGATGAGAACTCGGGGATTTACTGGGATTTACTCTCCGCGCCTCCCGAGACACGTCTGACGTGTAGGCGTGACTGTAGTGAAGTGACTTTGGAGACGCTGCTGGGCCCCTACGGCGCATGATGTTCATTATGCTGTGTTTCGTTATCAACACTCGCGTCACAACAACCGCGCCGAAATAGCTGAGAGGGCAAGTTCAACGCGTCCCCTCGGCTCTACGTTCCCCTCTCACTCTGTTGCGCCGGCGCGCAGGCGCGCCATACACTGCTCATGTATAACAACCAGTTGCAACAAATAATATAGCGCTAACAAAATAAAACATAAGATGTCACATTACAATGTACGTATATGCGTATCTCTAGCCGTTGTGTAAGTTGTACATATACGGCGGCTACATGTATATACCAGTAAAACGTCTAAGAAGGCGATTGACGACCGAAGCGCATGTGGGATAGTGAAGCAAATGTAAAATGATTTTTCGTTATAACTTGTATCAATGTTATTAACTACGAAATTTGAGGTTTATCAGTTCATTAGTTGAAAAGTTAGCAGCAATTTCAGGCATCGCATACATACCACACTTACCTCATATCCAAATCACTCTGGTTCAAAAATCTTTGCGAGAGGCCAATCGTTGTGCTATATACGATTGGATAGGAAATTTCATTCTGTGTTCAGTGATATACATCCGATATCGTTAAGACAAAAAACGTTGGTGAAATTTGACGGAAAAATGACAGTCGCTTTAAAAAATACCACTTATGACACCCTTTTACTTTTTGCAAGTTAGCAGTTGACTTCACTGAATAGAAAAGATGAAATCTATATCATATGAAATTAATAATAGAGATGTACTATGATATGGTGCTAATTTCGTTACAATCGGCCTCGTAGTTACGGAGATATTAGCCCTGACACACAGCGCACAGCCTAATAGTACAAAAAAAAAAAAAAAAAAAAAAAAAAAATCTAACTCAAAACTTTGCGTGAGCTGAATGATTATCCTATATACCGTTGGATAAGAAATTTAATTCTGCGTTCAATGGTATGTGTAAGATCTTATTCAGACAAAAATAAATTTGTGAAAATTGAGTCGTTTTATAAGGAATCCCATTTATGACACTTCTACTATTTGGAAGTTTCCCATTGATTTTACGCAGTAGAAGGGATGAGAGCTATAACATAAAATTGATAGAGTTGTACTATCATATGGTGCTATTTCGTCACGATCGACCATGTAGTTCCTGAGATAGCGTAACTATCGGGCCGTAACTCCAACCTATATAGTATACTTCGCTTCGCTCATAATAATTCTATACACATTATATTACTTAATTGTAGTTATCCTTTTTAAAGTTAGCCACATTACAAGGGGTGACAATTGCTTTATATAACTAGTATTGTTTGTAGAGGAATGATATAAATGCTGGTATGGTAATATATTTTGCGTGTGTAGTGTAGGTAGCGATGATATAAATGCTAGTGTGGTAATATATTTTGTGTGTAGTGTAGGTGGAGATAACTGTATTAGTCTCATTACTGAATGGTCATACTGTTTTATGATGCGTATTAGAGGTTTTAGAGATTGATGTCTCTATTTATTTATTTTTTTTATTTGTGTACTTCTCTCCTTTCCTGCACGAAGAAAAGAAGACGATAACGACACTGAGAAGAAGAAAAAAGAACAACAACAACAACAGCAACAACAACAGTAGAGGGAGAATGGTAAGTATGTACGTACAGGCTTAGATGAAAGATGTGTGTGTGTGTGTGTGTGTGTGTGTAGGTAGCTATATGTACAAATAAGGCGGTAGGAGGAATGCTAAATTCACCACAGTCATTCAATTCTGCTAGACTCTAATTGTATTTCCAGGTACTTGTCTCGTTAGCAGGCACGCTTAACTTACTGCTCCTTAACGGCCTGCAAGTAAAGGTATACACGAGAATACCACCGTTACGGAGGAACGAAAGGGAAAGACAAGGAACGACAGTGTGTGTTAGCTCCCAGGCTTGTATTCTTAATTAAACGTTTCAACATCTGACCTCGACTACTTCTTGTACCTGGCTATCTTGTTACTGTTATTGTTGTTGTTGATGATGATGACGATGTTGTTGTTGTTGTTTCTCTTTTCTTCTTGTACTTTTTTCACCATCATCTTTTTTTTTTTCTTCATCTTCATCTTTTTCTTCTTCCTTTGTTTCATCATCATCATCATCATTATCGTATTTCGGCTGCTTCCGTCACGGGTCGCCACAGCGAAATAAACTTCTTCAACCTGCTCGGTCTTCTGCGCCTTCCTCAATCACATCCATTACAAGCAGGTCTTCGCTCGCTGCACTTTTAATAGGCTTTGCTGGAAGCTAGAAGCTACTAGAGTTTTACAAAGATGTTTTCATAGTTCTAGTGGTCCAAGTAGATTGACAATTATTCTTCGCCACTGAAAGAGAGAAATAAAGAGAAAACAAAACGTAAAAATCCAGTTGATCATCTCTGTGGTCTTTGAAAATAAATATCCTTGGTGGGAGAATAAAACGTTTAAGAACACTGGCATTAAAAGTCTGTGATGAGCTAAGCCACTGAAACATAAATAAATAAAGGAATAAGCAAAATAAAACCACCAATAACAAACAAGAACGACAACAACAATATGAAAATTTGTTACACTTGCCGTTTAAACACGAAAGTAAATAAGTAAATAAATAAATAATGAATGAATGAATGAATGAAAATAAACTCACAGGATGAATAACTATATTAACATCACTCCGGTCAGGTCACTCTCTTCACTCTCTTCATCATAAGCATTACAATGTCAGAGATGGATTACAAATAGAAATAAAAAAAAGTGGCAACACAAAGAAATAAAAGACACAAAGACAAAGAAAGATAAAAGATAAAATTCACTGAAACTTTTACACAAGTCAGAATAATAATGATAATGGCGACCCCGAATAACGGCGACCCCGAATAGGGAAAAGCTGGGAAGAAGAAGAAGAATAATAATGATAATGACCGCGCACACACACACACTGTGAGGGAAAACGGGAGGCCACGATCTCTCGCCCTCAGAAATAAGACTGTGTAGCCAGGAATGCCCTAATAGTCCTTTGGGGAGGAAAGCGGCACAAAAAAGATAAGGGTAGTATATTAACACGGCAAAGACAACAAGGTGACCACACGATGACGAAACCACTGTTGAGTGCGAGGACTGGCCCGTTGAGTTAACAGGGTTGGGTGCACCAGTAAGAATCCACTCAGCAGAAGGCCGGGGAAGTGTAGTCCACAAGCTGGAGTGCAGTGGGGAGACAGTGGTGATGTCTGGTCGGCCGATAGAGCTAAGGGGGAGAAACGGCACGGAGCCCAGGCGTGCAGCTTTCCCAGGTGAGACGAGGAACCAGCGAGAAACAGAGAAAGTTCGGTGTGCTCTGTGTGGAGGCAGGCTGGTGTCTGCCCTGGCTCGCCAGCCTGGCTGTGGCATTGCCTCGGAATCCCCGGGTACCAGGGAGTAGGAGGGGTCAGGGGTAGTAACGAGGTCGGCTACGTGTATAACAAGGCTGGGAGAGAGTATGTAAAGAGGCCGGCAGGGCGTAGGTTGTTAAACCGGCTCGATGTGTATTTATATCCCTCACACACACACACACACACACACACACACACACGTGCCGCCATAATATCTCGAGGCGTGAATATCTACGTGGCGTGAAGTTTGCTTCTGTTTTATATGTATGCATCTGAAGGCGTCGTGATCAATCAGGAATCACGAGTGTTCTGTTCCGTGAAGTAATTAAAGCGGAGGACGAGGTGGATGGGTGAGAGGAATGGAGGTCGAGAAAGAAGAGGATATGGAAGAGGGAGTGGATAGTGGTAGAGGAGGAGGAGGAAATGTAGGAGGAAGGATGTAGAAACAGTGAATCAGTGGGGAGGCTTGAACTGAGGAAGAATGGGTGGGCAGGAGTGAGATATGAGAAGGAAGAGGAGGAGAAGAAGGTCTAGGTCTAGGAGGAGTATGCTAAGGCTTAAGAGGAGGAGGAACAGGAGGAGGATTAGAAGGAAGATTAGGAGCTCATGTGAAACAATGTAAAACAACAAACGCTAAAAATAGAAAACCAATAACAAAAATGAGAACAAAACGTGAAATCATGAGAGAGAGAGAGAGAGAGAGAGAGAGAGAGAGAGAGAGAGAGAGAGAGAGAGAGAGAGAGAGAGAGAGAGAGAACCAAAACTCTCTCCTCCTCCCCTCCTTAAAGCCGCTATCATGCCTCAGCTCCAAACTCGAATAAATAAATGAACACTTGTACTTACGTCTTGTCTGGTTGAAAGTGCAACACCCAGCCAGTCTCGCACCTTGCCCCCCTGTTGCCGAGTCTTTATCAACCCCGTCACTTCGATACAGAACTTGTCACTGACTATAATGTTTAAAATATGGAAGAAGAGGGAACAACAGTATAGAGCATAACGAATTGAAAAAAAAAAAAAAAAAAAAAAAAAACAGACCAAGAAAAACATCAGAGAGTGCTGATACAACTTAGAACTTAACTGAACTTAATGGAACTGAATCGAATTGAAATTAACTAAAGCTAAATCGCCGCGCACAATTTTTACAAGGACTTAATGTCTTCTGCAGTGACCTCTTAAACTATTACGCTGAACAATGAAAAATCTATTCTTCTCGTTTTTTTTTTTTTTCTTTAAGAGGTCACTGCAGAAGATATCTTAGAAAAAGATGGCTGACACACGTTTAAAGTATCACACTGAAAGGCCTCACTGAGAGGAGGAAGACTTATCGACTAGGTCACATCTTAAAGTGATTCTAGCATTAGTCTTCCTTCAGTACAGTTTTGTAGGGTTACTTAAATAACTGACATTGAATTCGCATTAGCAGGAAGGATGTGTCTAGTAGAATTAAAGGGCAAAAAGTATAGGAACATTAGCGAAATAACCCAGTGACCCAACGCGTGACAGTTCCTATAGAAAACATACTTACTTGTACCCACCTGTCATCCCTATCCATATATTTATCCAATATCTTAAGAGATCCCTATTGAATCGATACTAATAACCTGATGACTGATCGAGTGATACTGTTATGCTGTAGAAGAGTAGATTTAAATGCCTTCTCTGTGCTTCATCCCCTTCTTTACTTCAAATACAAATTCCTAGCCTATCCATATATTTATCCTATCTTCCAATTTAAAGCTCCCTATTGACTCTGTACTAACAACCTGGTGATTAACTGATGTTGCTGTGCTATAAAAAGTAGATTTAAAAGCTTCCTCTGTCTTCCATCCCCTTCGTAACTTCAGTGAACAAAGTGGAGGAGAAAAATTTACCTTGTTAGAGCAGTAAAGTGTCTTAAAAGGCGATGGACGAGCGTCGCCACACACCCAGCGCGGAATACCCAACAGGAATTACCTGACAACTATCAACTTCACCTCGCTGTTAACGCAGCACTTTCCCCGAGTCGACTGCCTGTTAAATCAATTCGCAGTACATTTAATTCTGTCTAATGGTGTGTGTCCAGCCATACTGAAATTATATTTAATAGGCGAGAACTTTCAAATACTGACCACATCTTTACCGCATCTCTCGTGGCAAAGATATTGACCATAGGAAGCTCATCGTGTTGAAGCTTAAGGGTTGTGGTGTGTCAGGTTCTGCTTTTCACTAACAGATTCGCTGCTATTTATGCTTCATTTCCGTTCCTTACTATTCTTTTTAGTGTCAATGTTTATATTACTCTTTACTTCATGTTTATTTTTCTTCCTTTTCATAATGTTGTTGTTGTTGTTGTTGTTGTTGTTATGTAGGAAGAGCACCAGCCAAGAGCAACAAAATATCAACGAAAAAAAAATAAATAAAGAAACGGCCCACTGAGCTGCCTGTCCCCGAACAGAGTCAAAAGCAGTAGTCAATAATTAAAGGATGTCTTGAAACCTCCCTCTCGATAGAGTTCAAGTTATAGGAAGGTGGAAATACAGAAAGGGAATGAGAATAACTGGTGGAGATGACTCAGAACACCTAACTCAATAGAAGCTGTTTTAGCTAGATATGACTTGTGAAGTTTCCAATTTAGATTATAAGTAAAGGACAGACCGAGGATATTCAGTGTAGAAGAGGATGACTGTTGAGTGTCATAGAAGAAGAGAGGATAGTTGTCTGGAAGGATGTGTCGAGTTGATAGATGGAGGAATTGAGTTTTTGAGGCATTGAACAATACTAAATTTACTCTGCCACAATCAGGAATTTTAGAGAGATCAGAAGTCAGGCGTTCCGTGACTTCCCTGCGTGAACTGTTTACTTCCTGAAGGGTTGGACATCGACGAAAAGACGTGGAAAACTGCAGTGAGTTATCATCAGCGTAGGAGTGGATAGGACAAGAAGTTTGGTTTAGAAGATCATTGATGATTAATAGGAAGAAAATGGGTGACAGCACAGAACCCTGAAGAACACCTCTGTTAATAGATTTAGAACAGTGACCGTCTACTACACCAGCAATAGAACGGTCAGAAAGGAAACCTGAGATGAAGTTACAAAGAGAAAGATAAAAGCCGGAGGAGGGCAGTATGGAAATCAAAGCTTTGTACTTTGTGTTGTTATTATTAATATTCTTCTTCTTCTTCTTCTTCTTCTTCTTCTTCTTCTTCTTCTTCTTCTTCTTCTTCTTCTTATTATTATTATTATTATTATTATTATTATTATTATTATTATTTATTTATTCATTTATTATTATTATCATTATTATTATTATCATTATTATCATTATTATTATTACTATTATTATTATTATTATTATTATTATTATTATTATTATTATTATTATTATTATTATTATTATTATTATTATCATTATTATTATTGTTATTATTATTATTATCATTATTATTATTATCATTATTATTATTTTTATTATTATCATTGTTATTATTATATCTACCCCATCGAAGAACAATTAACACATTTTATGTCTCACCCCTTTTGTGTGTGTGTGTGTGTGTGTGTGTGTGTGTGTGTGTGTGTGAGTCGGGAAGGGATGGTGATTTAAAATATATTGTTTTGCGTTCGTCTTCTGAAGACAGAGCAGCTGGAAATGTTCACAGGGGGAAATTAACATCTTTCTGATCCTCCATTGTAACGTTAGGTACGAAGAATAAAAGGAGGAAAAGGAGGAGGAGGAGATGGTATAGTAGGGGTGATATGAAGGTTTTCTCTCTCTCTCTCTCTCTCTCTCTCTCTCTCTCTCTCTCTCTCTCTCTCTCTCTCTCTCTCTCTCTCTCTCTCTCTTAATGGTATTCTTATCACTTTTTTCTTTCTTATCTTTTCAGTTTATCCTCCATTCCTGTCTCTCCTTTTCTTCATAATTTTCCTCCATAATTCCTCATCATTACTACCTCCTTCCCTCCTTCCTCCTCATTAGTTCCCCAACCTTTTCTCCTTTCCTCTTTTCCTCCTTCCACCTCCTTACTCTAACAATGTTCCATCCTGTACATCACCTTCCTTTATTCCCTTCCTTCCTTTCTTCTTCCCTTCCTTCCTTCACTCCTTATCCACCTTACCTTATTTTCTTGCTTCCCTTACTTTAAAGCTTAGGTAAATTTTTCTTTGAGTTGGTGATGTTATGTTCCGTTCTCTCTTTAGCTTCCGGGATATCCTGGTGGTGGTGGTGGAGGAGGAGGAGGAGCAGGAGGAAGAAGACGAACAGGAGGAGAAGGAGGAGGAGGACGAGGAGGCGGAGGAGGAGAGGAAGAGGAGAGGGGAAAGGAGGAGGAGGAGGAGGGCATCATAATGTAAATTAATTTTATCTTGTTTAGCTGAGACACTTGGAAAAAAAAAAGGAAATGTCTTGAGAGAGAGAGAGAGAGAGAGAGAGACTCGTGCTACTGAAGAATAAAAAAAGACTAAGGCAAAGTTTTACGATAAAAATGTGTGTGTGTGTGTGTGTGTGTGTGTGTGTGTGTGTGTGTGTGTGTGAAACTTGATGGATGGATGGATGAACAAGTGTGTATAATTATAACTGACGTTCTCTCTCTCTCTCTCTCTCTCTCTCTCTCTCTCTCTCTCTCTCTCTCTCTCTGACTGCTTGATACTGATTCCCTCTTTGTTTTTTTCTTTCATGAATTAATTATTGTGTCAGAGGCAGAGGCGTGTGGCGGGGTGGGTGTGGCGTGAATGTGTGAGGGAAGGGAGAGGAGGGGGAGGGGAGAGAGGATGAGGGATAGGAAGAGGAGGAGAGGAGAGGAGAA
>NC_087163.1:18494584-18497084 GCF_035594125.1 Scylla paramamosain
GAACATAAACACTAAAAAAAAAAAAAAACACAAATAGCTGAGAGAACAAAAAAAAAAAAAAAGAAAGAAAGAAAGAAAAACGCACAAACAAAAACGTATCAAGTTTTAAAGGGCGGTCTATCGTAACGCTCTTGAAAACCAAAGTGAAAGTGACATTCTCTCTCTATTATTTCCTTGGGCTTCTTGTTGGGTATGCAAATGTTCCGCGGCCGAGGGCAAGGCGAGTCTCAGCTCAGGGACACTCACACTGGCTGCGCTCGAGAAAATCTTGGGCGTGTTGCGAGCGATGTTTGATTTTAGTGATAATTTAACAGCAGGTAGTGGACGAGGAAGTCTTGTGGAGGATTTTTTTTTTTTATCTTTATTTTTTTTTTTTTTTTGTCTCGGTTCTTTTTGGTTCTGCATTTAAATTATTGTATTTTTCCTTCCTTGTTCTTGTTCCTGCATCTAAATTATTATTGTTATTTCGTTTTTCCTTCTTTTTATTTATGCATCTAAGTTATCGCTGTCTTTTTTTTTATTCTTTAGTTTCTGCTTCTAAATTATTTTTGTTTTCGTCTTTCCTAAATAAATATTTTTTTCTTTATTTTTATTTAAGCATTTGAGTTTTTATCTTTTCTTCTTTTTGTGCTTCTGGATCTTAGTTACTGTTGTATTTAATTTTCCATTTTCCATTTCTGCATGTAAATTATTATTATTATTAGCGTTATTATTTTCTGTCTCTCTACTTTTTATTTATGGATGTAAGTTATCATTTTCTTTTTCTTTTTTTCGTTATGTTTCTGCATCTAAATTACTGTATCCTTCTTCGTTTTTTTTTCTTTTGCTTCTGCGCCTAGTTATTATTGTTGTATTTCCTTTTTTCTTGTTTCTGCAGCTATATATTTTTTCTTTTTTGTTTATGCATCTGTGTATCGACGTTGTTCTTTGTTTTCTTCATTTGTCTCTTTCCCCCAGCTCTTTAATTTTCCTTTATCCCTTTTCTCCCGTTCGTTCGTTTTATATAATTGTCTTTAGGTGTTTTCGATTGTTTTGTTTAGCTGTGTGTGTATTCGTATCCGTGTTTTCTTGATTTATCTATTTCCCCATCATTTCTATTTTCTAACCTATCTTCTTTTTCTCCCCTCGTTTGTTTAGTTTAGTTATGTATAGTTGTTTTCTTCATTCGTCAGTTTATTTTTTCTCTTTTCTCTTTTCACCTCTCGTTCGTTTTGTTTATTTGTATTTGGGTGTTTTCTGTTATTTCTTTCACATGTTATTTTTTTTATCTCTTCTCTTTTCTCTCTTTCATTTGATTTCGTTACATATTAGTGTTTTCTTTATCCATCACTTCTTTCGCATCTTTTTTCATCTCTTTTTCTCTCTTTTACCCCTTCGTGCAACATCTTCAACACACCTAGACCATCTCATTCCACCACACTCAGTCTTTTTCCCAACAATTCTTTCCCTATATTTTTGCCAGTACAGGAATAGACGGTCGGAGGGAATTAAGAGAAGTGATTCACGTTCTCACACTTGCAATAGTCGTTCAATCTTTCCCCAATTGCTAGCTCTCTGCTCTTTCTTTTTCTTTTTTTCTTTTCTCTTCGTTATTATTGTTTTGACGCTTGCATTTGTTTTTAGTTTTATGTGTCAGTTGTTCTTTTACATTTAGATATCATGAAGAGAGAGAGAGAGAGAGAGAGAGAGAGAGAGAGAGAGAGAGAGAGAGAGAGAGAGAGAGAGAGAGAGAGAGAGAGAGAGAGAGAGAGAGAGAGAGAGAGAGAGAGAGAGAGAGATTGGGGTAGGGAAGGAGGGAGAGAAAGAGAGACAGAGACAGAATATTCCCTTCCTGTGTGTAATATTAACCTCAGGAGAAATAAATGTGTCTTGCAGTATTTTCTGTCTTTAGTCCTGGCGGGTAATTAATGGAAAGGTTACTTACTGTTGCAATAAAACATAAATTTTGATTTGCAGTTCTTGATTAGCTTTCGGGAACTTTTAAACTTGCTAATTATTTCAAAGTTCATTTTTTTAATTGAGAGAGAGAGAGAGAGAGAGAGAGAGAGAGAGAGAGAGAGAGAGAGAGAGAGAGAGAGAGAGAGAGAGAGAGAGAGAGAGAGAGAGAGAGAGAGAGAGAGAGAGAGAGAGAGAGAGAGAGAGAGAGAGAGAGAGAGAGAGAGAGAGAGAGAGAGAGAGAGAGAGAGAGAGAGAGAGAGAGAGAGAGAGAGAGAGAGAGAGACCTATGACTACTAAGGTGATAGTAAAAGAAAAGGACAGCAAAGTAGAAGGCTCTCTCCCCATCCTCCAATCCCTCCGGCATAAGCTGTACAGGAAACAGGTCGGAAATATATTCCTTACGGGACTGGAGAAGTAAATACCAGAAGGGAATTTTATAGGAATGAATGAAAATAGATGAAATGAGGTGCTCCCATTTCCCGGAGAAAGGGAAGTTAATCTCTAACAAATAACGTTAACCACCACCAGGCACCATGCTTGAATTAAATATTCCAGGAGGGGG
>NC_087163.1:18502084-18534584 GCF_035594125.1 Scylla paramamosain
ATGCTCACCCTTTTTAGGAATAGGCTGAATGTAGGCAAACTTCCAGCAAAAATGAAATGATAGATGTTAATAGACAGAGTTGGAAGAGTTTCACAAGGCAAGGAGCAAGCACGGAGGTATAGTTTCGGGGAACAATAGGAGGCACCCAAAAAGGTCCATAAGCCTTCAGAGGGTTAAAGCCAGCGAGAGCATAGAAAACATCACTGCAGAGGATCTCACTGTTTCATCATGAAGTAGTCAGAGGGTAGAGGAGGAGAAGGAACATGCCCTGAATCATCCAAGTTACAGTTTTTAACAATGGTATGAGCGAGGACTTCAGTTTTAGAAATAGATGAGACGTCAATGGTGCCATCAGGTTGAGATAAAGGAGGGAAACATGAAAAAGCAGTTATTGGAGATGTTTTTGGATAGGTGTCAGAAATCACGAAGGAAATGAAATCTTGAAAAGATTTTGACACTTTCTATTAATGAAGGGGTTTTTGGCTAGTTGGAGAACAGAATTGGCATGATTCCGGTCAGAAATATAAATTGCATGAGATTCAGGTGATCGAAGGCTCAAGTACCTTTTGTGGGCCACCTCTTTATCATGTATAGCACGAGAACAGGCAGTGTTAAACCAAGGTTTGGAAGGTTTAGGTCGAGAGAAAGAGTGAGGAATGTACACCTCCATGCCAAACACTATCACCCGTGTTATGAGCTCTGCACACAAACGGGTCTCTGACACGGAAGCAGCAGGCATTCCAAGAAAAATCAGAATAATACATCCTCAGGTCTTCTCAGTTAGCATACGCAAAGTGACAGGGGCACCTCTGCTTTTGGAGGATCCTGAAAAGGTATTGGAACGACAGGACAAGATACAGATATAAGGTTGTGATCGGAGGAATAGAACGGAGAAAACAGGGTGACAGCATAAGCAGAAGGATTAGAGCAGTGGGTTTCAAACTATTTAGTATGACGGCACACTAAGAAACAACTAGAATTTTTGTGGCACACGTGCCCTTTGATATGCACACACACACACACACACACACACACACACACACACACACACACACACACACACACAAACACACACACACACACACACACACACACACACACACACACACACACACACACACACACACACACACACACACACACACACACACACACACACACACACACACACACATATATATATATATATATATATATATATATATATATATATATATATATATATATATATATATATATATATATATATATATATATATATATATATATATATATATATTTTTTTTTTTTTTTTTTTCTTTTTATGTAGGAAGGACACTGACCAAGGGCAACAAAAATCCGATAAAAAAATATGCCCACTGAAATGCCAGTTCCATAAAAGGGTCAAAGCAGTGGTCAAAAATTGATGAATAAGTGTCTTGAAACCTCCCTCTTGAAGGAATTCAAGTCATAGGAAGGTGAAAATACAGAAGCAGGCAGGGAGTTCCAGAGTTTACCAGAGAAAGAGATCAATGATTGAGAATACTGGTTAACTCTTGCGTTAGAGAGGTGGACAGAATAGGGGTGAGAGAAAGAAGAAAGTCTTGTGCAGCGAGGCCGCAGAAGGAGGGGAGGCATGCAGTTAGCAAGATCAGAAGAGCAGTTAGCATGAAAATAGCGGTAGAAGACAGCTAGATATGCAACATTGCGGCGGTGAGAGAGAGGCTGAAGACAGTCAGTTAGAGGAGAGGAGTTAATAAGATGAAAAGCTTTTGATTCCACCCTGTCTAGAAGAGCAGTATGAGTGGAACCCCCCCAGACATATGAAGCATACTCCATACATGGACAGATAAGGCCCTTGTACAGAGTTAGCACCTGGTGGGGTGAGAAAAACTGGCGGAGATGTCTCAGAACACCTAACTTCATAGAAGCTGTTTTAGCTAGAGATGAGATGTGAAGTTTCCAGTTCAGATTATAAGTAAAGGACAGACCAAGGATGTTCAGTGTAAAGAGGGGGACAGTTGAGTGTCACTGAAGAAGAGGGGATAGTTGTCTGGAAGGTTGTGTCGAGTTGATAGATGGAGGAATTGAGTTTTTGAGGCATTGAACAATACCAAGTTTGCTCTGCCCCAATCAGAAATTTTAGAAAGATCAGAAGTCAAGCGTTCTGTGGCTTCCCTGCGTGATATGTTTACCTCCTGAAGGGTTGGACGTCTATGAAAAGACGTGGAAAAGTGCAGGGTGATATCATCAGCGTAGGAGTGGATAGGACAAGAAGTTTGGTTTAGAGGATCATTAATGAATAATATGAAGAGAGTGGGTGACAGGACAGAACCCTGAGGAACATCACTGTTAATAGATTTAGGAGAAGAACAGTGACCGTCTACCACAGCAGCAATAGAAAGGTCAGAAAGAAAACTTGAGATGAAGTTACAGAGAGAAGGATAGAAGCCATAGGAGGGTAGTTTGGAAATCAAAGCTTTGTGCCAGACTCTATCAAAAGCTTTTGATATGTCCAAGGCAACAGCAAAAGTTTCACCAAAATCTCTAAAAGAAGATGACCAAGACTCAGTAAGGAAAGCCAGAAGATCACCAGTAGAGCGGCCATACTGGCGATAGAAGGTTGTGAAGTGATAGATGTTTAAGAATCTTCCTGTTGAGGATAGATTAGAAAAATTTAGATAGGCAGGAAATTAAAGCAATAGGATGGTAGTTTGAGGGATTAGAACGGTCACCCTTTTTAGGAACAGGCGGAATGTAGGCAAACTTCCAGCAAGAAGGAAAGGTAGATGTTGACATACAGAGCTGAAAGAGTTTGACTAGGCAAGGTGCAAGCACGGAGGCACAGTTTCGGAGAACAATAGGAGGGACCCCATCAGGTCCATAAGCCTTCCGAGGGTTTAGGCCAGCGAGGGCATGGAAAACATCATTGCGAAGAATTTTAATACGTGGCACGAAGTAGTCGTGGAGGAGAGGGAGGAACAAGCCCAGAATCGTCCAAGGTAGAGTTTTTAGCAAAGGTTTGAGCGAAGAGTTCAGCTTTAGAAATAAATGTGATAGCAGTGGTGCCATCTGGTTGAAATAGAGAAGGGAAAGAAGAAGAAGCAAAGTTACTGGAGATATTTTTCGCTAAATGCCAGAAATCACGAGGGGAGTTAGATCTTGAAAGGTTTTGACATTTTCTGTTAATGAAGGAGTTTTTGGCTAGTTGGAGAACAGACTTGGCATGGTTCCGGGCAGAAATATAAAGTGCATGAGATTCTGGTGATGGAAGGCTTAAGTACCTTTTGTGGGCCACCCCTCTATCATGTATAGCACGAGAACAAGCTGTGTTAAACCAAGGTTTAGAAGGTTTAGGACGGAGAAAAAGAGTGAGGAATGTACGCCTCCATGCCAGACACTATCACCTCTGTTATGCGCTCAGCACACAAAGACGGGTCTCTGACACGGAAGCAGTAGTCATTCCAAGGAAAATCAGCAAAATACCTCCTCAGGTCTCCCTAAATAGCAGAGGCAAAACGCCAGAGGCACCTTCGCTTAGGGGGATCCTGAGGAGGGATTGGAGCAATAGGACAAGATAAAGATATGAGATTGTGATCGGAGGAGCCCAACGGAGAAGAAAGGGTGACAGCATAAGGAGAAGGATTAGAGGTCAGGAAAAGGTCAAGAATGTTGGGCGTATCTCCAAGACGGTCAGGAATACGAGTAGGGTGTTGCACCAATTGCTCTAGGTCATGGAGGATAGCAAAGTTGTAGTATATATATATATATATATATATATATATATATATATATATATATATATATATATATATATATATATATATATATATATATATATATATATATATATATATATACGAGTATATATATATATATATATATATATATATATATATATATATATATATATATATATATATATATATATATATATATATATATATATATATATATATATATATATATATATATATATATATATATATATATAAATATTAGAACATAAAAAATAAGGGAAGCTGCAAGAAGCGACCAGGCTTACACGTAGCAGTCCCTGTATGAAGTATACCTATCTATTTCCATATATTATCCCCATCCATAAACCTGTTTAATCTTCTATTAAAGCTCTCTAGTGTCCTAGCACTAACAACATGATTACTGAGTCCGTTCCACTCATCTACCATTTTATTTGAGAACCAGTTTTTTCCTATCTCCTTCGTAAACCTAAATTTTTCAATCTTGAACCCGTTATTTCTTGTTCTACCCTGGTTGCTGATACTAAGAATTTTGCCTACATCCCCCTTGCTATAAACCTTATACCACTTAAAGACTTTTATCAGGTCCTCTCTTAACCTACGTCTTTCTAGAGAATGTAAATTTAACAACTTCAATCTCGCCTTGTAAGGGATTATCCCCATCCCCTGTATCCTTTTAGTCATTCTCCTCTGTACTGATTCTAATAGACCTATATCTTTCCTGTAATGTGGGGACCAGAACTGCACAGCGTAGTCTAGATGAGGTCTGACCAGCGCCAAGTATAACTTTAATATTACTTCCGGTCTTCTACTTTTAACACTCCTAAAAATGAATCCTAGTACCCTATTTGCCCTGTTTCTGGCTTCTATGCATTGTTTCTCTAGACGGAGTTCAGAGCTAACAATAACTCCCAAATCTTTCTCGTAACCTGTACCTACCAGAGTTTGGTTGTTTAATGTGTACCTACTGTGTGGGTTTCCTCTACCCACGCTAAGTACTTTGCATTTATTGATATTGAATTGTATTTGCCATCTATCCGTCCATTAATTTATTCTATTTAAATCTGCCTGCAAGGCGATGGCATCCGATTCTGACCTAATTAATCTACCTATCTTTGTGTCATCCGCAAATTTACTAACATCACTACTAATTCCACTATCCAAGTCATTGATATATATTAGAAATAACAATGGCCCTAATACTGATCCCT
Source organism: Scylla paramamosain (assembly GCF_035594125.1). Classification (NCBI taxonomy): domain Eukaryota; kingdom Metazoa; phylum Arthropoda; class Malacostraca; order Decapoda; family Portunidae; genus Scylla; species Scylla paramamosain. The sequence continues at coordinate 18,507,033 of NC_087163.1, forward strand.
GTGGCACCTCACTAATTACATGACCCCACTCAGATTTCGAGCCGTTTATTACAACTATATATGTATATATATATATATATATATATATATATATATATATATATATATATATATATATATATATATATATATATATATATATATATATATATATATATATATATATATATATATATATATATATATATATATCCCAGAATGAGGCAGTAGACACCTGCCGAAATTATAATTACTCCCAATGAGGTCTAAGGCACTGTTCAGGGGGTGCTGTGAACTTATCATTAAATCCAGCTGTGATCTCACTGAACGTTTCCCTTTGTGTCTCACGACACAAGGGGGCAGTCACAGCCTGCCCTCTAAAGACAACTCTCTTCCTCCACACAAAACTACAAGCACCTAATAACACACACACCCTTCAGTCAAAAATTTCAAAATTATCATGGCGACTCCTACACCAGCCTCGGAGTCCCCATCTGGGGACCATAAATGTTTCCAGGTCGGACTGCCTTTCTGTCGACGACCCTAAGTGTCTTGACACCCCCCTCAACTTTTTCTTCATTAACTTCTGCAACATTCGTGGTCTAAGATTTAATTTTCAAACTGTAGAACACTACCTCTCTTCTTCTAAACCTCATCTTCTTTTCCTCACTGAAACTCAGGTGTCTGAAGCAACTGACAGTAGCCCCTTTTTTGTTCCCTCCTACTTTCTCTATCCTCATTTTCGATCCAAAGCTGGATGATGCGTTTGTGTGCAATGACTTAACCTGCTCTCGTGCCCACGCTCTTGAATCTTCCAAGTTTTCCACCATCTGGCTACGACTACAGAGTCACTCTCAAACTAATTTTATCTGTGCTGTATACCTCTCACCTAACTCCTCTGACTACAAGAAATTCTTTGACTACTTAACTTCCAAAATGGAGCACATTCTGACCCTCTTCCCTTTTGCAGAGATCTCTATTCTTGGAGACTTCAATGTTCACCACCAGCTTTGGTTTTTCTCTCCCTTCACTGACCATCCTGGTGAACTAGCCTTCAACTTCGCTATCCTCCACGACCTTAAGCAATTGGTGCAACACCCTACACGTATTCCTGACTGTCTTGGAGATACGCCCAACATTCTTGACCTTTTTCTGACCTGTAATCCTTCTGCTTATGCTGTCACCCCTTCTTCTCCGTTGGGCTTCTCCGATCACAATCTCATATCTGTACCTTGTCCTATCACTCCAATCCCTCCTCAGGATCCTCCTAAGCGAAGGTACCTCTGGTGTTTTGCCTCTGCTAGTTGGGGAGACCTGAGGAGGTATTTTGCTGATTTTCCTTGGAATGACTACTGCTTCCATGTCAGAGACCTGTCTTTGTGTGCTGAGCGCATAACAGAGGTGATAGTGTCTGGCATGGAGGCGTTCATTCCTCACTCTTTTTCTCGACCTACGCCTTCTAAACCTTGGTTTAACACAGCATGTTCTCTTGCAATACACGATAGAGAGGTGGCCCATAAAAGGTACTTAAGCCTTCCATCACCAGAATCTCATGCACTTTATATTTCTGCCCGGAACCATGCCAAGTCTGTTCTCCAACTAGCCAAAAACTCCTTTACTAACAGAAAGTGTCAAAATTTTTCAAGATCTAACTCCCCTCATGACTTCTGACATCTAACGAAAAATATCTCCAATAACTTTGCTTCTTCTTCTTTCCCTCCTTTATTTCAACCAGATGGCACCACTGGTATCACATCTATTTCTAAAGCTGAACTCTTCGCTCAAACCTTTTCTAAAAACTCTTTTTTGGACGATTCTGGGCTTGTTCCTTCCTCTCCTCCACCCTCTGACTGTTTCATGCTACCTATTAAAATTCTTCGTAATGATGTTTTCCATGGCCTTGCTGGCCTAAACCCTCGGAAGGCTTATGGACCTGATGGAGCCCCTCCTTTTGTTCTCCGAAACTGCGCCTCCGTGTTTGCACCTTGCCTGGTCAAACTCTTTCAACTCTGTCTGTCAACATCTACCTTTCCTTCTTGCTGGAAGTTTGCCTACATTCAGCCTGTTCCTAAAAAGGTTGACCGTTCTAATCCCTCAAACTACCGTCCTATTGCTTTAATTTCCTGCCTATCTAAAGTTTTTGAATCTATCCTCAACAGGAAGATTCTTAAACATCTATCACTTCACAACCTTTTATCTGATCGCCAGTTTGGGTTCCGTCAAGGCCGCTCTACTGGTGATCTTCTGGCTTTCCTTACTGAGTCTTGGTCATCCTCTTTTATCTCAAGTTTCCTTTTTGACCGTTCTATTGCTGCTGTGGTAGACGGTCACTGTTCTTCTCCTAAATCTATTAACAGTGGTGTTCCTCAGGGTTCTGTCCTGTCACCCACTCTCTTCTTATTATTCATTAATGATCTTCTAAACCAAACTACTTGTCCTATCCACTCCTACGCTGATGATACAGCCCTGCACTTTTCCACGTCTTTTCATAGACGTCCAACCCTTCAGGAGGTAAATATTTCACGCAAGGAAGCCACAGAACGCTTGACTTCTGATCTTTCTAAAATTTCTGCTTGGGGTAGAGCAAACTTGTTATTGTTCAATGCCTCAAAATTCAATTCCTCCATCAATCAACTCGACCTTCCAGACAACTATCCCCTCTTCTTCAATGACACTCAACTTTCCCCCTCTTTACACTGAACATCCTTGGTCTGTCCTTTACTCCTAATCTGAACTGGAAACTTCACATCTCATCTCTAGCTAAAACAGCTTCTATGAAGTTAGATGTTCTGAGACGTCTCCGCCAGTTTTTCTCACCATCCCCCCCCAGCTGCTAACTCTGTACAAGGGCTTTATCCGTCCATGTATGGAGTATGCTTCACATGTCTGAGGGGGTTCCACTCATACTGCTCTTCTAGACAGGGTGGAATCAAAAGCTTTTCGCCTCATCAACTCCTCTCTTCTAACTGACTGTCTTCAGCCTCTCTCTCACCGCCGCAATGTTGCATCTCTTGCTGTCTTCTACCGCTATTTTCATGCTAACTGCTCTTCTGATCTTGCTAACTGCATGCCTCCCCTCCTCCCACGGCCTCGCTGCACAAGACTTTCTTCTTTCTCTCACCCCTATTCTGTCCACCTCTCTAACGCAAGAGTTAACCAGTATTCTCAATCATTCATACCTGTCTCTGGTAAACTCTGAAACTCCCTGCCTGTTTCTGTATTTCCACCTTACTATGACTTGAATTCCTTCAAGAGGGAGGTTTCAAGACATTTATCCATCAATTTTTGACTGCTGCTTTGACCCTTTTATGGGACTGGCATTTCAGTGGCCAATTTTTTTTAATTGGATTTTTGTTGCCCTTGGCCAGTGTTCCTCCTACATAAAAGAAAAAGAAAAAAAAAGATATATATATATATATATATATATATATATATATATATATATATATATATATATATATATATATATATATATATATATATATATATTTATTTATTTATTTATTTATTTATTTATTCTAGATGGTGTTGATCACACTGTTTTGATGTGCTTCTTACCGCTCCGTTGAGAGGAGATTGCCTCTACTGGATCAGATGAGGAAGCATTGGAGTGGTTGTGGCTGCTCTAGAGGACCGGATAGTAGCATGATATTGTTGGTAGCGTGGAGGTCGTGCGTAATGGTTTGATATTGTTGATTTGTGCGAGTAAAAGACAAGATTTGTAAGAATTTTTCTAGGTTTAATAATGGATGGAATGTACCTGCATGATACCGACACACAATTGATTACAGACGTAACGATACTGATGTGCACTCTCTCTGAACTGATGTGATCTGGACTGCTTGTGAACTGATGATGAACTGAGCAGACTGATGTGAACTGACTCAACAGACTATCGGAAGACTGACTCAAGACTGACTCTCTCCAGAGACTGATCGTGAACTGATGATGAGGTCATCTCTAACTATGCTTACGATTCTATTTATGTGAGGGAAACGGATCAAGATACAACTTCTGGGATGAAGAAATGACCAATGAGATGCTCGGAAATGGGATGAAGGAACCAATGGCAGTTGTCGTTATTTTGGCCAATGACTATATATATATATATATATATATATATATATATATATATATATATATATATATATATATATATATATATATATATATATATATATATATATATATATATATATATATATATATATATATATATATATATATATATATATATATATATATATATATATATATATATATATATTGTGAGAGCACAGGAACACTAGATTTTGAGAGGGCAATAAATTAGCGCCCTATCATAGGAGAGAACCATTTGCCATGCCGGCAGGTGGGCGGAGCCTGTATCAATGCGCGCGGGCCCAGGCTTGCAGGTCACAACCTCGCCAGGTCTTACTACCGGCCGGGTCACCTAGCGCTTAAGACGTGCTCTCCTCGACTCCTCCCGAACCGGCCTGCAGGAAGGACAGCGTGGTGCAGCGGTAAGCCGAAGCCCTGACCGACGAAGCTGGCTTTTATCAAAGCAGACTGGAGGAGTGAGTACACCAGTGGAACGCCTTGGGTGAGTTATTTGTGGTAAGGCCTGTTCTCGAGCGCTTGTACAGGCCCCCCACGTGGTCGTCGCTCCTTGCGCGGCAGAGTGATACAGTGCATAGCGCCTGCTAATTACCTCCGTGATCCAGTAACTTAACGTAAAGCTGTGCTCTCACAACGTAAAAGGACCGGGCATTGGCCTCACTTCCGGAGGAATAGGTATTTCTTTCTGTGTGCCGCCCACGCGCCATTGAGTGTAGCCATAGCTAGCCAAGCCTTTGTTGTAGTTACTGTGTAAATATAAGTCAAATATTTATGACTGTGCTTTCTTTTGAGTGTCCTACCCTAGTCTACCTGGAGACTCAACCAGGAGTCGCCTGTGATCGGCAGGTGTTAAAGTGTAAAGGGACCCCAATCCATGACAATTGGCGCCCGAACAGGGACCTCATACTAAGCGCAGTCACGGTAGAGTAATTCCTTGGTACCGAGTAACCTTGCTGACGTCTTTTGCTGTAGACAATGGCGTCCGAGGGTTATAGTGAATCTTTCGATCCCTTTGCGAGGTTTAGGCCTGAAATCGCGGCGCTGAACATAACAGCAGCGACGAAGGTTAGTGAGTATATACAGAAGCGGCTAGCTGAGGAGAGAGAGGACCGCTTACGTGCCGAGGAACGTGAGAGAGAGGACCGCCTGCGGGAGGAGGAAAGGCAGGAACGTGTGAGGCAGGAAATGATTCGTGCCGAAGAACGGGAACACGAGAAGGCGATGGCTGAAATGGAGCTTCGCCTTGCGGAGGCAGAATAGACTCGATCTCGAAATTCTGAGGGAAGCACTCTTCGTGACTTACATAGGGTGAAACTTAATGCTTACCGTGAAGGGGAAGACATCGATGCCCTCATTTCCCGTTTCAAGAGGCTGGCCAAGTTGTATCAGATGGAGTCTGAAGAGAAGGCCATCGAGTTTTATAGCGTGTTTACAGGCAAAGCCTTGTCCATCGTACATGGGCTAGGGCCCGAAGATAACTCGTACGAGCATATGAAATGCGCTCTTTTGAAGGCGTTTGACAGAACGGCGGAGGCAGCCAAGCAGGCATTTCGCAGTGCCGCTATCAGTGATAACGAAACTGTCGTTCAGGCTCACGCCAGAATTTCTCGTCTCTTTGACGAGCGAGTGCAAAAGGAAGGGGCTTACCTCACGTATGAAGCGTTGCGGGAGTTAGTCATACCCGACAGGTTTGAGGAAATGTGCCCGCCTGAGATTGTGGCCACAACTGAGGCCACGGGAAACGTACAGGCAAATAAAATGGCGAAAAACCTGGACCTCCATTTTGCCGCACATGGACGTAAAAATGTTCCCCGAGTTCGTTCCGCGGGGAGCGGCAAAAAGGCGCAACCCAATGATCCGGAGCCAGTAAGGAAGGAGCAGGCACCGCCTCCCTTCCGGCAGAATAAGCCACAAGGACACCTCAGGGAGGGTAATAAGTTTCAACCACCACGTGGGTGGAATACCGGCTCATTGCGTCCCACACCACCTATGAGAGCTGCCCCACACACAGGCAGATATGCTGCCGCGCTACTCGATACGCCGGACGATATTGCACCAGCGGCAGACGCTACTCCAATTACAGTTGTCCAGAACCACCCTTTGCCGGCCGTAGATAGCGTTCAGTTGACCCTTGAAGCAAATAAGGTCCCACAGCCCCACTCATTTTGACTAGCAGCCACCTCCTCAGTACCAATAGATTCACCGCGGGGATTGATTGTGTAAAACAGTAGAGTGGGGGGCAGGTCAGTAAGAGTAATGCGGGACAATGGTTCTACTGGTTGTGTTGTGAAAGAGGCCCTGGTTGCCCCCGCTCAGTTCACAGGAGAACAAGTGAGAGTCGTCATGATTAACGGCTCTGTGGCTACTTGCCCGATAGCTGTAGTCGACGTGGAGACGCCATTCTTCACTGGCAGAATTCAGGCCGCTGTGATGAAACAGCCTATCTATGAATTGATAATCGGTAACGTTGAAGGGTTGAGGGACGTTCGGAAAACGGACGCCGCGACCCAAACCGAAGATCAAGTAGATGTCGCCCTGACGCGAGCCCAGGCACGAGACACACGGCCCGTGGTCCCTCTCAAGCTCACATCACCTGACGAGCTGCTCATTAGCGCTATCGTCACTGCCTCATAAAAGACCGATCCCTCCCTTGCAAACATTCGGAAACAAGTCGCTGAGGGGGTATCGAGGGTAAATAAATACGGAACGACTCGCTTCTGCCAACACAGAGGAAAGTTGTATAGAGAAGTCATCTCTGGCCTCGGTGAGGCTCGGTCGCAATTCGTGGTGCCTGCACAGTACCGCCACATGGTGATGGAGATGGGGCATTGCGCGGCCTTGGGTGGTCACATGGGGCGACAGAAAACACAAGACCGCATTAGTCACACATTTTTCTGGCCTGGCATGATGGCCGATATCGCGAGATTCGTGAGATCCTATGACGTGTGTCAAAAAACTGTAGACAAGGGCCGTGTGAAACCTGCGCCACTAAAACCCATGCCCCTTATATCCGAACCATTTGAGAGGGTAGCGGTAGATATTGTTGGGCTTATCACGCCACGCGCGACTGACGGATCAAAATATCTACTCACGTGTGTGGACTTCAGCACCCGTTGGCCTGAAGCAGTACCTCTGAAAAATATAGAGGCCACCACGGTGGCTGAAGCGCTGGTAGGGATATTCTGCCGTGTGGGCATTCCCAAGGAGGTGCTGAGCGACCGAGGCACTCAGTTTACGTCTGCCATGATGGACGAGACGTTTAGGATTCTCTCTGTGAAGGGCCTTAACACGACACCCTGGCATCCCATGTGTAACGGTCTGTGCGAAAGGTTCAACGGCACACTGAAAAAAATGCTCAAGCGGCTGGCCGCCGAGCAACCCAAGGAATGGCCGAGATTTGTGGCTCCTCTCCTGTTAGCATACAGGGAAGCACTGCAGAGTACACTGAAGTTCTCGCCTTTCGAGCTACTCTACGGAAGAGCAGTGCGCGGGCCACTCCAAGTGCTGAGAGAGCTATGGAACGAGGACGTGCCAAGTCCGGAGGTACGTACAACATACGAGTACGTTATAAACCTGGCTGGCAGACTTAGGGAAACCTGTCGTATGGCCAAGGAAGAACTCCTGAAGGCCCAGGAGGTACAAAAGGCTCATTATGATCGGAATGCGCGACTACGCACCCTGCAGCCTGGCCAGGAGTGCTTAGTACTCCTACCCACTGCTCATAATAAGTTGCTGGCGCAGTGGAAGGGGCCTTATGAGGTCCTAGAGCGCGTCTCCGGCTTAAATTATGTAGTATTGATTGATGGAAAACGGAAACTTCTTCACATTAACATGCTTAAGGAGTATCATGCGCCTGCCATCTCTGGTAGCGCTGGCGCTCAGGAACCAGCATATGCTGAGGACAAGGCCGCCTGTTTGAAAGCCGTGCGTGGTATTTTTTCCCTTTCAACAGCTGCGAAGGTGGAAGGTGAGATGAAATGCAGTGCAGCCGTGATTCACGATGCAGAGGACGTAGGAGACGGTCCACTCACTATACAAAAGCGTCAGACGGAGACCGTAGATGACGCCGCATTATCTGAAAGGCTAACACCTGAGGAAGTATCGATAATAAAGAATCTTCTGGATGAATACACGGGGGTCTTTTCTGACAAGCCTCGCGTGGCCTAGGTGTCGCCACACAAGATCACCCTAACGGACAGGAAGCCAGTGAAGGTGAAACCCTATCAGGTCCCTCTGCAGCTTAGGGACGCTGTGGCTGAGGAAATAAAAGAAATGGAGGACTTAGGCATTATCGAGAGATCCGATTCTCCGTACTGTAGTCCTATGGTCGTCGTACGCAAGAAAGGCGGTAGTGTTAGGATCTGCGGCGACTTCCGAAGGGTTAACGCAATAACATAGATAGACGCGGAGCCCATGTTCGACCAACAGGAGATATTTAGCAGGCTGTCACACTCGAGGGTGTTTAGCAAACTGGACCTCACGAAAGGATTCTTTCAGATCCTGCTTGACCCCGAGTCAAGGAAAATAACGGCTTTTGCCACCCCCAGAGGCCTCTATCAATATCAGGTCCTTCTTTTCGGCCTTGCCAATTCTCCCGCGGTTTTCAACCGCCGAATAAGACAGGTACTAGGTGACCTGAATGGGGTCGAGGTTTTCGTAGATGATGTACTGATTCATTCTACGGATTTGGAGGACCATGTAAGACTGTTACGTACGGTCCTAGATAAACTCAGAGACGTCAACATGACGGTTAAGCCGAGCAAGTGTGAGATGGCCAAGGTAGATGTCGAATTCCTAGGCCACAAGGTGAGTCAAGGACGGTGCCTCTGCTTGGAGGACAAGGTTCAGAAAATAAAGGAAGCTCCTGTTCCCCACACAAAAAGACAGGTCCGATCGTTTCTAGGGATAGCAGGGTATTACCGCAGGTTTGTCCCCAACTTTGCAGCGGTGGCGCTGCCGCTCTATGAGCTTGTTAAGAAAAGAGCACCAAATAAGGTTGAGTGGAGCCCCCACGAGGACAGATCATTCAAAGCACTGAAGTCTTTGCTGTGCAAGGACCCTATCCTACAGTTGCTTGACCCTACAAAGCCCTTTGTACTTAGGACCGATGCATCCTGTGAAGGTTTGGGTGCTGTGTTGCTGCAGGAAAGGGACGGCGACATCTTCCCCGTGGCCTATCACAGCAGGAAGCTCAAACCGGCAGAAAAGAACTATAGCACGGTAGAACGTGAACTACTCGCCGTAGTAGACGGAATAAAGAAATTCTGCTTCTACTTATACGGGGATGAGTTTGTATTGCAGACAGACCACATGCCCCTGGAGTCACTGCGTACCTCTAAGAATGCAAACTCCCGAATAATAAGATGGGCTCTGTATTTGCAACAATTTCAGATGCGAGTTCAGTACATCCGTGGCCGAGACAATGTCGGGGCAGACGTACTGTCTCGCCTTTTAGAAGGAACTAGTGCATCGGCTGAGACGAGCGAGTAGTACCTCTTCACCATCAGTAAAGAGATGATCTTGCCTTGCGTCTGGTTAGATAACTAAGTTAATATTCTAGATCGATCTGAAGGATCGATGTTTACATGTCATGCATAATGCCTACCCATTCCAGCACCAGGTGTCCCTACTTTGAGGAACTGCGTGGGTACCGGCACATAATCACCCCAGTTTCGTCCCTAGCAGCAGCAGCAGCATCCTTAGGGAGGACGCCTTGGGTGCCGGGAGAGGAAGAATGTGGACCAGGTTATGTGGTGGCCCCGCGAGACGAGTAACCACCCACACTACTACACCCCAACTACAGGATGAGTTGTCACTTGTGTCCTGTGTTTGAATATGAGATGTATATGGTACTGTGAAGACACTAAATTTTCTCTTTGTTGGCAGAGGGGCTCTGAGGCCAACCCCGACCTGAAGGCCGTTCAGAAACGCTCGTGTCTCCCAGAGAGGGGTGACACCACGCTGCGTCTTCCCCAAGATGAATCCGAAGACACCACTCCGTGTTCGTGTAGCGTCTGCGTGTCTCTTACACATACATTACGTACACTCAAACACCTACACTCCGTTATGTTATACACAAACATACATAACATTAGGAGGGCGGTTTAAGTCTGACGATATTTCGTCTTGCAAAAGGCACGTGAAGGTTCAGCTGGTTCAGGAGTTTTTCCCCTAAGCTAGATTCTTGACGTAAATACGAGGTTTTACCCTCATGAGCCACCTGAGCTTCCACCCGAAGACCCCTTTTAGCCTACACACACCCATTGGTAGCTAGTTAGGCTTAGAATTTTTTTTTCTTTCCCCAAAAAAATCCTCGTTTATATGGGGTAATGTGAGAGCACAGGAACACTAGATTTTGAGAGGGCAATAAATTAACGCCCTATCATAGGAGAGAACCATTTGCCATGCGGGCAAGTGGGCGGAGCCTGTATCAATGCGCGCGGGCCCAGGCAAGGGGGTCGCGACCCCGCCACGTCTCACTCCCGGCCGGGTCACCTAGTGCCCAAGACGTGCCCTCCTGGACTCCTCCCGAACCAGCCTGCAGAAAGGACAGCGTGGTGCAGCGGTAAGCCGAAGCCCTGACCGACGAAGCTGGCTTTCATCGAAGCAGACTGGAGGAGTGAGTACACCAGTGGAACGCCTTGGGTGAGTTATTTGTGGTAAGGCCTGTTCTCGAGCGCATATCCAGCCCCCCCAGTGACCACGTGGTCGTCGCTCCTTGCGCGGCAGAGTGATACAGTGCATAGTACCGGCTAATTACCTCCGTGATCCAGTAACTTAACGTAAAGCTGTGCTCTCACAACGTAAAAGGACCGGGCATTGGCCTCACTTCCGGAGGAATAGGTATTTCTTTCTGTGTGCCATCCACGCGCCACTGAGTGTAGCCACAGCTAGCCAGGCCTTTGTTGTAGTTACTGCGTAAATATAAGTCAAATATTTATGACTGTGCTTCCTTTTGAGTGTCCTACCCTACTCTACCTGGAGACTCAACCAGGAGTCGCATGTGATCGGCAGGTGTTAAAGTGTAAAGGAACCCCGATCCATGATATATATATATATATATATATATATATATATATATATATATATATATATATATATATATATATATATATATATATATATATTGGAATATAAGTGTCTTGAAACCTCCCTCTTGAAGGAATTCAAGTCACAGGAAGTGGAAATACTTAACCAGGCAGGGAGTTCCAGAGTTTACCAGAGAAAGGGATGAATGACTGAGAATACTGATTAATTTTTGCACTGGAGAGATGATTAGATTATGGGTGAGAAAAAGAAGAAAGTCTTGTGCAGCGAGCCCGCAGCAGGAGGGGAGGCATGCAGTTAGCAAGATCATAAGAGCAGTTATCATGAAAATAGTGGTAGAAGATAGCTAGAGGTGCAACATTGCGGCTATGAGAGAAAAGCTGAATACAGTCTGTTAGAGGAGAGGAGTTGATGAGACGAAAAGCTTTTGATTCCACCCTGTCCAGAGGAGCGGTATGAGCGGAACCACCCCAGACATGTGAAGCATGCTTTATACATGGACGGATAAGGACCTTGTACCGAGTTATCAACGAAGGGGTTGTGAAAAATTGGCGTAAATATCTCAGAATACCTAACTTCATAGAAACTGTTTTAGCTAGAGATAAGATGTGAAGTTTCCAGTTTAGATTATGAGTAAAGGACAGACCGAGGATGTTCAGTGTGAATGAGGGGGACAGTAGAGTGTCATTGAAGAAGATGGATAGTTGTCAGGAAGGTTGTGTTGTGTTGAAAGATGGAGAAATTGAATTTTTGAGGCATTGAAGAATACCAAGTTTGCTCTACCCCAATCAGAAATTCTAGAAAGATCAGAAGTCAAGCGTTCTGTGGCTTCCCTGCGTGAAATGTTTACTTCTCGAAGGGTTGGACGTTTATGAAAAGACGTGGAAAAGTGCAGGGTGGTATCATCAGTGTAGGAGTGGATAGGACAAGAAGTTTGGTTTAGAAGGTCATTGATGAATAATAAGAAGAGAGTGGGTGACAGGACAGAACCCTGAGGAACACCACTGTTAATAGATTTAGGAGAAGAACAGTGACCGTCTACCACAGCAGCAATAGAACGGTCAGAAAGGACACTTGAGATGAAGTTACAGAGAGAAGGATAGAAGCTGTAGGAGGGTTGTTTGGAAATCAAAGCTTTGTGCCAGACTCTATCGAAAGCTTTTGATATGTCCAAGGCAACAGCAAAAGTTTCACCAAAATCTCTAAAAGAGGATGATCAAGACTCAGTAAGGTTAACCAGAAGATTACCAGTAGAGCGGCCTTGACAGAACCCCATACCGGCGATCAGAAAGAAGATTGTGAAGTGATAGAAGTTTAAGAATCTTCCTGTTGAGGATAGATTCAAAATCTATAGACAGGCAGGAAATTAGAACAATAGGACGGTAGTTTGAGGGATTAGAACGGTCACCCTTTTTAGGAACAGGCTGAATGTAGGCAAACTTCCAGCAAGAAGGAAAGGAAGATGCTGATAGACAGCTGAAAGAGTTTGACTAGGCAAGGTGCAAGCACGGAGGCACAGTTTCGGAGAACAATAGGAGGGACCCCATCAGGTCCATAAGCCTTCCGAGGGTTAAGGCCAGCGAGGGCATGGAAGACATCACTGCGAAGAATTTTAATACGTAGCCATGAAGTAGTCAGAGAATGGAGGAGAGGCAGGAACAAGCCCTTAATCGTCCAAGGTAGAGTTTTTAGCAAAGGTCTAAGTGAAGAGTTCAGCTTTAGAGATAGATGTGATAGCAGTGGTATCATGTGGTTGAAATAAAGGAGGGAAAGAAGAAGCAAAGTTATTGGTGATATTTTTGGCTAGATGCCAGAAATCACGAGGGGAGTTAGATTTTGAAAGATTTTGACACTTTTTTTTAATGAATTAGTTTTTGGCATGGTTTCGGGCAGAAATATAAAGCACATGAGATTCTGGTAATGGAAGAATCATGTACCTTTTTGTGGGCCTACTCTCTATCATGTATAGCACGATAGGCAGTGTTAAAACAAGGTTTGGAAGGTTTTGATCGAGAAAAAAGAGTCAGGAATGTACGCCTTCATGCCAGACACTATCACCTCTGTTATGCGCTCAGCACACAAAAATGGGTCTCTGATACGGAAGCCGTACTTATTCCAAGGAAAATCAGCAAAATACTTCCTCAGGTCCCCACAAGTAGCAGAGGCAAAACGCCAGAGGCACCTTCGCTTAGGGGGATCCTGAGGAGGGATTGGGGCGATAGGACAAGATACAGATATGAAGTTGTTATCGGAGGAGCCCAACAGAGAAGAGAGGGTGACAGAATAAGTAGATGGATTAGAGGTCAAGTATGTTGGGCGTATCTCCAAGACGGTCAGGAATACGAGTAGGGTGTTGCACTAATTGTTCTAGGTCGTGGAAGATAGCAAAGTTGAAGGCTAGTTCACCAGGATGGTCAGTGAAGGGAGATAAAAGCAAAAGCTGGTGGTGAACATAGAAGTCTTCAAGAATGGAGATTTCCGCATAAAGGAAGAGAGTGAGAATATGCTCCACTTTGGAAGTTAAATAGTTAAAGAATTTCTTATAGTCGGAGGATTTAGGTGAGAAATATACAGCACAGACAAATTTAGCTTGAGAGCGACTCTGTAGTCGTAGCCAGATGGTGGGAAACTCGGAAGATTCAAGAGCGTTTGCACGAGAGAAAGTTAAGTCGTTGCGCACATAAACGCAACATCCAGCTTTGGATTGAAAATGAGGATAGAGAAAGTAGGAGGGAACAGAAAAGGAGCTACTGTCAGTTGCTTCAGACATCTGTGATTCAGTGAGGAAAAGATGAGGTTTAGTAGAGGAGAGGTGGTGTTCTATAGATTGAAAATTAGATCTAGGACCGCGAATGTTGCAGAAGTTAATAAAAAAAAAAAGTTGAGGGTGTCAAGACACTTAGGATCGATATCAGAAGAGCAGTCTGACCTGGGGACATTTGTGGTTCCCTCCCAGAGGGGGATTCCGAGGCTGGTGTAAGAGTCGCCATGATAATTTTGAATTTTGAGTGAACGGTTTGTGTGAGAGTAATGAGGTGCTTGTAGTTTTGTGTGAAGGAAGAGAGTTGTCTTTAGAGGGCAGGCTGTGACTGCTCCCTTGTGTTGTGAGACACAAAGGGAAACGTTCAGTGAGGTCACAGCTATGTTTAATGATAAGCTCACAGTACCTCCTACCTACTCCTCCTGTGCTTTAGACCTCACTGGGAGTAATTATCGTTTCGGCAGGTGCCTACTGCCTCCTCCATATATATATATATATATATATATATATATATATATATATATATATATATATATATATATATATATATATATATATATATACAACACATATAAGTGAGAGAAATATACACATATATGCAGGATATTGAGACTAGATGATAAAATTTAGAATGGAAGGTGTGTGTGTGGTTAAGCTTGTGTCGTTTGAAGGGTCTGCTAAATTAGAACTTATTGATACCTGATGTGCACACTCGTCATCAAATCCCTTGTTCACACGCTTTAAATGTTCGACATGAATGACCTGCTCTACTAAGGTTATGAGATCTAGAATTATTACTTTGTGGTCATGGAGAGATTCGATTACACGGTGTGGCCTAAAGAACAATGGATCTAATATGTGTTGTGAGTGAGTGATGGACGGTGTGAAGCACACTGAGGACACAGTGCACAATGTTGAAAGATATCTTTCCTCATAGTCGGCCAGAAATATGATCGTTTTGCTTGTGCAAGGCGTCCCTTACCTTAGTCGTGAACGTGGTGAAGTATGGTACTCACTAACAACTGAGGTATCACGACTTGAGATAAAAAGCTCACTAGAATCGTCAGTAGAGATATCACTCGACTTACACAAGAGACTTACACTTGCAACTTAGGAAGATTTGTCGCATCACCAGATTCGAGATAATAAGTAACGCGTCTGAATATTGACGTTTCCTTATTTCATCCATTGTTGGCATGGCAGAATTCTCTTTGATGTCGGAAATAGTGGCAACATTACGTGATAGTGCGTCTGTCACTGAGTTCGCCTTGCCGTGAATATATGAAAATGTAGGATTAAATTCTTGAATCGTGAGATGCCAGCGAGCAAATTGACCTGTAAAGTTGTTTCCTTTGAAGGTCTTTGTGACAGCATAATGATCAGTGTGGACATGACACTTATAGCCAAAGATGAGTTCACGAAAATGACGTAACGCCCAGATCACGGAGAGACTTTCACGATTTGTGACGTCATAATTTTCCTCTACCTTGTTGAGAAGTCTGCTAGCATACGCTAATATGCGATGTTTACCAAGTGAATCTTTCTGCATGAGAACAACACCGATTCCAAAGCCAGAAGCTTCAGTGTATAAAAAGAAATTTTATACACTGGTTTTTAGTAGACAATGTGGCAGGTAATGAAGGAGATAGTGCAGATTGTGAGTGTATTTGCATGAGCGACGTGAAGTGCACAGGTGATCAAGGAATAATATGTACAGAAATATAAACACACAGAATAGCACACAATATGATAACACAGCACACTATATAACACAGAATAGTACACAATATAAAAACATAGACAACAACAATAATAATGAAAGTCAGGAGAAAAGATATAAACACTGTTAGACAGACAGACTGACAGACGGTAGAAGACGGATAGGCAGACAGACAGAGACATAGAGAGGTAGATAAATAGACAGATAGGCACCACTTAATAGCAAAAGAAGGAAGAGTGAAAAGACAAGAATAATCTGAATCGGATTGGATACTTAAATGTTGGCGAGGAAGTGACATCAGATGACTGGAGGTACACAGCTGGGGCAGACATGGGGAGGATGACCTTGGATGAGTCCGGGCGGTGAGGCGGTGACGGCTTGCGGCTCGTGGAGCGTCCCAGGAATATGACTGATGAGGCCTGGCCGTAAACACTGGTGGAGAGGGTGGTGGGCGAGGGGAGGAGATGGCTCGGGGAAGGAGTCAAGGGGCACCCACACCTCAGGAAAAATGCGACTGGATGTGGCGGCAGACAGGTGTCGCCACAGGTACGAGTCAGGTGCGGTGATGAGTAGACGGACGGGAACTGAGTGAACGACCGAGACTGACTCTGACTGGAACTGAATGGAACAGACTGGGACTGAGTGGAATTGAGCACAAGCTACTATGCGGGCTATATTTATCTCAGAGAAGTGGATCACAATTTAGCATTTGGGGTGAAGAATGACCAATGAAATGGCAGGAAATGAGATGAAAGACCCAATGGGAGAGATCGTATCTTAGTCAATGACCAGGAAGGAAAGACTCAGAAGTGAACGCAGGTGTTTTCCCTAAAAACTGGAAGTGGGTGTGAAATCCCTTGAGAGGTAGAAAACGAGGAGAAAGGTAAATAATAGAGTAGACTGGCTGGCCATATATATATATATATATATATATATATATATATATATATATATATATATATATATATATATATATATTATGTAGGAGGGGCACTGACCAAAAGAAACAAAAAACCCAATAAATAAAAAAGCCCACTGAGATGCCAGAGCCCAGAACAGGGTCCAAAGCAGTAGTGAAATATTAAAGGATAAGTATCTTGAAACCTTCCTCTTGAAGGAATTCAAGTCATAGGAGGGTGGAAATAAAGAGGCAGGCAGGGAGTTCCAGAGTTTACCAGAGAAATGGATGAATGATTGAAAATACTGGTTAACTCGTGCATTAGAGAGAAGGACGGAATAGGGGTGAGAGAAGGAAGAAAGTCTTGTGCAGCGAGGCAGAGGGAGGAGGGGAGGCATGCAGTTAGCAAGATCAGAAGGGTAGTTAGCATGAAAATATCGGTAGAAGACAGCTAGTGATGCAACACTGCGACAACGAGAGAGAGGCTGAAGACAGTCAGTTAGAGGAGAGGAGTTGATGAGACGAAAAGCTTTTGATTCCACCCTGTCTAGAAGAGCGGTATGAGTGGAATCCCTTCAAGACATGTGAAGCATACTCCATACACGGACAGATAAGGCCATTCTACAGAGTTAGCAGCTGAGGGGGTGAGAAAAACTGGCGGAGGCGATTCAGAATACCTAATATCATAGAAGCTGTTTTAGCTAGAGATGAGATGTGAAGTTTTCAGTTCAGGTTATAAGTAAAGGACAGACCGAGGATGTTCAGTGTAGAAGAGGGGGACAGTTGAGTGTCATTGAAGAAGGGGAAATAGTTGTCTGTGTCGAGTTGATAGATGGAGGCATTGAGCAATACCAAGTTTGCTGTCCCAATCAGAAATTTTTGAAAGATCAGAAGTCAGGCGTTTTTTGGTTTAGAAGGCCATTGATGAATAATAAGAGGAGAATGGGTGACAGGACAGAACCCTGAGGAACACCACTGTTCTATACCACAGGAGCAATAGAAAAGTCAAAAAGGAAACTTGAGATGAAGTTACAGAGAGAAGGATAGAAGCCGTAGGAGGGTAGTTTGGAAATAAAAAAAAGACTCTATCAAAAGCTTTTGATATATCCAAGGCAACAGCAAAAGTTTCACCAAAATCTCTAAAAAGAGGATGACCAAGACTCAGTAGGGAAAGCCAGAAGATCACCAGTAGAGCAGCCTTGACGGACTCCATACTGGCGATCAGATAGAAGGTTGTGAAGTGATAGATGTTTAAGAATCTTACTGTTGAGGATAGATTTAAAAACTTTAGATAGGCAGGAAATTAAAGCAATAGGACGGTAGTTTGAGGGATTAAAAAGGTCTTCCTTTTTAGGAACAGGCTGAATGTAGGCAAATTTCCAGCAAGAAGGAAAGGTAGATTTTGACAGACAGAGTTGAAAGAGTTTGACCAGACAAGGTGAAAGCATGGAGGCACAGTTTCGGAGAACAATAGGAGGGACCCCATCAGGTCCATAAGCCTTCCGAGGGTTTAGACCAGCAAGGCCATGGAAAACATCATTACGAAGAATTTTAATAGATAGCATGAAGTAGTCTGAGGGTGGAGAGCACGCACGAGAGCAGGTTAAATCGTTGCGTATATAAACGCAACATCCAGCCTTGGATCGAAAATGAAGATAGAAAAAGTAGGAATGAACAGAAAAGGGGCTACTGTCAGTTGTCTCGGACACCTGAGTTTCAGTGAGGAAAAGAAGATGAGGTTTAGAAGAGGAGACGTGGTGTTCTACAGATTGAAAATTAGATCTAGGACCACGAATGTTGCAGAAGTTAATGAAGAAAAAGTTGAGGGGGATGTCAAGACACTTAGGGTCGTCTTCAGAAGGGCAGTCCGACCTGAGGACATCTGTGGTTCCCTCACCAGATGGGGACTCCGAGGTTGGTGTAGGAGTTGAAATTTTGAGTGAAGGATGTGTGTTTTATTAGGTGCTTGTAGTTTTGTGTGGAGGAAGAGAGTTGTCTTTAGAGGGCAGGCTGTGACTGCCCCCTTGTGTTGTGAGACACAAAGGGAAACGTTCAGTGAGGTCAGATCTGGGTTTAATGATAAGGTCACACCACCCCCTGATCCAGTGCTTTAGACCTCACTGGGAGTAATTATCGTTTCGGCAGGTGCCTACTGCCTCCTCCTCCAAATATATATATATATATATATATATATATATATATATATATATATATATATATATATATATATATATATATATATATATATATATATACTACTTAACTTCCAAAGTGGAGCACATTCTGACCCTCTTCCCTTTTGCAGAGATCTCCATTCTTCGAGACTTCAATGTTCACCACCAGCTTTGGCTTTCCTCTCCCTTCACTGACCATCCTGGTGAACTAGCCTACAACTTTGCTATCCTCCATGACCTAGAGCAATTGGTGCAACACCCTACTCGTATTCCTGACCGTCTTGGAGATACGCCCAACATTCTTGACCTTTTCCTGACCTCTAATCCTTCTGCTTATGCTGTTACCCTTTCTTCTCCGTTGGGCTCCTCCGATCACAATCTCATATCTTTATCTTGTCCTATCACTCCAATCCCTCCTCAGGATCCCCCTAAGCGAAGGTGCCTCTGGCGTTTTGCCTCTGCTAGTTGGGGGGACCTGAGGCGGTATTTTGCTGATTTTCCTTGGAATGACTACTGCTTCCGTGTCAGAGACCCGTCTTTGTGTGCTGAGCGCATAACAGAGGTGATAGTGTCTGGCATGGAGGCGTACATTCCTCACTCTTTTTCTCGTCCTAAACCTTCTAAACCTTGGTTTAACACAGCTTGTTCTCGTGCTATACATGATAGAGAGGTGGCCCACAAAAGGTACTTAAGCCTTCCTTCACCAGAATCTCATGCACTTTATATTTCTGCCCGGAACCATGCCAAGTCTGTTCTCCAACTAGCCAAAAACTCCTTCATTAACAGAAAATGTCAAAACCTTTCAAGATCTAACTCCCCTCGTGATTTCTGGCATCTAGCCAAAAATATCTCCAATAACTTTGCTTCTTCTTCTTTCCCTCCTCTACTTCAACCAGATGGCACCACTGCTATCACATCTATTTCTAAAGCTGAACTCTTTGCTCAAACCTTTGCTAAAAACTCTACCTTGGACGATTCTGGGCTTGTTCCTCCCTCTCCTCCACCCTCTGACTACTTCATGCCTCGTATTAAAGTTCTTCGTAATGATGTTTTCCATGCCCTCGCTGGCCTAAACCCTCAGAAGGCTTATGGACCTGATGGGGTTCCTCCTATTGTTCTCCGAAACTGTGCCTCCGTGCTTGCACCTTGCCTAGTCAAACTCTTTCAGCTCTGTCTGTCAACATCTACCTTTCCTTCTTGCTGGAAGTTTGCCTACATTCAACCTGTTCCTAAAAAGGGTGACCGCTCTAATCCCTCAAACTACCGTCCTATTGCTTTAATTTCCTGCTTATCTAAAGTTTTTGAATCTATCCTCAACAGGAAGATTCTTAAACATCTATCACTTCACAACCTTCTATCTGATCGCCAGTATGGGTTCCGTCAAGGACGCTCTACTGGTGATCTTCTGGCTTTCCTTACTGAGTCTTGGTCATCCTCTTTTAGAGACTTTGGTGAAACTTTTGCTGTTGCCTTGGACATATCAAAAGCCTTTGATAGAGTCTGGCACAAAGCTTTGATTTCCAAACTACCCTCCTACGGTTTCTATCCTTCTCTCTGTAACTTCATCTCAAGTTTCCTTTCTGACCGTTCTATTGCTGCTGTGGTAGACGGTCACTGTTCTTCTCCTAAATCTATTAACTGTGGTGTTCCTCAGGGTTCTGTCCTGTCACCCACTCTCTTCTTATTATTCATTAATGATCTTCTAAACCAAACTTCTTGTCCTATCCACTCCTATGCTGATGATACCACCCTGCACTTTTCCACGTCTTTTCATAGACGTCCAACCCTTCAGGAGGTAAACATATCACGCAGGGAAGCCACAGAACGCCTGACTTCTGATCTTTCTAAAATTTCTGATTGGGGCAGAGCAAACTTGGTATTGTTCAATGCCTCAAAAACTCAATTCCTCCATCTATCAACTCGACACAATCTTCCAGACAACTATCCCCTCTTCTTCAATGACACTCAACTGTCCCCCTCTTCTACACTGAACATCCTCGGTCTGTCCTTTACTTATAATCTGAACTGGAAACTTCACATCTCATCTCTAGCTAAAACGGCTTCTATGAAGTTAGGTGTTCTGAGACGTCTCCGCCAGTTTTTCTCACCCCCCCCCAGCTGCTAACTCTGTACAAGGGCCTTATCCGTCCATGTATGGAGTATGCTTCACATGTCTGGGGGGGTTCCACTCATACTGCTGTTCTAGACAGGGTGGAATCAAAAGCTTTTCGTCTCATCAACTCCTCTCCTCTAACTGACTGTCTTCAGCCTCTCTCTCACCGCCGCAATGTTGCATCTCTTGCTGTCTTCTACCGCTATTTTCATGCTAACTGCTCTTCTGATCTTGCTAACTGCATGCCTCCCCTCCTTCCGCGGCCTCGCTGCACAAGACTTTCTTCTTTCTCTCACTCCTATTCTGTCCACCTCTCTAACGCAAGAGTTAACCAGTATTCTCAATCATTCATCCCTTTCTCTGGTAAACTCTGGAACTCCTTGCCTGCTTCTGTATTTCCACCTTCCTATGACTTGAATTCCTTCAAGAGGGAGGTTTCAAGACACTTATCCACCAATTTTTGACCACTGCTTTGACCCTTTTAGGGACTGGCATTTCAGTGGGCATTTTTTTTATTAGATTTTTGTTGCCCTTGGCCAGTATCCTTCCTACATAAAAAAAAAAAAAAAAAAAAAAAATATCAAAAGCTTTTGATAGAGTCTGGCACAAAGCTTTGATTTCCAAACTACCCTCCTACGGCTTCTATCCTTCTCTCTGTAACTTCATCTCAAGTTTCCTTTTTGACCTTTCTATTGCTGCTGTGGTAGACGGTCACTGTTCTTCTCCTAAATCTATTAACAGTGGTGTTCCTCAGGGTTCTGTTCTGTCACCCACTCTCTTCGTATTATTCATTAATGATCTTCTAAACCAAACTTCTTGTCCTATCCACTCCTACGCTGATGATACCACCCTGCACTTTTCCACGTCTTTTCATAGACGTCCAACCCTTCAGGAGGTAAACATATCACGCAGGGAAGCCACAGAACGCCTGACTTCTGATCTTTCTAAAATTTCTGATTGGGGCAGAACAAACTTGGTATTGTTCAATGCCTCAAAAACTCAATTCCTCCATCTATCAACTCGACACAACCTTCCAGACAACTATCCCCTCTTCTTCGATGACACTCAACTGTCCCCCTCTTCTACACTGAATCTACATCCTCGGTCTGTCCTTTACTTATAATCTGAACTGGAAACTTCACATCTCATCTCTAGCTAAAACAGCTTCTATGAAGTTAGGTGTTCTGAGACGTCTCCGCCAGTTTTTCTCATCCCCCAGCTGCTAACTCTGTACAAGGGCCTTATTCGTCCATGTATGGAGTATGCTTCACATGTCTGGGTGGGTTCCACTCATACTGCTCTCCTAGACAGGATGGAATCAAAAGCTTTTCGTCTCATCAACTCCTCTCCTCTAACTGACTGTCTTCAGCCTCTCTCTCACCGCCACAATGTTGCATATGTAGCTGTCTTCTACCGCTATTTTCATGCTAACTGCTCTTCTGATCTTGCTAACTACATGCCTCCCCTCCTTCCGCGGCCTCGCTGCACAAGACTTTCTTCTTTCTCTCACCCCTATTCTGTCCACCTCTCTAATGCAAGAGTTAACCAGTATTCTCAATCATTCATCCCCTTCTCTGGTAAACTCTGGAACTCCCTGCCTGCTTCTGTATTTCCACCTTCCTATGACTTGAATTCCTTCAAGAGGGAGGTTTCAAGACACTTATCCATCAATTTTTGACCACTGCTTTGACCCTTTTATGGGACTGGCATTTCAGTGGGCGTTTTTTTTTATTAGATTTTTGTTGCCCTTGGCCAGTGTCCTTCCTACATAAAAGAAAAAAAAAAAAAAAAAAAAAAAATATATATATATATATATATATATATATATATATATATATATATATATATATATATATATATATATATATATATAATATATTGGATATAATATATTATATATAATATATTGGATATAATATATTATATATTATATATATAATATATATATATATATATATATATATATATATATATATATATATATATATATATATATATATATATATATATATATATTAGAACAAATAAATTATAACAATACACAAGAGTTTCATTATATTACGTACACAAATCAAAATCCCACCTTAATTTTCACGGCATACCAAGGAGATAATGGCAGCACACTAGTGTTCCGCGGCACATACTTAGCGAATCACTGGATTAGAGATTAGGAAAAGGTCAAGAACATTGGGCGTATGCATGCAATGCGCTTTAGGAATACTATTCACTGTTAATAATACTCTTTTTTATGTAGGAGGACACCGGCCAAGGGCAACAAAAATCTAATAAAAAAAAAAAAGAAGAAGAAAAAGCCCAGAGAGATGCCGGTCCCTGAATAGGGTCCAAAGCGGTAGTCAAAAATTGAAGGATAAGTGTTTTATAACCTCCCTCTTGAAGGAGTTAAGTAATAGCAAGGTGGAAATACATACAGAAGCAGGCAGGGAGTTCCAGAGTTTACCAGAGAAAGGGATGAATGATTGAGAATACTGGTTAACTTTTGCATTAGGGAGGTGGAGAGAATAGTGGTGAAAGACTAAGAATACTGATTAACTTTTGCATTATGGAGGTGGAGAGAATAGTGGTGAAAGATTAAGAATGCTGGTTAACTCTTGAATTAGAGAGCTGGACAGAATAGTGGTGAATGACTGAGAATACTAGTTAACTCTTGCATTAGAGAGGTGGACATAATAGGGGTGAGAGAAAGAAGAAAGTCTTGTGCTGCGAGGCCGCGGGAGGAGGGGAGGCATGCCGTTAGTAAGATCAGAAGAGCAGTTAGCATGAAAATAGCGGTAGAAGACAGCAAGAGATGCAACATCACGGCGATGAGAAAGAGGTTGAAGACATTCAGTTAGAGGAGAGGAGTTGATGAGACATACATGCAGCATACATTATTTTACTATTTGAAACTTATAATTAACTACGAGTACAGCGGTATTCACCATTGCTGTTTGTAATTAATAAATTATAAACAGTGATGAGTATTCCTAAATGACATAGCATGCACGAGTCGGAACGCAATGTTGACGGGGAAACTGTCAGAGTACGATGATGCAACATTGAGTCCTCGTGACCAAGACTGTACTCCTCACACGCCAAGACTGTTTACTTGACGTGGTAGCCGAGTTGCCTTGGTGAAGTCTATACAGCAAGTCAAGTTCTCTCTCTCTCTCTCTCTCTCTCTCTCTCTCTCTCTCTCTCTCTCTCTCTCTCTCTCTCTCTCTCTCTCTCTCTCTCTCTCTAGGCCAATTTTGTTGGAAATCAAGGAAGTATTTTAGGGAAGAATTTCATTTCAGCTAATGGCTTGGGGTGCGGGAGGTGAACTGCATCAGTGTCACTCCAAGCTGAGAATTGAATTAATGATACACTGAGGGACTTTAATTGACTGATTGACTGGCTTGGTATTGTCTCGTAATGTGTGCAGTTTGTCATTCAGTAATACATTTTAAAAAGGTGACAGAGGTGATGGAGCAGAAATATTATTTTGAATATTTTTTTATTTTTGGAAATCAAGGAAATTGGCAAAGGACACAATATTAAGAAAAAAAAACCCCGCCCAGTTAGCCTCTCTTATTTCCTTCCTATCCCCAAAAAATGTATAAATAAGAAAAATGTTAAAAATAAAACTAAATAGGTAAATAAAATTAAATAAGAAAAATAAGGGATCCCAAAAGATTGGCCTATTTAGGTAATAATAAGAAAAATCCGCTGAATATGCCTCTCTTTCTACCTCAACCGCCACACCAAAAAAGAAAAAAAAAATGGTTTCTATCTAATCAGTGTTCTTTAAGGTTAATTGGTCTGGCTTGGAAGTAACCTTGAGATATTAGAGAGTAACCTTGAGATACTGCTGTAGAAGCACCTGTTAGACGTGAAACACTGTTGTGATGTGTTACGATGTGATGAGGTTTGCTATTCAGCTGGGGCAAGTTCTGGGATGCTAAAGGTTTCCTGGGGGGCTGGGTGAACGTGACAAATGTTGGCAGAATGAATGTCAACTTGCTCTTGTTTTCCCTTAGGGTCGAAATTCTAAGGAAAGGGAGGAGAGGAAGGCAATGTTTGCTTGTGTGTGTGTGTGTGTGTGTGTGTGTGTGTGTGTGTGTGTGTGTGTGTGTGAGTGTGTGTGTGTGTGTGTGTGTGAGTGTGTGTCTGTGTGTGTGTGTGTGTGTGTGTGTGTGTGTGTGTGTGTGTGTGTGCGCGCGTGTGAGTCAATCTGCGTGTGCATGCCATTTGCTTATTACTGTTTTTTTTTTTATTTCCGTTCTTATTTTTCATTTTGCTTGCTGCCTTTTATTCTTTCTATATAAGCATCTCTCTCTCTCTCTCTCTCTCTCTCTCTCTCTCTCTCTCTCTCTCTCTCTCTCTCTCTCTCTCTCTCTCTCTCTCTCTCTCTCTCTCTCTCTCTCTCTCTCTCTCTCTCTCTCTCTCTCTCCGTTTGTGAATTAATCCATGTTATTCACAACCTTTTCCTGCATATCTCTCAACACGCCGCCTTTAGAAGGATCTTAGAGAACCCACAAAGAAACGGCCACGCCCTTCCACCTACTTACATCCCACGAAAATGCACTTTTCCTTTCTCCCCAATTCCTCTTCCTCCCCTCTCTCTCCCGTCTGGTTCTGTTCCTACCTCATTGCTTAAGTATTCCTTCTACTACTACCTCTCTTCCTCTTTCATGTTTTCCTTCCTTCGTGTTTATCCTTACTCTCTTTTTCTTCAGTTTATCATTATTTTCTTTTCAGGTGATTTTCCCTTTTTCCATACTTTATTATTTTCTCCCTCTTTTTTTTGTTAGTGTCGTCTTTCTTCTCCCTATGTTATCTCTCTTTTTTCCCTTTCTTCACTTTTTCCCGATGTTTCAGATTTTTCCATCCTCTTGAAGTGTTAACATTTCCCTATTAACTTCTTCCCCCTTTCTCTCTCTCTCTCTCTCTCTCTCTCTCTCTCTCTCTCTCTCTCTCTCTCTCTCTCTCTCTCTCTCTCTCTCTCTCTCTCTCTCTCCTCTCTCTCTCTCTCTCTCTCTCTCTCTCTCTCTCTCTCAACCGTCTCGGCTTTTTTCTCACACTCCTTTACTTTTCCTCTCCCTTTACCAAACTCCCACACTAAATCCTTTCTCTCTCCAGTTCCTCTTACTCACTTCTATCCTGAAGTTATCTCCTCTCCCTCACCTTCCACACACACACAAACACACACACACACACACACACACACACACACACACACACACACACACACACACACACACACACACACACACACACACACATACACACACACACACACACACACACACACACACACGCAAGGACTCACTTTTCTGACACCTATACACTCTTTCTGGTAACCTTTTCTTCCCTTTATGGTTACTCGTGTAGTCCCCGTGTATTCTTTCATCCTCTCTAGCCTCGTCTCAGTTTCTCTCTCTTTCCTCCCTTGGACCTCCAGCTGTGTCTTCCGCCCAGCGTTAAGAAAAGGTGGTTGAATTATGTATTCTTTGGCTTGTGTGTGTCCTTTTTTTTTTCCTTCCCTGTTTTTAATTTGTATTTCTGCCGCCAGGTAAACACAGAAAGGTGTGCAACGGGACCTGGAGGCGGTGTTCTCATTAGAATCTTTTGTTCTCTCTCTCTCTCTCTCTCTCTCTCTCTCTCTCTCTCTCTCTCTCTCTCTCTCTCTCTCTCTCTCTCTCTCTCTCTCTCTCTCTCGGTTGAAGTGTATAAATGTATAACTGAGAGACAAAATTTTTTTTGCTAAATTGTGATTGCCTGGCCGGCTGGCTGACTTGACTAACTTACTGACTAACTGACTGACTGACTGGCTGAGTGGCTGCCTAGACGGCTGGCTGGCTGACTGACTGGCTGGCTGGCTGGCTGGCCGACTGAACGACTTGACAGTGAGTGAGTGACTGACTAAGTGGCGAGGAGTCACTGCGTGTGTGTTTGAGGTAGCAATAAAGAAAAAACCGATTACATCATTCGCACACACACACACACACACACACACACACACACGCACACACACCACTAATCGGTCCTCCCACGCCGGAAAAGATAGATTGCTTAAAGAGAGATCAAACCGGAGAGAGAGAACGAGCGAGCGAGCGAGCATGAGAGAGAGAGAGAGAGAGAGAGAGAGAGAGAGAGAGAGAGAGAGAGGAGAGAGAGAGAGGAGAGAGAGAGAGAGAGAGAGAAATGAGATACACTGGCAATTATTATTAAATGATAAAACACACACATACACATAGCAACCTTCACCATCACTCCTTCACCTACTCGTCACCCCGTCACCATCACTCCTTAGCGCACTCGTCATCCCTTCACCATCACTTCTTTCCCCCTCCGTCACCCTGTCAATATCACTTCTTTCCCCACCGTCACCGTCACCCCGTCACCAGCTGTTGTGGGGTCAAACCTTTGTACTTTTACCACGCTGAAAGGCAAAGAACCGGATCAGCTGTGACGAGCGTGACGGGCGGACGGTGGTTACGTCACAATACGCCAGAAGCCCACACGCTAGTGAACAAACAACCAGAAAGAGAGAGAGAGAGAGAGAGAGAGAGCGAGAGAGAGAGAGAGAGAGAGAGAGAGAGAGAGAGAGAGAGAGAGAGAGAGAGAGAGAGAGAGAGTTCTTTTGATTGATTACATGATTCGTGTTTGTTTTCTTTCTTTGATTTTTAAGACAAGCGACTCGGAAGCTTTTACTCTCTCTCTCTCTCTCTCTCTCTCTCTCTCTCTCTCTCTCTCTCTCTCTCTCTCTCTCTGCAGAACCAT
>NC_087163.1:18537084-18542084 GCF_035594125.1 Scylla paramamosain
TGGTCTTTCTTTTTCTTATGCCTGCTGGACATCTAGCTAGACATCTACACACACTGACTGCAGAGTGAAGTGCATTGGTGCTCAAACGTATCTAGGGACAGTATTGAATTTCGAATGTCTGCGTGTCTGAATGTCTGATGGGTCTCTTGTTGCCACCACCACTACCACCGCCATCGCCACCATCACTCTTGGTTGACTCGAGTCCGGAAGTGGTGTCTTTAAGGGGATGTATTCTGAAACATTTCAGGTATTATACCTCCCTTTTTTGGCAGCTGTTGTGAGAATCTTTAAAGTTTTCAAAGGTGTTTTCAAAGACGATAGTTTAATATGGATTCTGCTTCATCACTTGATTTTTCTATCTCCAATACTTTTGACAGGCTGTACCGGAACCTGATTGATCGTTTCAAAATACAAGGCTAGACCCAATCTCAATTACTCCTCAGAGTCATAGGCTCGTGTTCTTAAGCGCTATATTCTCTCATCAGGAATACTTTCAAAGGACAAAGAACTTAATAGTAAGGTTCCCATGGATGTTCTTCTCTACTAATGATGCAAAATCGTGCTCAAAAGGTCACTAGAATCGTAAACCCTTAAAAGCCTCAGTAACTTGCTCTAGAGCCTGTTATTTGTATAGGAGGCAGAAACGAGTAGGAACATAGTGTTTTTAATGGCCACAGAGATTATTACTCAGGTTCCTATGGGTGTTTTTTCTCTGTCAACGAGGCAGAATCCTGGTCAAAATGTCACTAGAATCATAAATCCCTGAAAGCTTCAGTAACTTCCACTAGAGCCTGTTAATTGTATAGGAGGGAGAAACATCCAGTGTTTCAAGAACGTGTCCTTTTGTCCTTTTCGTACGTATTTTAAGGCGTCCTTGGCCTAGAAAACATCCATGCTTGCCCTTTTTTTTTATTTTATTTCTTTTTTACTCGTTCCTGACATTTTTCTTTTTTTCCATTTTTCGTTGTCATCCCTTCATTAATAAATTTCTTTCGATGTTGCTTCATGTTTCTTCCATTCTCTCATGCTTGTTATTTTTTTTCCTGGATTTTGTTCTTATATTATATACGTTGTGTTTGTTTTCTTCTGACCGCTTTTGTTTGCATGTGGAGGAATGTGTGTGTGTGTGTGTGTGTGTGTGTGTGTGTGTGTGTGTGTGTGTGTGTGTGTGTGTGTGTGTGTGTGTGTGTGTGTGTGTGTGTGTGTGTGTGTGTGTGTGTGTGTGTGTGTGTGTGTGTGTGTGTGTGTGTGTGTGTGTGTGTGTGTGTGTGTGTGTGTGTGTGTGTGTGTGTGTGTGTGTGTGTGTGTGTGTGTGTGTGTGTGTGTGTGTGTGTGTGTGTGTGTGTGTGTGTGTGTGTGTGTGTGTGTGTGTGTGTGTGTGTGTGTGTGTGTGTGTGTGTGTGTGTGTTCAGTGGCCTGGTTGTGTTGTGAAATCATTGAATAAAAGTTGAACGAGGATGTTGAGCGGTTATATTTCTCTCTCTCTCTCTCTCTCTCTCTCTCTCTCTCTCTCTCTCTCTCTCTCTCTCTCTCTCTCTCTCTCTCTCTCTCTCTCTTGCACATCCGTCTACCGTGTGTGTCTGTGTGTGTGTGTTTGCGACGAGTATATATGCACTATGTTTGCTTGTTTGTATTTGTTTTGTTCTGTTCTATTTCTTTGTTTGTGTGTGTGTGTGTGTGTGTGTGTGTGTGTGTGTGTGTGTGTGTGTGTGTGTGTGTGTGTGTGTGTGTGTGTGTGTGTGTGTGTGTGTGTGTGTGTGTGTGTGTGTGTTTTAATGTATGGAATAATACATATTGAGCCTTTTTCCGATGTGTTTCTTCCCTTTTGTGCGTCTACTTTTTACCGGGAGGAGGAGGAGGAGGAGGAGGAGGAAGAGGAGGAGGAGGAGGAGGAAGTAGAGAAGTGGCCAGATTAAAGGAAGAGCGGAATGGACTTGGAGAGGTTTGGGAGTAGGAGAAATAGAAAACCTAAGAAGGATAGAACATGGGGAGAGCTGGAGGAGAAGGAGGAGGAAAAGGAGGATTGTAGGGAAGAGAGAGAGATAGACAGAGAAGTTAAATACAGTGGTTTCTGGTAGATAGAGGTAGGGGAGGGAAGAGGAAGGAATGAGGAAGGGAGAAAGAGAGGAGAAGAGGAAGAAAGTTAAGGCGTGAAGAAAAAATAGATGATGAGGAAGAGGAGATAGTAGAGAGGAAGGGGAAAGGAGAATATGGAAGAAAGGGAAAAAGATAAGTAGTTGGGTTTGAATAAGGAAAGGAAGTGAGAAGAAGGAAAGAGAACGACGATGAGAGGAGAAGAGAGAAGGTGGATGGTTTGAAGGGATAGAAATAGATGGGACGGGGGAAGGAAAAGAAGCAAGAGAGGAGGGAAACATTTGAGATGGATGGAAGGGGAACGTTAGCGAAAGTGTAGGGTAAGAAAAGAATGGGGTAGATGTTTGGGGAAGAGGAGTGTTTCGAGAGAGGATAGGGTGGGGTAGGAAAAAGGGGAGATGTTTGGAGAAGAGAGAGATTGGTGTGGGAATGGAGAGGGGGAGGAAGGGAAGGGGGTTGGGGAGGAGGGGATGTCAGCTTCATACCGATAGTGTGAACTCGCCCCAACTAAAGGAGAACTCTCCCTCTTAGGCTCTCTCTCTCTCTCTCTCTCTCTCTCTCTCTCTCTCTCTCTCTCTCTCTCTCTCTCTCTCTCTCTCTCTCTCTCTGCCCATTCCAGCTGCTTTCTTTCTCACTTGGGACCATTACAATTAAGAGAGAGAGAGAGAGAGAGAGAGAGAGAGAGAGAGAGAGAGAGAGAGAGAGAAAATCCATGGAAGTATTCCCCTGAAAGTATTCCATTTTGTGTACTGTTGTAGTAATTATTCCTCCTCCTCATCCTCTTCCTTCTCCTCCTCTTCATTCTCTTAATCTTCTTCCTTTTTCCTTCTTTATCCTAATATGCTCTGAACCTCAATTTATCTTCTTATACTTATTTTTCATCATTGTTATTATTTTTGTTATCTAATATTTCCTCCCTTTTCCTTCTTTCTTCCTCTTCTTGGATGTGGATGTCGTTATGTTCCTCCTCCTCCTCCTCCTCCTCCTCCTCTTCTTTCACAGTTGTAATGCAACCCTACTGAAGCCTCTCTCTCTCTCTCTCTCTCTCTCTCTCTCTCTCTCTCTCTCTCTCTCTCTCTCTCTCTCTCTCTCTCTCTCTCTCTCTCTCTCTCTCTCTCTCTCTCTCTCTCTCTCTCTCTCTCTCTGTCTGTCTCACACACACACACACACACACACACACACACACACACACACACACACACACACACACATACGCATTTGGTAAACTCTCCATAAACTTTCCCAGTCATCTGCTTTCCTGCTTTCTTGCTTTCTTGGCTCAATGTTACGTGTCTTTCTCTCTGGTCTTCCCTTCAGTGCATCGATGAGTGTGGGAGTGATATGCGTGGACATAAGGAGATATCATTCTTCATGCTAAGCCGCGGTAATAAGATATGGATATAGAAGGGAAAAAAAGGAAGAAGAGGGTCATAAATGCTAGCAATAAGGTACGGTGCAGGTAAAGAGGTGAAGGAGAGGGTAGAGAGGGTAATGCGGTACACAGGGAGAGGAGAAAGAGAGGGAAGAAGAGATGATATGATCACTTAAGAGAAAAAAAGAGGATGACAAGGTGAAGAACAGATAAAGAGGAGAAAGTAGGGGAAACCAAGGAATTTGACTGTGTAATAACACACTGCAGATAAAGCAGAGGCAAAGAAAAAATAAGAGTGCATTTTGAGAGCATAACAAAATACAGTGCAGTTAAAGATGAAAAGAGAAGGGGAAGGAGAACACGAAATTTAAATCTTACGAAGTTTAATCCTCACAGTAAAATACATTGCAGATAAAGAGAAAAATATAGGGGAAAAGAGGGGAAAAAGAGTACGGAACTTAAGTCTTACGAAGTTGAAGCTTCATATCAAGATATAGTGCAAGTAAAAAGAAAACTAAGGGAAAAAGAGGCTAATTTGAATTTATAACGAGATACAGTGGAGATCAAGATAAAAAGAGAGGGGAGAGGAGAGGAAAATAGGAAGAAACTCAAGGCTTACAAATATTGAACATCATAACAAGATACAGTGTAGATAAGGAGGAAAAGATTAAAAAAAAGGATGGTAAATTCAGTTAATAACAAGATACAGTGCAGATAAAGAGGAGAATATAAATGTAAAAGGAAGGGAAAAAACTGTACGGAGCTTAAGTCTTGCAAACATTATGCTTCTAAACACCCAAAGATTTACATGTCCTAAAACGTTTACATCATGGCTGAGGGCTTTTATTTTGAGTGTCACGTTTTGTAGTCCTTGACCTCTCTCTATTGAGTAAGCCTGCATACACACACACACACACACACACACACACACACACACACACACACACACACACACACACACACACACACACACACATCTGTATGCAATTATGTTCACGCTTAATGATAAATTTAGAATATCAAAATTGTTTCCATTAAGTGAGAGAGAGAGAGAGAGAGAGAGAGAGGAGAGAGAGAGAGAGAGAGAAGGAGAGAGAGAGAGATGAGAGAGAGAGAGAGAGAGAGAGAGAGAGAAAGCAAGGTTAATGATAATAATGATAATAATAATAGTGATGGTAGTAGTAGTAGTAGTAGTCGTAGTAGTTAGCAATAATAATAATAATAATAATAATAATAATAGAAATGGAAATAATAATAATAATGATAATAATAATAATAATAATAATAATAATAATAATAATAATAATAATAATAATAATAATAACAATAATAATAATAATAATAATAACAATAATAATAATAATAATAATAATAATAATAATAATAATAATGATAATAATAATAATAATAATAATAATAATAATAATAATAATAATAAATAACAATAGTAATTATAACAGTAAAAAAAATAACAGCAACAATTATTATACCATTATACTATACCATAATACGTTTTCTCTTACGTAATTGATCT
>NC_087163.1:18544584-18554584 GCF_035594125.1 Scylla paramamosain
TGGGTTCCAAAGCGGTACTCGAAAATTGAAGGATAAATTGTCTTGAAACCTCCCTCTTGAAGGAAATTCAAGTCATAGGAAGGTGAAAATACAGAAGCTGGCAGGGAGTTCCAGAGTTTACCAGAGAAAAGGATGAATGATTGAGAATACTGGTTAACTCTTGCATTAGAGAGGTGGACAGAACAGGGATGAGAGAAAGAAGAAAGTTTTGTGCAGCGAGGCCGCGGGAGAAGCGGAGGCATGCAGTTAGCAAAATCAGAAGAGCCTTTAGCATGAAAATAGCGGTAGAAAACAGTTAAAGATGCAACATAGCGGCGATGAAAGAGAGGCTTGAAGACAGTCAGTTAGAAGAGGAGGAGTTGATGAGACGAAAAGCTTTTGATTCCACCCCTGTCTAGAAAACCGGTATGAGTGGAACCCGACATGTGATGCGTACACCATACATAGACGGATAAGGCCCTTGTACAGAGTTAGCAAACTGGTGGGGGGGTGAGTAAAACTGGCGGAGACGTCTCAGAACAACCTAACTTTATAGAAGCTGTTTTAGCTAGAGATGAGATGAGAAGTTTCCAGTTCAGATTATAAGTAAAGGACAGACCGAGGATGTTCAATGTAGAAGAGGGGGACAGTTGAGTGTCATTGAAGAAGATGGGATAGTTGTCTGGAAGGTTGTGTCGAGTTGATAGATGGAGGAATTGAGTTTTTGAGGCATTGAGCAATACCAAGTTTGCTCTGCCCCAATCAGAGACTTTAGAAAGGTCAGAAGTCAGGCGTTCTGTGGATTCCCTGCGTGAAATGTTTACTTCCTGAAGTGTTAGGACGTCTATGAAAAGACATAGAAAAGTTCAGGGTGGTATCATCAGCGTAGGAGTGGATAGGACAAGAAGTTTGGTTTAGAAGGTCAATGATAAATAATAAGAAGAGAATGGATGACAGGACAGAACCCTGAGGAACACCACTGTTAATAGATTTAGGAGAACAGTGACCGTTTACCACAGCAGCAATAGAACGGTCAGAAAGGAAACTTGAGATGAAGTTACAGAGAGAGGGATAGAAGCCATAGGAGGGACAGTAGGAGGGTAGGAGGGTAGTTTGGAAATCAAAAGCTTTTGATATGTTCAAGGAAACAGCAAAAGTTTCACCAAAATTTCTAAAAAAGGATGATCAAGACTCAGTAGGGAAAACCAGAAGATCACCAGTAGAGCGGCTTTGATGGAACCCATACTGGCGATCAGATAGAAGGTTGTGAGGTGATAGATGTTTAAGAATCTACCTGTTGAGGATAGATTCATAAACTTTAGATAGGCAGGAAACTAAGGCAATAGGACGGTAGTTTGATGGATTAGAAAGGTCTCCCTTTTTTTAGGAACAGGCTGAATGTAGGCAAACTTCCAGTAAGAAGGAAACGTAGATGTTGACAGAGTTGAAAGAGTTTGGCAAGGCAAGGTGCAAGCACGGAGGCATAGTTTCGGAGAACAATAGGAGGGACCCCATCAGGTCCATAAGTCTTCCGAGGGTTTAGGCCTCCGAGGGCATGGAAAACATCATTGCGAAGAATTTTAATATGTAGCATGAAGTAGTCAGAGGGTGGAGGAGAGGGAAGAACAAGCCCTGAATCGTCCAAGGTAGAGTTTTTAGCAAAAGTTTGGGCGAAGAGTTCAGCTTTAGAGATAGATGTGATAGCAGTGGTGCCATCTGCTTGAAATAAAGGAGGGAAAAAAAGAAGCAAAATCATTGAAGATATTTTTGGCTAGATGCCAGAAGTCATGAGGGGAGTTAGATCTTGAAAGATTTTGACACTTTCTATTAATGAAGTAGTTTTTTTTGGCTAGTTGGAGAGCAGACTTGGCATGGTTCCGGGCAAAAGTTGAAGGCTAGTTCACCAGGATGGTCAGTGAAGGGAGAGGAATGCTAAAGCTGTTGGTGAACATAGAAGTCTCCAAGAATGGAGATCTCTGCAAAAGGGGAGTGAGAATCTGCTCCACTTTGGAAGTTAAGTAGTCAAAGAATTTCTTATAGTCAGAGGAGTTAGGTGAGAGGTATACAGCACAGATAAATTTTGTTTGAGAGTGTCTCTGTAGTCGTAGCCAGATGGTGGAAAACTCGGAAGATACAAGAACGTGGGCACGAGATCAGGCTAAGTCGTTGCGCACATAAACGCAACATCCAGTTTTGGATTGAAAATGAGATAGTGAAAGTAGGAGGGAATAGAAAAGGGGCTACTGTCAGTTACCTCAGACACCTGAGTGTACCAGCATCTCTGTGAGAGATGTTTCCCTTGGTACTTCTACAGCAGCTAAAGGTACTGGAGCAGCTCAGGCCGATATCGTCCCAGATGACAAAACGAAGCCAGTAACATAATACAAACACAAATACATAAAGAGGCAAAATTCACGAAAGGAACACAATTGACATAACATTGAGAGAGTATCGTATAATCTAAAGCAACATGTACAGGACTGTAGCTGGTGAGTTGCCATGCATGTTTAAAAAGTAGCACTTAATTAACAACTGTATTGCTGTGTTGCCTGTACATTTTCTACACTGACATATGCAAATATTTAATATGTCATTTGCTAACTGTCTCCTGTAAGGCTCTGTTTGCGTAGATCCCGTAATGCCGCGCGGTGCCACTGGAGTACGGAGCGAGCCGAGGAGAAAGGGAAGGAGGCGGAGCCCCACCCAGGCGAGCGGCTCCCGCAACACATATCTTACACGTTAATTTCTCGCAAAATAAAGCAAAACATAGCATATGTGTATAGAATATTTTCGACTTAGAATTACTTAAACCATCTAATCCTGAAGTATGTAATTTAATTCGCAGGACACCATATATATATATATATATAATATATATATATATATATATATATATTTATATATATATATATATATATATATATATATAATATATATATATATATATATATCACTAAACTTCAGAAACGTTGCCCTTGCGAACCGAACCGAAATTAACCGAAACCGAAGACAAACTGACCCGAATCAAACCGAAGTAAACTTTTCTACCCTTCCTCTCTCACCCTCTCCCCGTCCACACACACACGCACACACAGGAAAAAAAAAAAAAAAAAGCGTGTGACTTTTCATCGGAAGCTACATTGATTAAGTAACACTCGTCACCGGAATTGGAACGCAACGTATCGTACAGCAATCGAGATAATTTAGTTTGTCGTGTAATTTATGTAGAGCGTCATCGGGAGGCGCTAAACAACGTCGTTCATTAGTATAGACTGAGAGAGAGAGAGAGAGAGAGAGAGAGAGAGGAGAGGAGAGAGAGAGGAGAGAGGAGATGAGAGAGAGAGAGAGAGAGAGAGAGTCCTGCAATGCGTGTGTGCTTGGAATGTATGAGTTGATTTGATTGGTGGAATGAGAGACAGAGACAGACAGAGAGAGAGAGGAGAGAGAGAGAGAGAGAGAGAGAGAGAGAGAGAGAGAGAGAGAGAGAGAGAGAGAGAGAGAGAGAGAGAATGTCAAATGAGAAAGAGTCAGAGAAATGAAGACAGAGAAAATAAAAAAAAAAAGAAAAACACTTATCACTGGAACTGCAATTACATAAGAACACACACACACACACACACACACACACACACACACACACACACACACACACACACACAGAACACAAGAAAAGTCACACATGAAGTAAAACACAACCAAAATTAATAAATCGAAACTAACTGACAAAACCAAGTGAGTGAGTGAGTGAGTGAGCGAGCGATGAGTGAGTGATGAGAATTGGAGCAGGCAAATAGTAACATCGAACGGTAACTGAGAAGACCCAGAGTTGATCCCTGAAAACCTAATGTGTTGGCTGTCGGGCTGCATTGGTTACTCAGAGCCACTTGGTACACAGTGTTGAGTGTTGCTTTGAATCACTCGCCTGGTGGACATTGGAGACACTTTGATCGCGTGGTTCTGGGTCATGAGGAAAGGACAGTACGTGTTGTGTGTGTGTGTGTGTGTGTGTGTGTGTGTGTGTGTGTGTGTGTGTATTCAAAGGGTACTACTGAACTCAGTCCTCAATAGAAAAAGAAAGAAAGAAAAAAAAACAATATCAAGTGAAGCTGTAAAATAGTCTTGCTGTTAATAAGATCTTTTTTTTTTTTTTGGTCTGTGAAGTAAAAGTAGCAAGGAAATAAAGAAAAAAATAGGTTATTTTGCTTAAAAAGTCAGAAATTTTGATTTGTGAGAGTAGAAATTGGTAGAAAATCCCTAGAATTATGTTGTTTGTTGTTTATAACATAAAAGTTTTGGTTTGTGGAAGAAGGTAAGCAAATAAAGAAAACATTAGTTGTTTGTTATTAAGAAAATTTTACTTGTGGTTTATAAAGTGAAATATATGAAACCAAGTTAGTTTAATGGAAAATTTTGAGGTTATAAATATTTAATGCTATTTTGCGAGTTAGAATATAGGTAAACAAAACTGTGATTGTTGGTTAAAGTTTTAAGATGATGAGAATGGCGATATTATCATCTGTAGATTACTCATAGAATAAAGAAAAACGAGATGAGGTGGTTCGGTAGAACGTGCAAACTGACACGAACAAAATTGATATTGTGTGCGTGTTTTGAATTAAAAAGTGGTCGTTGTTGGAAAAATTTTGAAATGGGAAAAATGACGAATATGTTCACGTGCTTGTTTTGAATTTCATTATGTGAATGAAAATCTAAATTTCGAAAAAAAAACTTGTAATTTCCTGTAATTTTCTAGTGAATACTGTTCGTATGTTTTTATACATAACTAAGCACTTCACTGATTTTATTTCACCAGATATTTTCCTCAAACTTTTAAAACGAAGAACGATTGGAGAGAAAAGATCGAGAAAAAGAAAAAAAAACCTAAAGTGAATCACAACCTTGGGGAACAAATCAGTGTCTTTCTGTGGAAGCAACATGACCTCCTCCGCCTCCCTCTTCCTTTTTCTCCTCCTCCTCCTCCTCCTGCTCCTCTCCCTCCTCCTCCTCTTGTTCTTCTTCTTGTTCTTCTTGTTCTTGTTCTTGTTCTTCTTGCTCTTCTTGTTCTTCTTGTTCTTGTTCTTGTTCTCTCTCCTTTTCCTCTTCCCCCTACTCCACCACCTCCGCCTCCGCCTCAGCGCTTCTTCATTCTTATTTTTTCTTGTTATTCATCATCATCATCACTATAATTTTCTTTGCAACTTTTCCTGTTCCTCTTCTTGTCTTCTTTCAATTCATCTTCACCCTACCTTTTCCTCTCTTCTTTCTTTTTCCGCATCTCTTAAAAACTTTTATCATCCGCTTTCTTCTCTTTTTTTTTTCTTTCATCTTGTCCTTTACCTCACCTTTCCCTCTCCTCTTCTACCTCCTTCTCAAATCATTTTCATCCTTATATTTCTTCTTCCTCTTCGCGTTCTTTACTTCGCCTTTCCCTTTCTTCTGCCTCCTGCTCTATTAATTTTCATCCCTCACTTTCATCTTTCACCTCCTCGGCCTTCCTCAGCCCACAATATAAGGCGGTGCAGAGAAGGTAATGCAGGGCAGATGTGGCAGAAACTTTGTCTCGTTACGCCGCTGATCACGGGAACTAACTGCTCAAAGCGGAGGTCGTTGAGGCTCAGAGGAATTCTTTACAGACTCCCGTTGACATGTAGCAGGGAAATGAGACCTAAAATAAGCTGGCTGAAGTTGTCTTGGTTTGTTTTTACTTCTTTTGTATACGGTAAAGAGCTTTTATTTTTATTTTTATTTATTTTTACTCGTCATATGTAGAAAAGGACTCGTAGTATTGACAGAATTGAAGGAGAGGGACAAAAAAGGGAAATAAGATCTTGGTAGTTGAGGGGAATGTTATAAAAGGGTTTTATTTATTTATTTCCTTATTTGATGTACTAGTTTAGGTCTTGCGGATTCCTGATGTTCCTGTCTTGAAAAAAAAATAAAATCATAGGTAGATAAATAAATAAAAGCAAAAACAAAATCAACAAATAATCAGGGAAAGAGTTACGAATCCAGTAAAGCTTATGTCTACCCTTCGGTCCCTTTAGTCTCAGAAGTTTCTACAGGCCATGAAGATGAACAGTCTGGTTCTCAGGAGTGTTTTGCCCGTTCACGATATAGAATCCTTGTTAATTATTACTGCTATTGTGGTGGCGGGACACTTCGCCCGCCGCCAGCATTCCATTCTCCGGTCCCCTGGGACCTGACGCCAACCTCGGTCAGCCACGTGGTGTGAGGTCAAGCCCCGTGACCTGACCCGGCCAGCAACCACCCCTACATCCCCGGTCCGTATCTGCCCAGCCTTGCTGGCGAACATACGTAGTCCGTGTCCGCCTGGCCTCGGTGGCGGAGATGCAACACGCGGGCAGCTTCACATATTTATCATTTTGTATAGTATTGTTATATTAGTATACGGCAGCTGAGCATTACCACTATGTTTCTTTGGCCACCTCCTCTACACAGAAGTACTAGAAGCAGAATATTCCTAGTACACTATATGCAACAACTCACAGCACCAGAACTGAACAAAATGTTCACAAACACGAGCAAGAGAGAAAATATATTAAAAGAGTAAATTTTTCATTATCTAATCAGTATAATGTTTGGAGGTGGCTGTTGAGCAAAAATTAATGTTTCAAAATGTTTTTTGATTAAGGAAAGAATCACGAAAACATCCTTGAAGATCACAGTAACCGCCGAGAAAGCCAGTAGTAGATGAGATGAGGCGCAGAAGCGTTTGCGAACGCGGCTCAGTACATTAAAGTAAGCTGGAGGACTCTTGGACTGAATACTGAACAGATTAACGTGTACACCAGCAAGACTCGTGTTGACTATTATTTCTGTGTTTATCCATCACTGTGTTCCTCCTCCTCCAACTCTTCCTCCTCCTCCTCCTCCTCCTCCTCCTCTTCCTCCTCCTCCTCCTCCTCCTCCTCCTCCTTCTCCTCCTCCTCCTCCTCCTCCTCCTCCTCCTCCTCCTCCTCCTCCTCCTCCTCCTCCTCTTGTGCTGACGTCAAACTCCTTGTTTATCCCTGTCACTTATTTCCGATATGAAGTTACATCTTGTGATGATATACGTAGTTCCCACTGATTAAGCCAGTATTTTTCTGACTTTCCATCCCCCTCCTTTAACTTTAAATAATTTTGACTCCCCCAAAAAAATAGAAAAAATAAAAAAGGAAAGGCTTGACTAACTGTGCAGTCTTTATTATTTTCCCTATTCATTCCTCTCTCTCTCTCTCTCTCTCTCTCTCTCTCTCTCTCTCTCTCTCTCTCTCTCTCTCTCTCTCTCTCTTACATCAACAAGAACGAGAATAACAATAAAAAACATTATAATCATCATCATCATTATCATCATCATCATCATCTCCGTCATCGTTGTCATCATCATTATCATCATCATCATCTTCTCCGATATCGTTGTCATTATCATCATCATCATCATCATCATCATCTTCATCATCATTGTCATCATCATCATCATCATCATCATCATCATCAACAAAAATGATAATGATATTAATAATAAAAAAAAAAAAGCTCATCATACTCGTATCTTAAAATACCCGACATTTCTCTCTGGTTTATAGTAAGTTGGTGTTAAGGATAAAAAGTGAAATTAATACAACACTCCTATATACACACTTCCATTTACACACACAAACACACACACACACACCACGAGCAGAGAGAGAGAGAGAGAGAGAGAGAGAGAGAGAGAGAGAGAGAGAGAGAGAGAGAGAGAGAGAGAGAGAGAGAGAGAGAGAGAGAGAGAGAGAGAGAGAGAGAAACAATAAAGAAATCACAGAAACAGGGAAATGAGAGAGGGCAAAATTTTCATTCTTTTTTTCTTTTTTTTTTATTTCGCGTCAAAAAAGAAAAGTAAAAAACGGAAAGGTTTCGTGGCCTTCCGCCCCTGTATTATTAATAGCTAAGGAAAAAAAAAGATGTAACATGGCGTACAAAAGGTTTAATTTATATATCCAACTCTCAGAGGTAAGCTTTGATAATGATGAGGAAGAGGATGAGGAAGAAGGGGGTAATAATTTTTAACAGCAAAAAACTAGTGAAGAAAGAAGCAAACTTCGCAACTAACTACTACTACTACTACTCCTACTGCTACTACTGCTGCTACTGCTGCTGCTGCTACTACTACCACTACTACTACTTCTACTACTTCTACTACTACTACTACTACTATTACTACTACTACTACTACTATTACTACTACTACAACTACTACTACTACTACTACTACTACTACTACTGCTACTACCACTACTACTACTACTACTACTACTACTACTACTACTACCACTACTACTACGACCACTACCACCACCACCACTGCAATACTTACGAGGACATAAGCTATAGTAATACTAGCAACAGCAGCAGCAGTAGTAGTTAGTAACAAATAA
Organism: Scylla paramamosain; assembly: GCF_035594125.1. Lineage (NCBI taxonomy): Eukaryota > Metazoa > Arthropoda > Malacostraca > Decapoda > Portunidae > Scylla > Scylla paramamosain. The sequence continues at coordinate 18,552,981 of NC_087163.1, forward strand.
CAAATGGAAAACATTACAGTGAAGGATTTTAATGGGTAGCATATATAGTCGGAGGGTGGAGGAGAGGGAGGAACAAGCCCTTAATCATCCAAGGTAGAGTTTTTAACAAAGGTTTGAGCAGAGTCCAGCTTTAGAAATAGATGTGATGGCAGTGGTGCTATCAGGTTGAAATAAAGGAGGGAAAGATGAAGAAGCAAAGTTACTGGAGACGTTTTGGCTAGGTGTCAGAAATCTCGAGGGGAGTTAGATCTTGAAAGATTTTGACATTTTCTATTAGTGAAGGAGGTTTTGGCTAGTTGGAGAACAGACTTGGCATGATTCCGGGCAGAAATATAAATTGTATGAGATTCTGGTGATGGAAGGCTCATATACCTTTTGTATATGAGCCTTTTGTGTATGTGCCACTCTCTATCATGTATAAATCGAGAACAGGCTGTGTTAAACCAAGGTTCGGAAGGTTTAGATTCGATCGAGAGAGAGAGAGAGAGAGAGAGAGAGAGAGAGAGAGAGAGAGAGAGAGAGAGAGAGAGAGAGAGAGAGAGAGAGAGAGAGAGAGAGAGAGAGAGAGAGAGAGTGACGAATGTATGCCTCCATGCCAGACACTATCACCTCTGTTATGCGCTCAGGACACAGAGACGGGTCTCTGACACGAAAGAAGTAGTCGTTCCAAGGAAAATCAGAATAATACCTCCTCAGGTCCCCCCAATTAGCATAGGCAAAACGCCAGACACCTCTGCTTTTGGGGTATCCTGAGGAGGGATGGAAGCAATAGGATAAGATACAGATACGAGGTCGCTATCGGAGGATCCCAACGGAGAAGATAGAGTGACAGCATAATCAGAAGGATTAGAGGTTAGGAAAAGATCAAGAAAGTTGGGCGTATCTCCAAGACGGTCAGGAATACGAGTAGCTCTAGATCATGGAGGATAGCAAAGTTAAAGGCTAGTTCAGCAGGATGGTCAGTTAAGGGAGAGAAAAGCCAACGCTGGTAGTGAACACTGAAGTCTCCAAGAATGGAGATCTCCGCAAGAGGAGAGAAGAGTTAGGTGAGAGGTATACAGCACAGATCAATTTAGTTTGAGAGTGACTCTGTAGTCGTAGCCAGATGGTGGAAAATTTGGAAGATTCAAGAGCGTGGGTAGTTACGCAGGTTAAATCGTTGAGCACGTAGACGCAACATCCAGTTTTTTTTAGACTGAAAATGAGGTTACAGGAAGTAGGAGGGAACGGAAAAGGGGTTACTGTCGGTTGCCTTAGACGCCTGTAATTCGGTAAGGAAAAGAAGATGAGGATTAGTAGAAGAGAGGTGGTGTTGCACAAACTGAAAATTAGGCTGCGAATGTTGCATAAGTTAATGAAGAAATGGTTGGAGAGGGGTGTCAAGACACTTAGGACGATAACAGTAGAGCAGTCCGACCTGGGGACATTTGTGGGCTCCCTCCCCAGACGGAACTCCGCGGCTGGTTTAGGAGTCGCCATATTTAATTTTGAATTTTGAGTGAAGGGTGTGTGTGAAATTAGGTGCATGTAGTTTTGTGTGAAAGGAGAGAGTTGTCTTTAGAGGGCAGTCTGTGACTACCCCCATTGTGTTGTGAAATACAAAC
>NC_087163.1:18564584-18597084 GCF_035594125.1 Scylla paramamosain
TGAATCCTGTGTGAATTTTCTGTGGTTGCTTTATTTTTGTGGAGGAAAGAGAGAGAGAGAGAGAGAGAGAGAGAGAGAGAGAGAGAGAGAGAGAGAGAGAGAGAGAGAGGGAAAGGAACAGGGAGAGGAAATATATAGAGAAAGGGAGGCAGAGTTTCGAGAGAAGGAGAATCTATTGAAAAAAGGGGAAGTGTGAAGGTTGAAAGAGAATTAGTGTGGCTGTTTTTTTTTTTTTTTTGTAATGAAGAGAAAGAAACAGAATAAATGAGGAGAGAGAGAGAGAGAGAGGAGAGAGAGAGAGAGAGAGAGAGAGAGAGAGAGAGGAGAGAGAGAGAGAGAGAGAGAGAGAGGAGGAGAGAGGATCGAGATGAAGAATTTGAAAACATGGACTAGGGAGAAAAAAGAAAGAAAGGGGGGTGGAAAGAAAGATAAAAGGAAAGGAAAGGGTAGGCTGAAGAAAGGAGAGAGAACCTACATAAATAGAAAGATGCTCAAAAAAAATAAATCCCAGGTATGATATGGAAAAATGTGGAGAAAAGAGCAAGTTTCAAGAATGTGAGTGTGGAAAATCTATTCAGGAAGAGTGAGTGGCGGGAGGTCCAATCTCATTTTGTGCCGCGTGGTCCTAAGGCACATCCGGCCGCCGCTGTTTTGTCTGTTCGTCCTGAGGATATTTATGGGGATTCCTTCGCTATTAGGACAGCTGGAGGATCACCTTAGTCCATCCTGATGGGAGAATTCTAGGCCTCCTCCTCTTAGCATGCCTCTCACCACGCCTCTCCCTTCTTTTGACGAATTAATGATATAACTTTTTCTCCCTTCATTTCTTGGACGTTTTTCTTTCTTCATTATTTTTTTTCACACCCGGATTTCTTTCACTTTTTCATCACCTTACCTGCCCGGTATTTTTTTTCTTTCACATCCCATCTTTTTCCCACCTACCCAGCTCAGGTGAATGTACGTTAAGAAATTAATGGCGACTTCGCGGGGTTTTGACTTGGATATGAGAGAACTGGAAGTGTTTCTCAAGAACCTAAGAGTAAAAGAGCTCTAGAAAGAGGCTTGGAATCCCCCTTACGTCTAATGAATGATCTTATTATCAATGTAAAGACACGTATCGCGGTCTTTCTGTGGTGTGTTTCTCGTAAATCAAGAGATGGATGTGGACTTAAACTTTCCCTGCATGAGGATCGCCTGGTGCACCTTAGCGTCTCTACTGATTGGCGAAGGACTTTATGAGCCGAAAGAAAAGAATAACATCAGTACTTCAGTTTACCAGAGGAAGGTTAAAGGGTTGCAACTCGATAAGGAAATAATAATAAGAGTTTCTTTAGTGGCTGGAAGGAGTTTATGACGCGAAGGTCAAAGGAAGACAACGCTTCTTTGATTTATAATGAGAAAATAATAAGCGTCTCTTTAGTGACTGGTAAATGAGTTTATAAGAGAAGAATAACAGCAGTACTTCATTTCATGAGAAGATCAAAGGACTGCAACGTTTCTTTGATTTATGAAGAGGATAAAGTCAGTCTATCAACTTGACGGACCAAAGATGCGAATGCTAACAATGATAATGATAATGCTAACTATAGTTCTTCATCCTATGAGGCGAAAAACAAGAGTAACAGTCCATCAACTTGACAAGCGAAAGATGCGGATGCTAACAATAATTTATGAGATGCAAGATAATGCTAACATTGTCTTTTATTTACGATGCGAAAAGATAACAATGATAAGAGTTTCTCAATTTGAAGCGAAAAATATGAATAACAACCCTCTGTCAACTTCACATGCGAAAGATGCGAATGATAGCGATGATTTATGTGGTGCAAGATAATGCTAAGACATTTCTTCAGTTTATGAGGCTATAACAACAACAGATCTCCAGTTTATGATGCGAAACAGGAATAACACCACTACTTCAATTAATTAGACGGTATATGAGAATAACAACCTCTCTTTAACTCACGCGGCGAAAGACAAACATAACGACAATCTTCCAAGCGCTTGGACTATCACAGCTCAAGGAACATGGATGGCTGATTGGTAAACAGACTGCGACACTTCATCTAAGGCCACAGGTTCGATCCCTTGCTGAAAAGCCATTAAAAAGAGTTAGCGTTCACCTGCAACTCTGAATTGTCTTTGAAATTTGGATGGGTAGCCATTTAGCGGAAGAGTTAGCGTTCACTTGCAACTTTAAACTATCTCTGAATCTGCGACAGGAGCCATTTAGCGGGAAGAGTTAGCGCTTATCTTTAATTCTAAAGGCCCGTTGAATTTAGCAGGAGAGGTTAGCGCTTATCTCTAATTCAAACGAGGCTTTGAATTCAGTAATCAGGTTGTCCGTGTCGAGTCAATACGGAGCTTAAAAAGAAAATCAGACAGATATATGCATGAGAATGATAGGTGGGAATAGGTACGCATGTTTTACACTGGGACTGCCACTTGTTGACCTGATGGCTTCTTGCGGCTTTTTTTGTTTTTCTTATGTTCGGAAGAGGTAGCGCTATTCTGTTTATAGCTTCAAACTCCAACGGGTGGCCATTTATCGGGAGAATTAGCGCTTACCTGTGACTTTGACGTGGGATCCTGACCTTTCCCGGTAATCCTATTTGGCATTCAGCTGACGCATCTTTCATGTTATTGCAGATCAAACATTGCAATCCACCACTGATATCAGATAACGCTACTAAGCCGTGTTCCCTCACATCAGCCAGGCGCCCCCCCTCAAAAAAAAAAAAAAAAAAAGATAAATAGTTATTAATAGTGGAGGAATAACAGTTTGTGGGCATCAAAGATATTCACTGGCGGAGAGCTGGAAATGTGGAATGGATGATTTAGTGGTGGTGGTGGTGGTGGTGGTGGTGGTGGTAATGGAGGATGCTCGCAGTTACTCGTGGTGATGGTGATGGTGATGGTGCTGGAAGGTAATAGTGATGATGGTGATGAAAGATAAGTGACCGTGATGGTGATAGCGAAGGATGGTGGACTGTTGGTGTTTTGTAATAGTGGTGTTGGTGTATGATGACGGTAGATAGTAGTAATAGTGGTGGTGTTGGTGATGATGGTGATAAAGGATAGTGGCAATGGTGGAGATTTGGTCGTATGTTTGTGAAAGTATTTGTGGGTAACGATTGCGATGGTGTGATGGTGATAATGATGACAGTGAGAGTGCTGATGCAAAGTGGTGGTGATAGTGGTGATGGTTGTGATGGCGGTAGAAGTAATAGCGACAATGATAGTCTATAACAGTGGTAGTAATGATGCAAAGATGAAGGTGATGATAGTGGTAATGATGACTATACTGCTTCATGACACGCTGGAAGCAAATCACCAAATCTTTTCCATCACAAAATCGTCAGCACCACTAAATAATAAAACTGTGTTGGTGATTTCCACTTGGCTGCAAAAATTCCTATTAAGCTGTAGACATCAAAATGAGAAAGGGACTGAATACTTCTTATGAGATTTAAATCCTCATATCTTCCCTTTATTCCTTTTATATAGTTACTGACAACGCCTAGAGAACTATATTTTTTTCGTGATTTTATTGCATTTTCACTATTATTATTGATATTTTTCTAGCTTCATTTAATTTTCCGCGGTTCACTTTCTCCTCTTTTAATACTCGTGTGTGTGGGTCTGTGTGTGTGGGTCTGTGTGTGTGTGTGTGTGTGTGTGTGTGTGTGTGTGTGTGTGTGTGTAGGTATTAATGTCGATTTTAGGATTAGGGTTTGTTACGTACATCTTCATCAGTTGTGTGTGTGTGTGTGTGTGTGTGTGTGTGTGTGTGTGTGTGTGTGTGTGTTACAGTATTTGCTTTCACTCACATTTTTCCTTTGTAAGGATTTATGTAATCAACTTGAAATGATCAAAATTTTACTCCTACCACACCAAAATTTTTATCACTGAGGCTTTCAAACTTTCGCAATATGCCAACAACAACTGCAAATAAAAAAAAGAAAACAGATAAAAGAATAGCATGCATGTAAAGGAGAATATTAAAAACACTAACATGAAATTAATACAAACGGAAATGAAAAGAAATGTAAAGAACTGCATCGAGAAACAAAACAATAAACATCAGAACTCAAAAATCATCAGAAATCAATTGCGCCATTTTTTTTTTATGCACTAAAGTGTGCTGCGCGATCAGTGGATGTCCGCCATTTTCTATTCTATCTGCAGGGGATGAGAAGAGAGAGAGAGAGAGAGAGAGAGAGAGAGAGAGAGAGAGAGAGAGAGAGAGAGAGAGAGAGAGAGAGAGAGAGAGAGAGAGAGTTCTGTTCGGTCTAGATATTGACTTTTTGTATTTTGTATTATTGTTTGTTTATTTAGTGATTCATTGGCTCATTTGATAGAGTGGTGTATGCATGTGTGTGTGTGTGTGTGTGTATGTGCGCGCGTGTGTGTGTGTGTGTGTGTGTGTGTGTGTGTGTGTGTGTGTGTGTGTGTGTGTGTGTGTGTGTGTGTGTGTGTGTGTGTGTGTGTGTGTGTGTGTGTGTGTGTGTGTGTGTGTGTGTGTGTGTGTGTGTATGTAGCTTTCCCTCCTGCACATTCAATTTATATCACCTTAGTTATATTATTCCTCCTCTCCTCCTCCTCCTCCTCCTCCTCTTCCTCCTCCTCCCCCACCTACAAATCCAACAACCACCACCACCACAGCCACCAAGCAGCAGACGAAAGGATGATGAACATACTTTTTCGTTTAAATCTATCAGGATTGAATATGTATTTTAGATATGTATTTCTATTCCTCTTGTCCTCCGCTGACCTGACGGGAAAGGTCATAAAGCATCAAGCCAAGTCAGCTCAGGGGAGAGACGCGCTCGGGGTGTGGGGGGAAAGGTTCAGAGAGAGAGAGACACAGAGAGAGAGAGAGAGAGAGAGAGAGAGAGAGAGAGAGAGAGAGAGAGAGAGAGAGAGAGAGAGAGAGGGGGGGGAGGAGAGGTGGATAAAAAAAATGAACATAGTGTTATAGAAAGAAGAAAAATTAAGAAAAAAAGAGATAAAAAAATTGTTGAACTATAAATCAACTGAACAGAAATCATGCGAAGAACAGAGGAGGAGGAAAAATGGATAGAGTAAGTGTTGAGAGAGAGAGAGAGAGAGAGAGAGAGAGAGAGAGAGAGAGAGAGAGAGAGAGAGAGAGAGAGAGAGAGAGAGAGAGAGAGAATGAAGATTTGCAGGGAGAGAAAGATGACACTGAAAATTAAATGAATGTCGTCGTGCGAAGAACAGGAGAGGAGAGAGAGAGAGAGAGAGAGAGAGAGAGAGAGAGAGAGAGAGAGAGAGAGAGAGAGAGAGAGAGAGTATTAAAGAACAAGTAAGATAGCTCAGACTGTTAACTCCACTGAACCCTCCAATCGTCTTTTGAAATAACTCTCAACAACAGTTTTTTTCCGGATGACCGTACAAAATCTCCCCACTCTCTCTCTCTCTCTCTCTCTCTCTCTCTCTCTCTCTCTCTCTCTCTCTCTCTCTCTCTCTCTCTCTCTCTCTCTTCCTTTTTGCGATTTTTATTTCCTTTTCTTATATCTTCACGAATTTTCACCTTTGTTCCTCTGTCTGTTTTTCTTTTCCTTTCCTTCCTTCCTTCATTCATTCATTCATTTTCTTCTTTCCTTCCTTCCTTTCTTTCTTCTTTCCTTTCTTCCTTCCTTCCTTCCTTCCCTCTTTCATTCATTCGTTCATTCACCCGTGTTCTTTTCTGATCTCTCTCTCTCTCTCTCTCTCTCTCTCTCTCTCTCTCTCTCTCTCTCTCTCTCTCTCTCTCTCTCTCTCTCTCTCTCTCTCTCTCTCTCTCTCATGTGTTGTATAATGCAGAAAGAGTGTCACTTTTTGGTCTCTCTCTCACTCTCTTGGACTTAACTCCTTGATACTCAACTTCTTATACTTTCTTTCGCTTATCCTCTTATTTTCTCATACTCTCTCTCTCTCTCTCTCTCTCTCTCTCTCTCTCTCTCTCTCTCTCTCTCTCTCTCTCTCTCTCTCTCTCTCTCTCTCTCTCTCTCTCTCTCTCTCTCTCTCTCTCTCTCTCTCTCTCTCTCTCTCTCTCTCTCTCTCTCTCTGTCTCTCTCGTATCATATTTTTTTTTCTGTCGACACTTAGTACCTTCAGAAAAGAAAACATACTTTTTTGTTTTGGTTCTCTCTCTCTCTCTCTCTCTCTCTCTCTCTCTCTCTCTCTCTCTCTCTCTCTCTCTCTCTCTCTCTCTCTCTCTCTCTTCAGCTTCCCTCAGCTTAATATTTTCCCCTTTCCATACTTAAATCCTCTCTCTCTTTTTCTATTTTTCTTTATCTTCCTTTCTTCCTTCCGTTATATGTTTGTCCTCGGGCACCTTCAGAGAGAGAGAGAGAGAGAGAGAGAGAGAGAGAGAGAGAGAGAGCAAGGTTGTTTTTCTCATCCCCATATAAAAGCCGATCTCTGAAAATCTATATGTAAATATATGCGGGTTTTTCTTTTACTTTCTTTTCTTTTTTCCCTTTCAACTCCGGAATTATTATTATTATTGTTTTCATGTGTAATGTGTTTTCTGTGCAAATTACGTGGATTGTTTTTAATTTTTCAGATGGAACATTAACATTACGAGGCCTTAATGTGTGTGTATGTGTGTATGCAGAGAGAGAGAGAGAGAGAGAGAGAGAGAGAGAGAGAGAGAGAGAGAGAGAGAGAGAGAGTAATGACACAGCAAAGAGAAACATAAGCAAGAGAAAAAGAAAAGGAGGCCAGGAGGAGAGAGAGAGAGAGAGAGAGAGAGAGAGAGAGAGAGAGAGAGAGAGAGAGAGAGAGAGAGAGAGAGAGAGAGAGGGGGGGGCGATAGAGACAGAGAGAGAGAGAAACCCAATAGATAATGAACCGAAACGTTCTATGGTTCGGAAATTAAAAGCCTCGAGTTGAGTGCCCAGAGAGAGAGAGAGAGAGAGAGAGAGCGATGAAAAACCACGCAAAGAGCAACAGTGGAATGAGTATAGAGTATAGTGATGCTGATGAGCGGCCTATGAGTGATTGTGGAGGCTTTTAATGTGGGCGACAATGGGCGGGCAGGATTGTGTGGGCGGGGCGGAGAGGTGGAGAGGCAGGAGTAGCAAGGCTGGACGGAGGAGAGACGGAGAGGACATAGACAGAAAATACGGGACAGAGAGAGGTGAGCTGATAGAAGTGGTAATGGTTTGTGTGTGTATGCGTGTGTGTGTGTGTGTGTGTGTGTGTGTGTGTGTGTGTGTGTGTGGGTGGGTGTAGGTGGGTGAGTGTTTGTGCGTGAGTGAGGTCCTCTCCGTACCCACAGCACATCACACGCGCGTGCAGGTGATACATAAACATGAGTTGGTTAGGTTAGATTTTTGGGGGAACATGGGTGCTACTGAAAAACAAGGCCTCTGTATTGGTTCTGTTTGTTGATGTAGTGAAAGATAGATTGATAGATAGATAGATAGATAGAGAGAGAGAGAGAGAGAGAGAGAGAGAGAGAGAGAGAGAGAGAGAGAGAGAGAGAGAGAGAGAGAGAGAGGAATAGATTCTCTTTGAAACGTCATCATTGAGCACTGCTTGGTGAAAATCGTAGGGATGCTCTCTCTCTTTCTCTCTCTCTCTCTCTCTCTCTCTCTCTCTCTCTCTCTCTCTCTCTCTCTCTCTCTCTCTCTCTCTCTCTCTCTCTCTCTCTCTCTTGTTCCCAAACCAGGTGACTTCATTACTGATGTCGCCCAGTAATTGCCGCATGTCTTTTTTTCCTCTCTCTCTCTCTCTCTCTCTCTCTCTCTCTCTCTCTCTCTCTCTCTCTCTCTCTCTCTCTCTCTCTCTCTCTCTCTCTCTCAGCAGTGACAGAAATTTCCCTTAAAAAGATGAAAGAAATTATAATGAGACAGTTTTTTTTCCCTACCTTTTTTTTTTTTTTTCTTGCCACTCTTCACCTTTCGTCCTCCTCCTCCTTCTGCCCCTCCTATTTCAATCCCCTCCTCCTCCTCCTCCTCCTCCTCCTCCTTTTGCTTCCCTACCTCTTCCTCCTCCTCCTTCTCCTTCCCTTATCCTTCTCTCTCCCGCAAAAAAAGAGATATGAAGGAAGAAAAAAACAAAGTAGAAAAGAAAATGAGTTGCTGCATTTTTTTATTTTTTTTTTTAATTTTCGGGGTTCGTCTGCTTTTTCTTTCTTTCTTTTTGAGATAAACTACTTGAGCTCTTTATTATATTTTGTCCTTATTTATCTATTTATTTCATTTTATTTATTTATTTTTTGAGAACCTTATCTTGAGTGACACTGAAACTATTGTAAAAGAAAGTCACCTTGTTATCTCCTTGCTTGCGGCGCCCCCTTCTCCTCCTCCACCTTTTCGTCCTCTAAATTTACCTCCTATGTAAGAGAGAGTAAAAAAATCTGATTTGTACAGTACATAAATATTCACTTTTGGTTAAAATACATCTTAGTTTCTCGCAAAGCGCAATAATCTCTCTCTCTCTCTCTCTCTCTCTCTCTCTCTCTCTCTCTCTCTCTCTCTCTCTCTCTCTCTCTCTCTCTCTCTCTCTCTCTCTCTCTCTTTTATTTTTCTTTACTCGTCTACTAGAAAATAAGCATCTTCTAGTCTTCTCTTTTGTTATTTCTTTTCTCCTCACTCTTCTTTATTTTCCTTTCTGGTTATTTGCTTTATATTTCATTTAATTTCGTTCTATTATATATATATTTTTAGCCTCTATTTTTCTCTCTCTTAGTGTTTATTTTTATTTTTTCCTTTCATTTATATTCTGCAAGCACATTTTTCTCTTTAGTCGTTCTCTTGGCCTTTAAAGAATTTCCTCTCACAAGAAATACTTTCAGAGAGGTAATAAAATTTGTCGACACGTTGAAATCTTCATAAATTATTACGCGTCTCTCTATTTTATCTTTCCTCCTGTGTTTGCTTGTGTTCTTGTGTTTTGCCTGTTGTATTTCGCCTTTCTGCTTTTGTGTCACTTTGTGACTTTCTCGCCTCTCTAGTCTCTCTCTCTCTCTCTCTCTCTCTCTCTCTCTCTCTCTCTCTCTCTCTCTCTCTCTCTCTCTCTCTCTCTCTCTCTCTCTCTCTCTCTGTTCACTTTACTCCATTAAAATCACTTAGGTGAGTCTTCCTTTCTTCTTCTTCCTCCTCCTCCACCTCCACCACCACCACCACCACCACCACCTCTATCTCCTCCTCCTCCTCCTTCTCCTCCTCCTTCTGACAGGACAGCCTCACCATGGGAACTTGTGAAATAAATGAAATATGCAAATTGAAAAGTTCCCTGGCTAGCTGTACAATCCTGTGCGTGTGTGTGTGTGTGTGTGTGTGTGTGTGTGTGTGTGTGTGTGTGTGTGTGTGTGTGTGTGTGTGTGTGTGTGTGTGTGTGTGTGTGTACGCGCGTTTGGTCGTTCCGTAGATTAACTAGTATTTTCACTATTCTTTTTTTTTTTTTTTCTTTTGGCTGAAGTAAGGGGGAATATTAATGTGATTTTAATTTTTTTTTCAGATCTGTAATATATGTTTGAGTCTGGAATCATTTTTTTTTTTCGCTCATTCATCCCCCCTCACTCTCACTCGCTCTCACTCTCACATGTAAAAAGTCTTGCATCACTCTAACTCTCGTCTAATTGTGCGTTTAATGGAATGCTTTAGCCTCACTCTACAGCACACACTTATCTGTTAATTGCATTTTCTTCTTCATTTTGGGACACCTACACACACCTACGCCCACCCCCACATACACTACCCACCCATACGCACACACACACACTCACCCGCAAGCTTTTTTTCTTCCTCATCTTCGGCACTTTTTCTCACAATCCTCTAATATATTCTTTGATCTTGTATTTTATTACTTCGTCCCATATCTACTTATTTACTCCACTCTCCCTCTTTCCCCTCCCTACCTCCCTGCCTCATTCCCTCTCTCCCCATCTACCTTCCTTCTTCCCTCCTTCCTTGTTTACCACCCTGCTTCCCTCCCTCCTTCCATCTCCTCCGGTTTTACCTTCCTACCTCCATGTCTTTCCGCCTTAACCAACTTCTCTCTCCCCCTCTCCCTCCTCTCCTACTCTCCTCTCCCTCCCTCTCTTTCGTTCCCCTTCCATCTTTTCCCTCGAAGTCCAAACTGTTATTTCTTTATTTATTGTTGCGTACCTTGACTGTCCGGGACAGAGAGAGAGAGAGAGAGAGAGAGAGAGAGAGAGAGAGAGAGAGAGAGAGAGAGAGAGAGAGAGAGAGAGAGAGAGAGAGAGAGAGAGAGAGAGAGAGAGAGAGAGAGAGAGAGAGAGAGAGAGAGAGAGAGAGAGAGAGAGAGAGAGAGAGAGAGAGAGAGAGAGAGAGAGAGAGAGAGAGAGAGAGAGAGAGAGAGAGAGAGAGAGAGAGAGAGAGAGAGAGAGAGAGAGAGAGAGAGAGAGAGAGAGAGAGAGAGAGAGAGAGAGAGAGAGAGAGAGAGAGAGAGAGAGAGAGAGAGAGAGAGAGAGAGAGAGAGAGAGAGAGAGGAGAGATTAGTTTAACATGATAACTTGGTGTAAAAATAATAAAATATACGTAACCTTGCGAATGATTGATATGAATAATTTTAGGGTGTGACTTTTTATGACTTTTTATTTTTGAGCTTGTCCGTTCCAGGCAGGAGATAAGGAGAGGGAGAGAAAAATAGTAAGCTGTCGTGCTGTGTTTAGGGCGGTAATGAGCGCTGCGCCATTTAGAGCTTTATGGAGATGAATTTTCTCCCACTATTTTGTCTCTCTCTCTCTCTCTCTCTCTCTCTCTCTCTCTCTCTCTCTCTCTCTCTCTCTCTCTCTCTCTCTCTCTCTCTCTCTCTCTCTCTCTCTCTCTCTCTGTCTTTAGTGATTTCATGAGAGAGAGAGAGACAGAGAGAGAGAGAGAGAGAGAGAGAGAGAGAGAGAGAGAGAGAGAGAGAGAGAGAGAGAGAGAGAGAGATAAGAGTGTAAATTGAGTTATATCTGTGTGTAGGAAGACAGTTTTGCTATCTACCAAGGTTATCTCTCTCTCTCTCTTTCTCTTTCTCTTTCTCTCTCTCTCTCTCTCTCTCTCTCTCTCTCTCTCTCTCTCTCTCTCTCTCTCTCTCTCTCTCTCATTATAACTAGTCAGGTGATAATTGGTTCACTTCTCTTTTATTGCGTCAGATATGCAGGTGATTAATTAAAGCGAGTCTTTCTCAGCACCTTTTCTGGATATGTGTTCTTGTGAGGGAACCACGAAGGGCGAAGAAGGTAGGAAGAGGAGGCGGAGGAGAAGAAGGAGGAGTGAGGATCTTTAATTTCTCCTTCCTCCTATTTCTGCTACTTAGCTCTCTCTCTCTCTCTCTCTCTCTCTCTCTCTCTCTCTCTCTCTCTCTCTCTCTCTCTCTCTCTCTCTCTCTCTCTCTCTCTCTCTCTCTCTCTCTCTCTCTCTCTCTCTCTCTCTCTCTCTCTCTCTCTCTCTCTCTCTCTCTCTCTCTCTCTCTCTCTCTATCTTTGTCTCTCCCTCCCAGTAAGCCTCCTTTCAGTACTCCAAACATTCCCATCCCCCTCCCCCCACTCTCCTTCTTACTCCTACGCCTCTCATCCAAGTTGTTGTTTTTTTTTTTTCCACTTGTTTCACTCTCTTAATTCCTCTTGAGCCGCCTTCGGATCTTCCCTCCTCCTTTATCTCTCACCTTCTCACCTTTAGCTCTCTCTTTCTGTCTCTCTTGTCTTTCGTCTCCTTCCTTCCTTCCTTCCTTCATGTCTCTTCTCATATGCCTTTTGTCTTTTTTTTTTCATTTGCATGCTCCTTCTTTTCATTCATCTTGCTTTTTCTTTTACTTTTTTTCTGTCTATATTTCCTCCTCCTCCTCCTCTTCCTCCTCCTCCACCTCCTCCTCCTCCTCCTCCTCCTCTTCCTCCTCCTCCTCCTCCTCCTCCTCCACCATCTCCCCCTCCTCCTTCTCCTCCTCCTCCTCCTCCTCCTCCTCCTCCTCCTCCTCATCCTCCTTCGATGAATATTCCTCCGCACTTCTAAAGGTAAAAGTGGAAAAAAATAGGGGTCTTTCATGACATATTGGTTTCCCATAAAGCTTCAGAATTTCAAAAGATGCTCGTTTGACACACGTACTGGAAAACTAGAGAGAGAGAGAGAGAGAGAGAGAGAGAGAGAGAGAGAGAGAGAGAGAGAGAGAGAGAGAGAGAGAGAGGGAGATATGAGATTGTATGCATGTTAAGGAAAGTAAAATAAAGGGAAGAACAAAGGATAATGATAAAAATGGTAAAAAAAAATAACAGCAAACACTAATAACAGGAGGATACATTTTAATGAGGGAAATTAGAACATGGGAATAAACATTATAGGGAAAGAGAGAGAGGGAAAGTGGAGAGAGAGAGAGAGAGAGAGAGAGAGAGAGAGAGAGAGAGAGAGAGAGAGAGAGAGAGAGAGAGAGAGAGAGAGAAATATACGCAACGGACTTGGAAAAAAGATACTTGAAGGAGGAGGCGTGGGAAGAGGAGGAAGAGGAGGAAGAGTGGGAGGCGGGAGTGTCTCAAGATCTTTCCGGCCAATTGGCAAACGAGGCATTGACCGTGTAATCTCTCTCTCTCTCTCTCTCTCTCTCTCTCTCTCTCTCTCTCTCTCTCTCTCTCTCTCTCTCTCTCTCTCTCTCTCTCTCTCTCTCTCTCTCTCTCTCTCTCTCTCTCTCTCTCTCTCTCTCTCTCTCTCTCTCTCTCTCTCTCTCTCTCTCTCTCTAATAAGCATCTGTTTTTAACCCCTTGTTTCACTCTTTCATGTCAATTTTTCTTTCTTTTTTTCCTTTCTCTCTTTTCTCTTTCTCTCTTATTCTCTTTACGTTGGAATCCCTTGTTTACTTGTCCTCTTCCGGGAATCATAAACAAGGAGGAAAATGGCCACGCCTCCTCCCTGCCCCCTCCCTGTCCTTCTCTCCCCCCCACACCAAAACACACAAAGAAAAAATGGCATCTTTTAAAAGCGAAACCTAAATACGGTACAAAATTCTCTCTCTCCTCCTTCCCCCTTTATTATTTTTCCCCAACACGGTAATATTTTTAATAATGGCTTCTCTCCCTCTCTCTCTCTCTCTCTCTCTCTCTCTCTCTCTCTCTCTCTCTCTCTCTCTCTCTCTCTCTCTCTCTCTCTCTCTCTCTCTCTCTCTCTCTCTCTCTCTCTCTCTCTCTCTCTCACTCTTACTCTCCGTGCACACCAGATGGAGTTAAAACACGCATTTCATCGCTTATTCCTGGTGTTTTATTAGCACTTTCCTCGTGTTTTCCCCAGGTTTAAGCGCCGCGGTTTGACGATATACGGCCCAGGGAAACGAGGCTGTTCAAAAAAAGGAGTATAAGAGAGAGGGACAGAGATAGATAGTTAGGGAAAAGATTTAACGGTAAAGTTGTCCTGTGTATCATCCTTATATCAACAGGAATCGTGGCACGTATTGGAAAAGCGCGAGTGTTGTAGTGTTGTGTACCTTTCCCTGTGTCCCCTTGACGCCCTCAGCTGTGTGGATGATTAATATGCAAATAGGAAGGTTGAGAGGGACGAGGGTGGATGAAGAGGGGCTGAGGTGGAGAAGGAGGACAAGGAGGACAAGGAGGAGGAGGAGGACGATTGTAGTAAGAAAGGAAAGTAGAGGAACGTGTTTGGACTTATTCAAGCCTCAAGCACATTTCACATTCTTTTCTTTTTATTCTTTTTGTCTTTCTGTTTTTTTTTCCTCTTTCCTCTATTTCGGTCCCTTCCTTCCTGATTTGGTTTTCTTTTTTCATTTTCCACTGAGTCTTATTTGTTGATCTGGTTGTTTTCCTTTTTGTTATTCTCCTCCGTTATATCCCTCTATTTCACTTTCTCCGTTTCTTTCCCTTTTTTTTTTTTTGCTAATTAGGCCTTCATCCTCTTCTTCTTATATCTCTTCCCATTCCTTCCTAATTTGGTTACCTTCTTCCTCTTCCTCCTCTTCCTCCTCCTCCTCCTCCTCCTCCTCTTCCTCTCCCTCTTCCTCTTCCTCCTCCTCCTCCTCCTCCTCCTCCTCCTTCTCCTCCTCCTCCTCCTCCTCCTCCTCCTCCTCCTCCTCCTCCTCCTCCTCTTCCTCTACCTCCACCTCCTCCTCCTCCTCCTCCTCCTCCTCCTCCTCCTCCTCCTCCTCCTCCTCCTCCTCCTCCTCCTCCTCAGGAGCCTTCTGCTATGCTGTCCTGTCTCTCTTCCCTGCAGCTAGTTAGAAGTACTTACCAAACAGCCTTGCAAGGACCAGAAGGTCTGTTGCTGTTTGGCTTTTTCTTTGTATTGCTTTGTATTTCTCCTCCTCCTCTTCCTCCTCCTCCTCCTCCTCCTCCTCCTCATCCTATTCTTCCTCCTCCTCCTCCTCCTCCTCCTCCTCCTCCTCCTCTTGTCTCTTCCCCTTCCTTCCTGATCTCGTCGCCTTCCTCCTCCTCCTCCTCCTCCTCCTCCCCCTCTTCCTCCTCTTCCTCCTCCGTTTCCTCTGTCTCTTCCTCTTCTTGTACTTATCAGATCTCCTTCCTCTTCTTCTTCCTCTGTCTCTTTCCCTTTCCTTCATGATGTGGTCTTCCTCCTCCTCTTCCTCTGTCTCTTCCCCTTCTTCCCTGATCTGGTTGCCTCTTATCTTCCTCTTCCCTTCTTGTCCTCCTCCTCCTCTGTCCCTTCGCTCTTCTTCCCTGATCTGGTTGCCTTCTATTTTCCTCTTCTTCTTCCTTGTCCTTCTCCTCCTCTGTCCCTTCGCCCTTCTTCCCTGATCTGGTTGCCTTATCTTCTCTCTTACCACACTTTACACAGCCGACCCTTAACAGTTGTGCAAAATTAAGCCTTCTAACTCCCCTCCTCTAATCCTTAATCAGTGTGTATTTCATTTATTCCCGGTCACATTAGGGTAAGCTCTCGATCCTCCTCTCACGTATTTGTATTGTATATCTGGATTTTCTTCCTTTTACTGCATGTATGTCTGTGTGTGTTTTATTCTTCTACTGTTTTGATCATGTCTTTTATTTTTATTTTATTTTTCCATTTGTGTTTTTTTTTTCATAGTTTTTATTTTTTTATTTTTGTTATCGTGGTGATTGCATTTTTCGGGTGAGAGAGAGAGAGAGAGAGAGAGAGAGAGAGAGAGAGAGAGAGAGAGAGAGAGAGAGAGAGAGAGATGGAATGAAGAAAAGTATTAAGTGGCTAGAAATGACATACTTCTGGTCATTTATGAGACTAACTCCGCATTTATTAACATATATATCATCCTCTTCCTCCTCCTCCTCCTCCTCCTCCTTTCTTCTCCTTCTCCTTCTCCTCCTCCTCCTCCTCCTCCTCCTCCTCCTCCTCCTCCTCCTCCTCCTCCTCCTCCTCCTCCTCCTCCTCTTGCTCCTCTTCCTTCTCTTCCTCCTCTTCCTCAGCAATCGGGGTGAACTTTTCGTTTTATTTCTTGCCGGGTAACGCCGGAGGGAGTGGTGGGTGGGGAGGAGCTTCTTCTGTTCTATCCTTGCCTCCTGCTAAGTATATAGCTTATTATACATGTAGTATAGTGAACGAGTGACCTCGTCATAGGTCGCAAGGCCTCCTGTCACTCGTCTTTCCTATGTATTCCTATGTATTCCTTCTCTTCTTCTTATTCCTCTTCTTCTTCCTCCTCCTCCTTCTCCATATTTCCTGACCTTACCCTTTTTCCGTTTCCTTCATGTTCTTTTACACTCTCTCTCTCTCTCTCTCTCTCTCTCTCTCTCTCTCTCTCTCTCTCTCTCTCTCTCTCTCTCTCTCTCTCTCTCTCTCTCTCTCTCTCTCTCTCTCTCTCTCTCTCTCTCTCTCTCTCTCTCTCTCTCTCTTTCTTTCGCTCTCGCTCTCGCTCTCACTCTAATCAATATTCAAGAAAAATATCTCACTTTGGCCTTCCAAGAATCCCAAACAAAGTGTCCTGTAGTCTTAAAAATGTCAGAAATGTTTACCTGTATTTAAAACAACTTCCCTTGTACCTGGCAATTAGCTCCTTCACGTGTAATTCCTTAACTTATCCCTTATAGTTTTAGATCTCCTTCAGACACCACTTCCTTTACCTTACGAGATGCTTATATGTCTCCTTATTAGGGATCTTGATTAATCTACCTCCCCTCTTCCCTCTCCTATCACTCTTCCCACTCACTCTCTGGCATATGAAGAGGGAACACCCGAAAGAGTTAATGTACCGTATGAGCAGGAAGTAGGAGGAGGGAGTGGAGGCGAAGGACGAGGAAGAGTTGGAGAGAGTGGAGGCGAAGGACGAGGAAGAGGAGGAGTTGGTGGAGGAAGTTGAGGAGAAAGTAGAAAATTACTAGTTAGGATGATGATGAAAGGTTATGGGACAACATTGAAAGATTTAGGAAAATGTCAATATCCTTTTGTTTCCTTCTTAACTTTTTTTTTTATCTTCATCTCTCCATCTCCTTTTCTTCTGCTCCTTTTCTTCCCTTGTTCTCCTCAACTTTCCCATGTGCTCTTATTTCTTCTTTTCCATAATTACTCCTCCATGTGCTTTCCTTCTCTTTTTTTTCTGTTCCCCTCCTTTCTATCCTCCCTCCTGAAAGAGAAGGGAAAAAAGACTAAAGGAAGAGGAAGAGGAAAGAGTGGACTGAGGGAGGTAGGTGTGGTGTGGCAAGATGGGGGTATTTAATCCTCTCCCCTCACCTCTCCCAGCCTCTCACTGCTTTTCTCTCCCAAGGTGCTGACTCCACTGCAGACTGAGTGAAGCATCTGAGCTCTGAATTACTGCAGGAAATTAGATTCATCCATCCCCTTGATGACCGAGCAATTAGACGAAGCAAGTGACAAGGAGGGAGAGCAGGAAGCGGACTGATAGAATGTGAAAGAGAGAGAACGAGAACTGACAGAAGGTGTTACTGGGGGACAGAGTATTTAGGTGTCAAGCACTAGATGATTTCATGTGTTCTGGGAAGGAATACAAGTCTATTAGAGGAAGGAAATAAGCAAGAAGGCAGGAAACAGAGAGGGAGGATGATAGGGGACTGATATAAGGTGTTTCTTGGGGACAGAACATTTAGGTGTCAAGCACAGGGTGATTTCACGTGTTCGGGCAATGGATACAAGTCTATTAGAAGGGAAGGAAATAAGCAAGCATAACCAAGAGGCCAAGAAGCAGAGAGGAAGGATAATAGGGGACAAATATAAGGAGTTACTTGGAAACAGAGCATTTAGATGTCAAACATAGTGATTTCACATGATCTGGCAAGGAATGCAAGTCTGTTAGAGGAAGGAAATCATAAGCTTAACCAAAAGGGCAAGGAACAGAAATGGAGGGTGATAAAAAAAAGTGATAGAAGGGAAGATAAAGTGTTAAATATCTAATTCAGGATAATTTTGAGAGTTCTTGTCAAGAAATACAAGGATTAGGGGGAGTTACCTTAAGAAGGAGGAGAGGAAGGGGACAAAAAGAAAATTAAGTGAACAGAAGGAATAGAAAGAGAACAACGTTAAAGGCCATAGTTAAAAAGCGAGAAAGTGTGTGATAAATAAAGATAAAGGGAAATGAGAGTAATAGGAGAGGGACAGAAGCAAACCACAGTGCCAAATATCCTATCATACCAAGCTCCCTATACGTAGCTTACCGGTAGAACATTTGCATAAACAGATACAATAACACGCGTTCGAATCCCGCATGACCACCCTCTTCCAATCATAAAGTATTTCCAAAACTCATACAACAACCCCACATTTCTCCTCGCTCTTTATTCTTTTCCCTTCAACCCTCTCAAACCTACACCCAAGAACACCTCCCACAATTTTCACCCCTTATTTTCTTCGTCTATTTGCATCCCCCCACTTAGTGTTGTCACCTGCAGCGTCATATCCCGTGATGTGTGGGTGCCCTGCTCATGTCCTACCTCCGCCTGTGCCTCCGTTTATATCTATATCTGTATTGTTCACTTCTCTTCCCCGTGGCGGCCTTTCTCTCCTCCCTGCCCGCCACCACACCAGTGAACAATTCATAAAGGTGGAGGAGAGATACATTTCCCTCGTGTTTTAGTGGCCTCAGGTAAGGGAGGAGAGAAAGAGAGAGAACGAGAAAGAGAGGGGGATGGAAGTAAGAGAAAGGAGTGCAGAGGAGAGACGAGTAGAGATGAGGTGGAGAAAGGAAAGGTGGAAAGATGAGAATGGATCAGACAAGAGGAGAGAAGAGTGAAAATGAGAAGGGGAAAGATGGAAAGATGAGAATGGATGAGACGAGTGAAGATGAGAAGAGGAAAGATGGAAAGATGAGAATGGATGACACGAGTGAAGACGTGAGTGAAGATGTGGAGAAAGAGAAAGGTGGAGAGATGTGAAAGGAATAAATGGAGAGAGAGAGAGAGAGAGAGAGAGAGAGAGAGAGAGAGAGAGAGAGAGAGAGAGAGAGAGAGAGAGAGAGAGAGAGAGAGAGAGAGAGAGAGAGAGAGAGAGAGAATGATGACATGGATGAGAAAGAAAAGGTGAAAGTTAAAGAAGATGATGAGTAGCGAGGAAAGACGAATTAATTTACAGAGCAAAACGAGGAAAAGAAAAAGAGGAGAGAAAAAAGAAGAGAGAATAAGAAAAAGGAGACATGGAGGCGTGCTTGCTTGATGAAGTAAACTCACTCTGAGACAAAAATAGTATATATGAATAGGATCATCATTTATACAGTGTTTGCCGCCTACTACTACTCACTCTCTCCTGCTCCCTGACCTCCCAAAAAAGCGTCAGAAGCCGTGATGAAGTAATTAACCTCGAGTATGATTTAATTAACTTTTGGTCATTGGCTTAACATTATCTTCTTTACGAGTGATGCTTTGGTCTCGTTTGCAATTCACTCGCTCGCTTGCCAGACACACCCACACCCGCTTCAAACTTCCTCACCTGAGCCCCAAAACATTTTCTTTCCCCCTCTCCCCTCCTCCTCCTCCTCTCTTTTCTATTTGCTTTCTTAATTTTTCTTACTTCCCTCCCCCTTTTCTTTTTTTGGCTTCATTCTTTCCTTCCTTTTCTTCATTCTCATCCTCCTCCTTGTTTTTTCTCCCTTCTTTTCCTTCCCTTCACCTCCTACTTGTTTCTCCCCTTCTTCTCCTCCTGTTTTCTATTCCTGTCCTCTCCCACATCATCTTACCCTTCTCCTTCTCCTGATCTTCTCCCTTTTAATCCTACATCCTTCTCCTTCTCCTCACTTACTTCTTCTTCTTTTCCCCATTATATTTTCATCTCATCCATTAATTTCTCCATTATCCTCTTCCCTACTCTCTCTCTCTCTCTCTCTCTCTCTCTCTCTCTCTCTCTCTCTCTCTCTCTCTCTCTCTCTCTCTCTCTCTCTCTCTCTCTCTCTCTCTCTCTCTCTCTCTCTCTCTCTCTCTCTCTCTCTCTCTCTCTCTCATGCTATTCCTACTAACTGTTATGCATTCTCGCCTACTTCTGCTTCAGCGCTCCTCGGCTCTCACCTACTTTCACCTGGTGCTAAATAAACAATCCCGTGTTCCTGACAACTCTCCCTCAGGGCTTCATTGCAACGTGAGGACAGACAAACATTCATCTCCACGGGGCGTTTCGCTGTTGGAAATTGTTATACTTGGCCTGAGGTTATGTTTCAATGGATAGACTCTTCTGGACGCTGGTGCACCTGGCTCTCGCTCTCGCTCTCGCTCTGTGTAACTCAGTACCTGGAAAAATATTCTTGTATCTCATCTCACTAACTCACCCTCCTCGTCCTCTCCTTCCCCCTCTTTCCTAGTGTATCTTATCCTATCCCTCCCTCATCCCTTGCAGCATGAGATGAGCCAGGTGGACGCTCAGGTAATGGGAGGGTGATGAGTGGAGGGTGTCGTTACCTGCCCTTACTCACCTTGCTCACGCTTTACCTGTCCTTGCCTCGCGTCTTAAGATATTGCCACTCGAACTGAAGGGGCAACGTTTACGAGTACAAGATCTCCTTGGCAAGTTATGGAGTATATACAACCCCCTTGATGTAACAGGGAGGGAGAGGGAGAAGGAGAGAGAGGAAAGGAGTGCGGGAGAGGAAGAGGAGGGAGAGAGGGAGAGAGAGAGACAGAGAGAGAGGGAGAGGTAGAAAAAGAAGAATACACTCAAACGTACACACACACACACACACACACACACACACACACACACACACACACACACACACACACACACACACACACACACACACACGAGACCACATAATCACGCAAACCAACCCAAAGTGACCACTTGAACACGAAGAGGGAAACAAAGACAGCGGAGACAAAGAAAATGAAACCATCACGACACAATGGCAAAAAGAGATACACAGGCGCACAAACACACACACAGACGCGCACACACTTTGTGGAATAAATGAGAGAAAAAAAAAAAGAAGAAAAGTTGGGAAAAAAGAAATACTCCCTCTCCCCTCTATCCTGAATGTTAGTCTTCTTTAAGCATTCTAATAAGGTTCTTTATTACACGCTTTTGTGGCATCTGAAGGAGTAAGGTCTCTCTCTCTCTCTCTCTCTCTCTCTCTCTCTCTCTCTCTCTCTCTCTCTCTCTCTCTCTCTCTCTCTCTCTCTCTCTGTTTTCTCTACTTTTCTCCCTTATACTCTTGTCTAACACAGCGAACTCTTAAGCGGAAAATCTCACTTTCTGTGACATAATAGAACTTGAGACAATACGAAAGAGAAATTCACAGAGGGACGGAATGACGGGAGTGAATGAAACTTGAGAATGGGATAGAGGGTAAGGATGAGTGGATGATGAGATAGAGAGGTAATATAGTGTGGTTGGAGTGTAAGAGAGAAAACGAGGGAGGAGAGAGGGAGAGAAGGAAACTGGGAGTGTAGGATGTTGGTGAGTAGGAATGGAGGCGAGGGAAGGGAGATGAGCAAAGTGGTGGTGTGTGTTTGGTGGTTAGTTTGTGCTCATTAGTAAGAGTTGAGGCACTTAACACTCTGAAACACACACACACACACACACACACACACACATATATATATACTCTCTCTCTCTCTCTCTCTCTCTCTCTCTCTCTCTCTCTCTCTCTCTCTCTCTCTCTCTCTCTCTCTCTCTCTCTCTCTCTCTCTCTCTCTCTCTCTCTCTCTCTCTCTCTCTCTCTCTCTCAGACACATACACACACTGAAATGTTAATAATGTGAATGTATTATTTATTTCAATTCCCTTACCTGATTTTCCTCCTGACTACTTCATTACTTTTTATCACCACGACTGTATTCGTGTGTGTGTGTGTGTGTGTGTGTGTGTGTGTGTGTGTGTGTGTGTGTGTGTGTGTGTCCGGGCCTTTTAAACTTAATGAAAACTTTACTTTTTGGGATATTTCATGCACTTTTTTATTCTGTTTTTCGTGTGCTTTTGTGAAAGTAACATAGCTTTGTTGTGTATTGCTGTGTTTTTAGGTTTCTTCTCCTTTCTCCTCCTCCTCCTCCTCGTCCTCCTCCTCCTCCTCCTCCCCCTCCTTCTCCACCTCCTCCTTCTTCTCCTTTTCCCTCGTCGTTTTCCTTCTCCTTTTCAAATCCTCTATCTTCCATTTTTGCTTCCTCCCCATCCGTTTCTTTTATCCATTTTATCCTGTCTTCCCACAGCATCCCAGTTTACTATTCAGAATCCGTTTTTATTTTGCATTTTCATTCATCTATTTCTCTTCCTCCTGTCTATCCCCCGTTCCTACCATTCATTTTCATTTTTTTCTTTCCATCTGTCTCTCTCACATGACATTTCTTCCCTCCCTCTCTCATTCACCACCTCTATTTTCAGTTTTTCCCCTCCCCCCTCTCTCTCTCTCTCTCTCTCTCTCTCTCTCTCTCTCTCTCTCTCTCTCTCTCTCTCTCTCTCTCTCTCTCTCTCTCTCTCTCTCTCTCTCTCTCTCTCTCTCCTAATGCACTCCACGCTCTCACGCAAATGAAGAATGATAACTTAAGCGAGGTGTCATATATATTAATATTTCTCCCTCTCACCAACCTGCATGAAAAAAAAAAAAAGAAAGAAGACAGACACTCGAGTACGTCATCGTTTGTGCTTAAGTGTAAATGTAAATTGGCTAAATCCGCGAGTGTGAAGTCTGGCAGTGAAGAAGGAGAGGCGTTAGGAGGGGAAACAAAACACAGGGCTATTTTCTAACTGGTTGAGGCGACGAATTGTTGTTTTCTCGTCACCACATTTAAGGGAAGTCCTCTTTGTGTGTGTGTGTGTGTGTGTGTGTGTGTGTGTGTGTGTGTGTGTGTGTCTGTGTGTGTGTGTCTTAGGGGGAATTTAGGGCAATATCATGCATGTCCCCGTTGTTGCGTGAGCGTTTGTTTGGGAGATCAAATGCATACGTGAAGGTTTAATAACGCCTGTTCAAATCCAACTGTGTCCTTGCTTGTGGGGAGCGTGTCTCGTCCCTTCCCGGATGTTGTGTTAGTGTTACGCGGCTGTGTGGGGTGTGGGATGTCTAGTGGTGGTGGTGGTGGTGATTGGAGTAAGGGATGGTGTGAGGTGTTGCGTGATTCTTTCTTCTGGTGATGGCTTGGTGTAAAGATGGTGGTGGCTGTATGAGTGGTGAAGGGTGTTGTGGTGATGGTGACGGGTGGTAGTTGTCAGAGTGATGAATAGTAATGGTGGTGGTAATAGTAATGGATGATGATAGTAATGCGTAGACTGCCTTGCAATAGTACTACTTCATTATAGAACCAGAGCTATTTATCCTACTTATCGTCCTTCATATCATATTTACCTTACATAATCTCCTTTACTCTTTCTCTCTATTTCTCCGTCCTTACTTCTCTTAAAATCTCATCTCTTTTCTCCTCTCCTCAATTATCTGCTTTACTCTTTTTACCTTTCTCTACCTCAGCTTTCCTTAACTCTAGTGCCCGCTCTCCTTTCCTAGACTATTCTCCTTTACCCCTCCTTATCTTTCTCATCTTACATATCCTAAACTTTCATCTCCTTGCTCTCTGTCTCTTATTTCTCTTCTTTACCATTCTTACCTCTCTCACCTTGCCTTTCTTTAACAATCATATCCCATCCTTCTTTTCTTAACCATTCTCCTTTACCTTAACTCTCTCACATTTGCTTTCATTAATTCTCGTCTTTTCAATCCGTTCTTAACTGTTCTTTACCCTCCTTGCCTCACCTTTCTTATCATTCCTAAACCCTCATCTCCTTATCTTCCTTTCCTTAACTATTCTCCTTTATCTAACCTCTCCTGCTTTACCTTTCCTAACTTCTCGTCTCACCGCTCCAAATACTCTTTCCTTGCCTCGTCTTACCCCTCCCCATACTCTCTCTTTGCCTTGTCTCAAACCTCCCACCCCACACACACTCTCTCCTTCCCTCTTCCCGCCCCACACAGTCCCGTCCCGCCGCACTCTTCCTAACACTTCCCCCTCCCCTCTCTTTCCCTCCCCTTCCCCCACGTCCCGTTTAACCTCGGTCCTCTCCCGCCACCAACTCTTTTCATTTAACGAGGGTAAAAGCCGTTGGTTGTTAGTGTAATTTGAACCGAAAATCATTTACTGTATAAATTCTCTCTCTCTCTCTCTCTCTCTCTCTCTCTCTCTCTCTCTCTCTCTCTCTCTCTCTCTCTCTCTCTCTCTCTCTCTCTCTCTCTCTCTCTCTCTCTCTCTCTCTCTCTCTCTCTCTTCAATAATTATTTTTCACCGGCCATGCTGGATATTTTAACTATTTCGTTTTTCATTGGAATTCCTGGTGCTTATTTTTTTTTCTTTTTTCGTTAATTTATTTTGGAAGTAAAGGTTTCTATGTGTGTGTGTGTGTGTGTGTGTGTGTGTGTGTGTGTGTGTGTGTGTGTGTGTGTGTGTGTGTGTGTGTGTGTGTGTTTTGTCTATTTAATATTTTTATTACGAATGTTTTGCCTGCAGACAGATACATATAATTTAATAATCTGCCTTTAACACACACACACACACACACACACACACACACACACACACACACACACACACACACACACGCACACGCACGCACACTCCTGAGGCGGATTCGAAATGTAAGAATGAATATGAATAAAAACGGAGTATTTATTCCCATATACAGCTCCAGAGAGAGAGAGAGAGAGAGAGAGAGAGAGAGAGAGAGAATTACTTGATGGTCAGATGGGTGCTCTTGAAGGACGGGAGAGTTAGTGAAACGCGGTTAGACAATCCCAACGATTTTTCGCGCTCTGTGTGGTTCTGCAAGTGGCGAGTTACGTGACCGAGCACACGATCCTTCACACGCCCACCTACACACACACACACACACACACACACACACACACACACACACACACACACACACACACACGAAAACAAAACAGGAATCACAACTTTTCCTGCCTTTTTATTTATTTTTTAACCAGTCCAAAAAATCTCTGCAAAATGATGAAAATTAATCCCGTCGTTAGTTATCGTGGAGCTTAATCAGATGGCTGAGTCTCTCTCTCTCTCTCTCTCTCTCTCTCTCTCTCTCTCTCTCTCTCTCTCTCTCTCTCTCTCTCTCTCTCTCTCTCTCTCTCTCTCTCTCTCTCTCTCTCTCTCTCTTTCAAGTATTATTCATTCTTCCTTAATTAGTTCTCATTGATCTGACTCCCGCTTTTTTTTCTTTATTTTATTTATTTATTTTTTTTTTTGGAGGGATGTGTTTATTTGTGTCTACTTCGGGTCGTCATACTTATTTTTCATTGCTTTGATCAGTTTTTTTTTTCAGGTATTCTTTAATGTGTATTCTTGAGTGCATATTTTTCAAGCAATGTTGTCTTTCTCAATATTGATCCCGTCCACGTGTTTCCTTTTTATTGTAATTAGAAGTGGTGTTTTTTTTTTTTCTTGTCAAGTTGTTTTAATTATTATTCTATTCTTGGATACACACACACACACACACACACCTGCAGCTGCACTCAAAGTTTGTTATGAACATGAAGATTGAATTACTAGTTTTTTATGCAGTATCGTTGAGTCAATCTCTTGTTGCTTCATTCTGGCGGATGTGAGGAAAAAAAAAAAAGAAGAGAGAGGGATGTGGGGGGAACGCAGGAGAGACAACAATACAAGAGAAGAGAAAAACAAAATGGAAAAGAAGGAGTGAGAGAGAAAGAGAAGAGAGAGAGAGAGAGAGAGAGAGAGAGAGAGAGAGAGAGAGAGAGAGAGAGAGAGAGAGAGAGAGAGAGAGAGAGAGAGAGAGGAACGATAGATGAACACACTAAAGTACACTGAAACACACACAGACTACTATTTTTCATCTAGAATTTCATACACATTTCTCACTACTTTCCCATCATCATTTCTGTGTTCTCTATTCCACCACCACCACCAAAACCTCCATGCTCTCTGTCTCTACCACCACCACCATCACCACCGACTTCGCCTTGCTAACTCTGACTGATGGCTTCGCTTGGCTCGTGTGTCATCCCCGCCAGCTCGTTAAGTGGCTCTCATCTTTTCTATCATCTGTGTGTCCCCGCAGGTTGAAAGGAGAAAATAGAAGAACACCTGATCTGACTGCTCGGCGAGAGATAGAGAGAGAGAGAGAGAGAGAGAGAGAGAGAGAGAGAGAGAGAGAGAGAGAGAGAGGAAGAGATGGGAAGGTTCCTGTCTTTCATTGCCTTTTCTTCTTATTTTTTTACTCTCTTCCTCTCACTTTCCAGCACTTCATTTTCCTTTCTCCCATTTTCTTTTTCATGTCTTTTTTTTTCATTCACTGCTTTACCTCCATATTGTCTACTTTCTTTCCTCTCTTCCCTTCATTGCTCTCTCTCTCTCTCTCTCTCTCTCTCTCTCTCTCTCTCTCTCTCTCTCTCTCTCTCTCTCTCTCTCTCTCTCTCTCTCTCTCTCTCTCTCTCTCTCTCTCTCTCTGTCCTGACGACTACGTAATGATATGAGGGTTAGTTCCTCGCTAAAAACTGCGACACCGTGTTTTTAGCGCGTCTCAAAGGCTTTTGACACACAAATCCCGAAGAAAACTGCTGTGTAAAATCCAATAACTGTTTACGATCTCGCTAAAGTTTTATCTCGAAACGGAGTGGGACCGAGGAAGAAGTTGAGGAAGGCGAAGAGGAGGAGGAGGAGGAGGAGGAGGAATATAAGGAAGAGGAGGAAGTAACGTGATGCAAAGTGGAGCAGGGCGTGGTAAGGCAGGGTAAGGCAGAGTAGGAGGCTCCAGGACAAGGTGTGGAGAGGAGTAGTTAAGATTTTGTTTCCGAGCTGCTGTGATATAAAATGTGAAGTGTGTAAAATGTAGTGAATGTTTTGAGTAAAGGGAAAAGAGTACGTCTCTCTCTCTCTCTCTCTCTCTCTCTCTCTCTCTCTCTCTCTCTCTCTCTCTCTCTCTCTCTCTCTCTCTCTCTCTCTCTCTCTCTCTCTCTCTCTGCATGAACAGCAAATTGACATGTGGAATATTAGTAATGCTTGTGTTTGCTGTGCTTGTAACATTTTTGTCAACACACACACACACACACACACACACACACACACACACACACACACACACACACACACACACACACACACACACACACACACACACACACACAAACACACACACCCACATGGAGTAATATGATTTCAGCGTTACTTTGCCGCTGTAAAAAATTCTCACAGTTACCATGACGACACCTCGCTACCCCATGTCATCTTTTTCCTCCCTCTCCCCATCCTCCTCCCCCCTGTGTTTTCCCCTTGGTGCTTAAGCTTAAATTAAAAGTCTGGTAATGTTTCGAGTAACTTTTACACTTCGTTTACTATCAAAACTTCATCGTCGCTGTTCACCTGAGATTGTCTGTTAATTTTTGTTTTAATCACACCTGAAAGTTCGGTGCAAATTTTCTTGTTTACGACATTTCATTAAGCCTTCACAAATGGTGCGAGATGCAAGGCGAAATCAGATAACTACGCGTCTAGACTTACGGGAAAATATGTTTCTATATGACGCAGGCAATAGCACTTCTAGTATATTAACCTTCCAGCTTTTAGTGCCTCGGGGAAGGAAAAGGAATATTGCACACACACACGCCCCGAGAAAGATTATATGACACCCACTTGATGTTATAACGAGACTGGTACTTCATATATATAAATGTGTGGGGGAGTATTGCTGTGTGTGTGTGTGTGTGTGTGTGTGTGTGTGTGTGTGTGTGTGTGTGTGTGTGTGTGCGTATGTGTGTGTGTAATATTCCTCTCATCCCAGAACTTCTTATTCATGTTTCCCGTCAGAATTAGCCTCAGTTGTAACATTCTCGTGTCCAGTTGTTGTCCATTTCTACCTATAAAGTGATTAGTTCCGATCAGAGCGTTGACTCTAATTCTTTCTTGTACTATTATGAACATTATTGTTATTTCATATTATGTTTCCAGTTTAATATTCTGATGTATAATTTTATATATTCATCATCTCTCTTGCATCATTACACTTGCATCTATGTATTCCCTGCCATCCTAGCCTATTTTCGTCTTTATTACCAGCACGTGCAGTTTATCCACCATTAAGTTGAGTGTATGATCCATTCACGGCCACAAACTAGGCTTCATCCACCTCCCAGCACCCCATTGACATTACGGCCACCTTTATCACGCCCATTATTGCTGTTACCGTCAGCTCAATTACTACCGATGCCTCGACACCTTTACCAACACATTTCTACCATTACTACTACTACTACTACTACTACTGACACACACATACACTCACATACTTACCTCCTTCCCCCCCCACACACACACCCCTCCTTCCTTCTACACCCACACAGACACTCTTACACCTGACCCCGCCACACCCTCCTCCCTACCAGACACAAACACTGCCTCCCATTCCCCTCCTCGTCGTCGTCGTCGTTTTCCTCCCCTTTACCTGGCATGCGAGACTCTTCCTTCCACTCTCCCAACAAATACATCACAGAGAGGCGTGAGGGGAGAGCAAAGAATCCACCAGCAAGAGAGGAAATATTTTTGTTCTATTGCCCTAATGGATTTTCGCGGGAATAGACGGAAATATGGTTTTTCGTTTCAACACAGAAGCCCCCGAGGGTGAATGACAGTGAGAGAGAGAGAGAGAGAGAGAGAGAGAGAGAGAGAGAGAGAGAGAGAGAGGGAGAGGGAGAGGGTAAGAGAAAAAGAAGTTTGTGTAGGAGTTTGTTAAAGAAAATGAGATTCGGGAACCTGTATGTAGTGACTGATTATTTGGATGTTAGACGGAATGTTAATGAGAGAGAGAGAGAGAGAGAGAGAGAGAGAGAGAGAGAGAGAGAGAGAGAGAGAGAGAGAGAGAGAGAGAGAGGGAGAGAGGAGAGGAGAGGAGAGGAGAAACAAGAAATAGACATCAAACACACAAACTGAAAAAAAAAAATACATACAATCAACAAAACTCAACTCAGTTCCAGAAAAAGAAAAAAAAACTAACAAGAATTACAAGCAGAAGGTTAAACAAGGGAACGCAACACAAAACAAGTTCAATACAAGATCATTACTGGTACTTGGAAATCAAAAATCCAAGTCACGACCACAAGTGAGCATAGGAGCATTGTTAGATAAGTCAGTCATCAGCGAAGTCAGTCAGAGGCACGCGAGCTGCAGACGCCACATTAACTGCAACGAGAGAAGTTTGTGAAGGGCGTGGGAGACTAGGAGAGGAGGAGCGAGAGGGAGGGAGAGGGAGAGTGGGAGAGGTAGAATGTCATCTGGAATTGTTGCTATCACGATTTGACGGATGACATGACAGGTTCAGAGAGAGAGAGAGAGAGAGAGAGAGAGAGAGAGAGAGAGAGAGAGAGAGAGAGAGAGAGAGAGAGAGACTGACAGAAACCTTTTATCTCTTCGTCTTATCAGTCCCGGTGACAGTCCTGACGATACCCGCCTTATCAGTAGTTGACAGATAGCTACTGACTCAGATAAACATTACTCCATCTCCCCTCTTCCCTTCCTTCTGCCTCCTCTCCCTCCTTCATTGTTTTCTCCCCTTCCTCTCACTCCCCTCTCCACCCATCCCTCTATTCTCTCCTTTACGTAATTCTTTATCACCACTTGTTTCTTCCTCTTTCCTGTTTTCTCCCCTCTCCTCCACCCTTGGCCTCGCTTCGCACTATCTCTTTCTCTTTTTTACCTTTTCCCCGCTCCCCCCCCTCTCTCTCTCTCTCTCTCTCTCTCTCTCTCTCTCTCTCTCTCTCTCTCTCTCTCTCTCTCTCTCTCTCTCTTTTTCCCTCTCTATCTCTCACGCAACAGTTTCCCTTCAGGTTATCATCAGTTCACGCGTTGTTCACTTACAGCATTGCCGTATTTTTTTTTTCATTTATACTTTTCAAACGTGCACCAGAAATGTGGAGGTTTGGTATGGCGAGAGAGTGTGGATGGTGTGGAATGAGTATTGGAAGGTGGATGGGTGGTTCTCTTCCCTCCTCCTCCTCCTCCTCCTCCTCCTCCTCCTCCTCCTCCTCCTCCTCCTCCTTCTCCTCCTCCTCCTCCTCGTCCCCCTCTTTCTTCTCCTTTTCCTCATATGTGGATGGATAGTGCTTGTATCCTTGTATTCCTCTCCCTGTCTCTTGTCCTTGTCCTCATCCTCCACTTCCCTCTCCTCCTAATCCTCTTCCTCCTCCTCCTCCTCCTCCTCCTCCTCCTCCTCCTCCTCCCATTCCAGGTAGTAATTTAACTTCTTGAGCACTAAGTAAACCCGCACCTCCCCTCCCACTCTCACTTTCCCTCGCCCTGCCACTCCCTCTCCTCCGTACACCTCTCACAGCCCCGTCCTGTCCTGCCTCGTGCCTTCCAGCTTCATTCCATGCCATCCCTTTCCAGTCCTTGCATCTTCCAGGCTTCTCTTCCAGATTCCACCTACACACCAACCCATATCTCCATTAGAACTCTTCACCTCACTCCCTCACCCCTCCCTCATCCCCTCCCGCCTCCCAGCAGCTCATTAACGAAGGGCAAAGCGCTGGGAGACGAAAAAAAGGAAAAGGAAGGGTGGATAAATAGATAATAGCAGAGAAAAATGTTACTGAAAAGAATGCGAGTTGGTAAGAAACACTGAGTATAAACATGAACTGGGAAGTTTTTGTCAGGCTTTCAGGAATTGATGGTGATGCAACGTATTTATAATTGTAATTGATATGGGACGAAGAGAGAGAGAGAGAGAGAGAGAGAGAGAGAGAGAGAGAGAGAGAGAGAGAGAGAGAGAGAGAGAGAGAGAGAAGGTAGTGGTAGTAATATGAATGATTGAAAAAAAGAAGACGAAAAGGAGGAAGAGGAGAGGAGGAAGACAAAGAGGTTAGATACAAAACAGGTAAAAAAAGGAAAGAACGAAATAGAAAACAATCAAGAGGAACATGCAAGGAAAAAAAGAAAGAGACGAACAGAGATAAGAGAGAAACATGTGGAGGGAACTGGAAGGAAGGGAGGAAGGAGGAAGAGACAGCATTCTTCCTCCTCCTCCTCCTCCTCCACAAATAACCGAAAGCGAAGTCAATATAATCCTCATTTTCTCATGGCTCGCTCAGACTCACTGTGAGGAAAGGAATTTACTTGTGTTCACTCCTCATCACTCGCCGCTTGATTAAGAGAGAGAGAGAGAGAGAGAGAGAGAGAGAGAGAGAGAGAGAGAGAGAGAGAGAGAGAGAGAGAGAGAGAGAGAGTTACAAGTGTTTCGGATCAGCTAAGTTTTAGATCATTACTGACATTAATGGGGAGAGATTAATTTCATAAAAAAGAGAAGTAAAGAAAAGTAAAAAAAAAATTATATACCGATTGGTTATATAAAATGTAACTTATCGTTTTTTATTGTTCTCTCTCTTCTTTCCTCTCACTTGTTTCCTCGTATTTCTTTTCTCTTCCATCGTCAAGCTTTATTTTTCATGCATTTTTTTCTGTATCCTTATTGTGTTCCTATTCTTGTTGTTTCTTCCCTTTTTTAGTTATTCTTTTTTGTCGCCTCTCTCACTCTCTCTCTCCGTGTTTGTCTTTCTGTATCATTTTCTCTATCACTTTTATGTTATTTTTCTATCTGATATTTTTGTCTTGTTTCACTCACAGTTTATTTTTTTTCAGTCATTTGTTCCTGGCTTTTCTTTTATCCTTCCCTATTTTTTTCTCTCCATTTCTCTATTTCTTTTCTTCTCTTTCTCTCTCTCTTTCTTTTTCTCCTTTTTTTTCCATGTTCTTCCCTTGCTATTTTTCTTCCCTTTTTTTCTTCCCTTTTTCTTTTTTTCTTTCCTTCTTCCCTTTTTTTCGTCCCCCCAGCGGTCACTTGTGAGAGGTGCAAATAAAAAGTACGGTAATAACATTGACTGGGTACAACTTTCAGGAAAATAATAATGGTAATCACAACATAAGCAGCTTTTAGATCCGCTTTTGTTGCCAGTTTTTTTTTTCTTATTATTCATATAATGTAAATCCCGATAGATATATTTTTTATACTTTATTTTTTGTGTGTGAGTTTTTTTCTTTTGTTATTTTCTTTTAACTATTTTTTTCCATATTCCATATTTTGTCTGTGTATTCGTATATGTGTGCATATGTATGTTTGTGTAAGTATTTTGTCTCAATCTCTCTCTCTCTCTCTCTCTCTCTCTCTCTCTCTCTCTCTCTCTCTCTCTCTCTCTCTCTCTCTCTCTCTCTCTCTCTCTCTCTCTCTCTCTCTCTCTCTCTCTCTCTCTCTCTCTCTCTCTCTCTCTCTCTCTCTCTCTCTCTATTTCATCCTTCTTTTCCATATCCCCTTCTAACCCTCCATCCTCTTTCTCTGTTCGCCGTCCTTGCTTTCTCTCCTCCCTTCCTCTCCCTCTCCCTCTCACTCCGTCTCCCACTCTCCCTCTCCACCTGAGAGCAACATAATTATAATGTTCCGAAATCATCCTAACATTTCCTCCTCACTCTAGTCGTCGTTTTGGAGTTTAAAAAGGATTGATTAATTCTGTTAGGCGCCTTTTCCTTCCCCACTTGCCAGCCAGCAGCAGCCTCCTGTCTCTCTCTCTCTCTCTCTCTCTCTCTCTCTCTCTCTCTCTCTCTCTCTCTCTCTCTCTCTCTCTCTCTCTCTCTCTCTCTCTCTCTCTCTCTCTCTCTCTCTCTCTCTCTCTTGTTCTGGTCGGAGGGGTTTAACAAGGGATAAGTTTTAGTAATGGTAATAAAATAATAAGAATAGTAATAATAATAGCACCGTCGTTTGCTTTCGTCGTTTGTTTCTCCATGACCTACATCCTTCCTCCCTCTCCTCCTCCTCCTCCTCCTCCTCCTCCTCCTCCTCCTCCTCCTCCTCCCCGGCAGGAAATGTGGCAGCGGAAGCAAGACTGGCGGCTTTTCACTCTTTCAGTATTCAAGAGTTCACTTTTTCCAACCCTTTTTTTTTTCGCTTTTCGTCAATTCATTCGACCCAGAGGGAGACCGTTTGTGAGGCCGGGGGAGAGAGAGAGAGAGAGAGAGAGAGAGAGAGAGAGAGAGAGAGAGAGAGAGAGAGAGAGAGAGAGAAAAAAGTTAATGTAGGAGAGAGGACGTTGCAAGCTTGAAAAGTGAATTAAGTATAATCGTGACCGCTGCTTTCATCCCGGGTTTTGTTGTTTACTCTTGTTTTCTTTATAGTTTTTATGTCGGAGGGTGGACTTA
>NC_087163.1:18604584-18612084 GCF_035594125.1 Scylla paramamosain
AAGAATATTGAAATGAAAAAATAACAACACAAAAATTAATCACTCAAGCAATAATATGAAAGTTAACGAAGACTAAAGACAAACAACAAATCCAGACACACAATATTCCAAGTCACACCAAACTCAAATAAACGACACGACAGGGAAGGGAGGGAGGGAGTGGGTGGGGGATATAAATGAAATAAATAAAGTAAAAAATAGACAGACTGACAACTCCTGCTCTAAAAGTCGTTCTCTGATTGGTCCTCCATTGCTGTGTTGCCATGTCTTCATTATTTTCCCCTCCCTCTGGTCTGTGTAGCTGCACATTTCCTCCTAAGCTCTCGGGATCATGGTGTCTGTGTGTGTGTGTGTGTGTGTGTGTGTCCCTCCTATCTCGCAATGGAATATATTAACTCAGAACTTTAAAAATACTCTTGATATTTCTAACTTTTCCTTTTAGTTACGCAATTTTAAACTTTCTTTTCTTCTTGTTTTCTTTTTTTCTTTTTCTTTTTTTCTTTTCCTTTTTCCCCTTTTTCATCTTATCAAACTCTCATCCTTCTCTTCCTCTCTGATCCCACGAAGCGCTATGGGGATGACATGACCTTTTAGCATCGCCCTGATCTTCACATTCATGACAATGACCTCGCTAGATACATAACAATGATAAGAATGCTACACCTCGGGGATGCTGTTAGAATTTCTATAATTTTCCATGAAAGAAAATTGGAAAATGTGTGTTATTTTTCCTCAGTTTCTTTTCGTTTATTCTCTCTGCAGTTAAATAATAAAGTAAATTCACTGTGCAGAAATTATAATGAAATAATTAAGCTTTTTAAGTGATAAAAATGAAACTAATATTATTATGTTTTTTTTTGGGGGGGTTATCAGAAAAGGGATAAAAATGTTTAGTTTTGTACATTTCCCGTTTTCTTTTTCATCATTACTCCATATACTTACAACATTAAGTAGACTTAATATTCACACGGCACAGAAAATCATAATGTCTTTGAATTTGAATTAGAATTTTAAAAAATAGTTTGCTCTTAATTAAGAAGGCGTATTGAAAAATAATGCAGATTTTGTGGTGTTTTATTCGAGTTGCAGAGAATAAATTTTCACTCGTGCTCCACCTTGTTATGAAAATTAAACCTAAAGCTGTTTTCACATTTTTTCAAGGCCTTATGTTTACATATTCAGGTTATTTTTTTCTATTTAAGCTTAATTTCCAGAGACAAGCTTGTATGTAAAGTACGTTGTATATATTTTTCTCTATGAAAGAAATGAACATCATTTATACTCTCAATCATTCTTTTTACTTATTCAGTTTAATCCTCAAACGTCTTCTCTTCATCAGAGTGAATAGAAAACAAACACCGTATTATCTAATCACCTTTATTCATATTCCTCTATTTATCATAATCATCTCTTTCCCCTCAAACTATCCCGTTGTCATTACAAAAGAGAGTATTTATTCCCCTTTTTTTCCCCTCTATCTGCGCTGAAAACACCCGGAGATTCCCACACGGACGGGGAAGGGAGGAGGAGGAGGAAGAGAGAGGGCAGGGGAAGGAAGAAGAATGGAGCAAAAAGGAGAGGAAAGAGGGATAAAGAGGAGATGGGAAGGAAGCAGGAGAAGAGGGATAAAAAGAAGAAATGAAAAGAAGGAAAAAAGGGATGGAGGAAGAGAGGGATTTAAAAGGAGGAGGAGGAAGGAAAAGAAGAGACTAACGGGAAGGAAGAGGGAGGGACTAATGGGTAAGGGATAGGAGAGGGGATGGGAAGGATAGGGGAGTTGGCTATTTGTTTGTTGATTTTTATGGAAGGGAAAGAGGGGAGGAGGGAGGAAGGAGGGGTAGAGAGAGAGATGTAAATTAGTGTTTTTTTTTTCGTTTCTTTTTTGTTTCTTTTCTCTTTTTATACTGATTAATGAATAGTGGGAAGTGCTCTCGTGATAGTGATATGTGTGTGTTTGTTTGTTTGCTTGTCATATCTTCATCTTATCATTATTGTTGTTTTCTTTGTATTTTGTTAGTATTTTTGTTTTTATTTTATGTGCTTCTTCTCTCCTCTCCTTTTCTCTATTCTTCTCTTCAGTTCTTTACTCTTCTCTTCTCTTCTCTTCTCTTCTCTTCTCTTCTCTTCTCTTCTCTTCTCTCTCTTTCTCTCTCTCTCTCTCTCTCTCTCTCTCTCTCTCTCTCTCTCTCTCTCTCTCTCTCTCTCTCTCTCTCTCTCTCTCTCTCTCAAAAATTGATGTGCTATCTGTTTAACCTTTTAAAATGACACTTCTCTCTTTCCCTTCCTCTCCTTTCTTCCTCCCTCCGTCACTCCCACTCCCTCCTTCCCTCCCTCTACCATCTTCCTTCCTCTGCGGTTAAGATATTTACTTTCCTTCACTCTGTCAGTTAATAGTCTTGTCAACGCTTTCCTTCTTCAAAAAGGAGAGAGGTAGAGGGAAAGGGAGAAGAGAGAGAGAGAGAGAGAGAGAGAGAGAGAGAGAGAGAGAGAGAGAGAGAGAGAGAGAGAGAGAGAGAGAGAGAGAAGAGAGTTTGTGGCTTACGGAGAATATTTCAGGTGAATGGATGCAAGAGAGAGAGAGAGAGAGAGAGAGAGAGAGAGAGAGAGAGAGAGAGAGAGAGAGAGAGAGAGAGATTTGAACCAGAGCGTAATAAAGACAAAAACAAAACAAAAAAAAACGGAAACAAAAGAAGTAACACAAAAGATAAAGAAAAAAAGGATAAGAGAAAGAGGAAGAGGAGGAAGAGAGAGACAGAGACAGAGAGAGAGAGAGAGAGAGAGAGAGAGAGAGAGAGAGAGAGAGAGAGAGAGAGAGAGAGAGAGAGAGAGAGAGAGGTAAGGAGAACGAGAAAGAAAAAAGGGGAATAAGGGAGAAACGAAGAATAAGTAAAGCACTGAAGAAAAGGAGAGAGACAGAGAGATTGAAAGGGCAAGAGCGTAGGGAGCAAACCAGAGAGAGAGAGAGAGAGAGAGAGAGAGAGAGGGGGGTGGAAGCTCATTACAATCTTGGACAGAAATAGCACTTGACTTTCTGCGAATGATCCTCAATTCCGTTACCACCTCGCCTCCACCGCCATCACGACACTCCGGAGTCCCTGGTGGAGCAATTATCCTTGCCGCCAACTTAACGCGAACGGAGACACCTGGGTACGTGAACGCCTCCCGGTATAATCCTCCGCGTCCGCCAAGTTAACGTGAATGAAGGTGACCTATACTGATGAACTCATTAGAAACGTTCTGATGGTAAACGTTTAGTGACAGAGAGCAAGAGAAAGACAGAGATAGTAAACGTTTATTCTTTAATAAGCCTTCTCTCTCTCTCTCTCTCTCTCTCTCTCTCTCTCTCTCTCTCTCTCTCTCTCTCTCTCTCTCTCTCTTTCCCGCCAAGTTAACGTGAACGAGGGAAGCCAGGCAGGTAATTACATATACATATAACGATTTGATTTATTTATTTTTTCCATTTATTAAAGAGAAAAACGTTCTTTTTGTGATAATTAAATCTCCCGCCAACTTAACGTGAACGGAGGACAGAGAAATTAATTACAAATGTTCTTTTACTAAATTACTCTTTACCTTATCATCTGGCGTTCAGTAAAAGAAAAAAAGAAAGAAAGATAAAGAAAAAATCTGTTTACCTTACAAGACTTCTAGCAATTCTCCAATAGCCAAGTTACCGAGGAAGAAACCAGCAAGGTATACACATAAAAAAGAAAAAATAATAACATTTCCATAACAATTCACCTTCTGACGTTTACTGGGAAAGGAGAAAAACAAGAAAAACGTTCCCCCTTTACGTCAGCCAATCAAATCACGCGCGTCAGACACTCCTTCAGCTGAGTGGTGGAGAAATGTGTGAAGATTTGACACCGATTTCCCGTTTTCTGCGTTGCAAATCGTTTTCTATTGAGGTGTGTGGCGCTAATCCGTGTTATCCTTTCTTCTTTTATTTCGCCTTTGTTTGATCTCTTTCTCCTCCTCCTCCTCCTCCTCCTCTTCCTCTTCCTCTTCCTCTTCCTCGTCCTCCTTTCTCTCTTTCTTTTCTATTTTCTTGTCTTTGTTGCTTTTATTCTCCCTCCCTCCCTCTCTCTCTCTCTCTCTCTCTCTCTCTCTCTCTCTCTCTCTCTCTCTCTCTCTCTCTCTCTCTCTCTCTCTCTCTCTCTCTCCAACGTATTATTTTATTGCCAGACGGAGAGAAGTGACAGGGAAGAGAGATTGAGGAAGGGTAGAGAGGCGTAGATAGAGAGAGAGAGAGAGAGAGAGAGAGAGAGAGAGAGAGAGAGAGAGAGAAAGGGAGAGAGAGAAAGGGGAGAGAGAGAGAGAGAGAGAGAGAGAGAGAGAGAGAGAGAGAGAGAGAGAGAGAGAGAGAGAGAGAGAGAGAGAGAGAGAGAGAGAGAGAGAGAGAGAGAGAGAGAGAGAGAGAGAAAGGGGAATATTCAGATAGGCATAAAAACCGCTTATTCTTTTTCTTCTCTCTCTCTCTCTCTCTCTCTCTCTCTCTCTCTCTCTCTCTCTCTCTCTCTCTCTCTCTCTCTCTCTCTCTCTGTCCGTTTTTTGGTCTGCGAAATAGTTTGTTTTCTCTGTTCAAGGTCAGAGAGAGAGAGAGAGAGAGAGAGAGAGAGAGAGAGAGAGAGAGAGAGAGAGAGAGAGAGAGAGAGAGAGAATGTGCCAGCTTATCCCTCCTCCCACTCCTCCTTGGCACTTAAGGCATCATAATCCTTATAAGAAATCCAGACGACGTGGATAAAGAAGATCGTAATTTCTCCACACGCCGCCAGAGGGAGAGGAAGGGGAGGAGGAAGAAGAAGAGAAGAAAGAGGAGGATAATGAATAGAATAGTCAGGGTGAAACTAAAAGAAAAGAGCTCAAACAGATAAAAGAGGGAGGAAGAAGGAGGAGGAAGACCAAGAGGGGGGAGGAGGAGGAAGAGATGGAAAAGAATAACTAATAGAAGAGACATTGTGAGACCAGCAAGAAAAGGGTCCAAATAGATTAAAAAGAAGAGAAAGAAGGAAGGAGAAAGAAAAAGTTAACAAGAATAACTAATGAAAAACAGAAAGCAAATACTAGGAAAAGAGACAGAAACCGAAAACACCAAACAAAGAGAGAGAGAGAGAGAGAGAGAGAGAGAGAGAGAGAGAGAGAGAGAGAGAGAGAGAGAGAGAGAGAGAGAGAGAGAGAGAGAGAGAGAGAGAGAGAGAGAGAGAGAGAGAGAGAGAGAGAGAGAGAGAGAGAGAGAGAGAGAAAGCTTCTTACCTCTTCTAAAGCGTCAGAACAAAATAGTCAAACATAAAATTTAAAAAAAAGTTTAAAAGGGGACTTGAAATTAATAATAAATGTATTGAGGAGGATTCAACATGCTTATAATAGCTCTGGTCATGGGAGAGACTCATCCCTCTATGCACTGAGGCAATGTGGGTGGGAAATCAGTTTAAGGTTAATAATATTCTGACGGAGAAGCATGAGCGCAAGAGGAGAGGGAGGAGGAGGAAGAGGAGCAGGTGAAGCGTAAGGAGGAAGGGAGAGGAGGAGGGAGAGGAGTGTCATTAGTGGATGTAATATAATCCTGTGATGATCTAGGGTGAGTGTGTGTGTGTGTGTGTGTGTGTGTGTGTGTGTGTGTGTGTGTGTGTGGTAGAGAGAGAGAGAAGAAAAAAAAGACGAAGACGAGAAGCAAATCTGACATATCTTTTATAGCTCGTCTGAGGAAGTAACAAGACAAATATTACTTGATTTTTTCCCCCTGAATAACAAAACACCAACCTTGCATAAAGAAAAGAAAAGGCCTCCATCATTTTTTCATGTGATTCATTTCGCCACAAAGGTCATCGGAGCATGAAAAAACCCATACATGAAAAATCCTGGTTTAGTTGAAGAGAAAGAAGAAAAAACATTTATTCGCCCAAACAAACTAACAAACATACAAACGTGCATAAAAGAATTGAAAGAAAAAAATATATAAATGCTT
This sequence comes from Scylla paramamosain, assembly GCF_035594125.1. Lineage (NCBI taxonomy): Eukaryota > Metazoa > Arthropoda > Malacostraca > Decapoda > Portunidae > Scylla > Scylla paramamosain. The sequence goes on from NC_087163.1 coordinate 18,610,550, forward strand.
AAAAGGAAGCAAGATTTCTAAGCGGTATGTAAACAGCTCTTTAAAATTTTACATTTATTTTTTTCTCTTGTGTGTGCAAAGGAGAGAGGGAGAAAGAAAGACAGGAGAGATGAATAATCTCTCTCTCTCTCTCTCTCTCTCTCTCTCTCTCTCTCTCTCTCTCTCTCTCTCTCTCTCTCTCTCTCTCTCTCTCTCTCTCTCTCTCTCTCTCGTGAGGTCAATTATTCATCAACATTGCAAAGGTCATTAGAGGTCATCAGTCTTATCGCTTCGTAAACTGTCACTTCATTTGACCTCATCGCTTCTGAGGCCACCTGTGTCTTTACTCCTTACTTCCCTTCCTTCCCTTCCTTCCCTCCTTCATTCCTTCCTTCAATTTCTTCAGTCTGATTCGCACTATAAAACTTTTTCCTTCTTGTATCTTCTTGTTTAACTTTCCCTGGATTTAAAGTGTTGTCTTTTCGCACCTCCTCCTCCTCCTCCTACTCCTCCTCCATCTCCTCTTCTTCCTCCTGCTGGATAGATCTGTCTCCAGCAGCCTCCTCATCTCATACTCCTCGTTTCTCCTCTTGACATGCCCAGACCACCCCAGTCACACCCATTACAAGTACATCCTCGTTCAATACACTCATATACCTTTTTGTAGGTCTTCCTCTCTTTCTCCTGCCGTGCAGATCCACCCACAGCATCAGTGAATAGTACAGAGAGAGAGAGAAAAAAAAAAGGAGAGAAAAAACGTCCTTTATTGTCTTGTCTATCCTCTCCTAGTTACCACATTCGAATCTCATAGTATCGCCACTCTCTACTATCTACTATCGGTGCAGTGTAACCCCCCAGCGCACTTCCCTGACATGTGACACGCCACCAGTATCGAGTAACACTGCCGCGGCTCTCCTCCTGTACCGCCCTCAGGGACCTCGCCGCCAAGACAAAAAAAACCCCGACCAGAATTTAAAATAATGTTTGCTAGGTGATGGTTTTACTTTTGATATTTTCTTTTTTTTTTCCTGTTAGTGTCTCATGAGTGTTTCTTTTTTCTCTCTCCTTTTTCGCTTTCAGATTTGGTTCAGGTGTTCGGGAATGAGAATTTCTTGGCTCTTTTACTTTATGTTTATATATTTATATCGCGTCTCTTGAGTAATTACATATGTTTTTTGTTTTTTTTTATAACATCCTCGAAAATTTTGGCAGTGAGTGAGTCTAAAAAGGAACGATCATTAAAAGACTGACTGTTATAAATTCACACCTACCACTACTTAACATTTAAATTCATGCAATGCAATGTCGGAGAGAGAGAGAGAGAGAGAGAGAGAGAGAGAGAGAGAGAGAGAGAGAGAGAGAGAGAGAGAGAGAGAGAGAGAGAGAGAGAGAGAGAGAGTAATTACAGGTACAGAAGAGCTACAGAATAAGTACGTTACCAGTAGTAGTACAACGACTCCTATTCCCTTTAAACTGGCCCTTTTATTTTGTATCGTGGAATATCAAACTTCCCTTTCTTTCCTCCTCGCACTGTGACCTGTTCAAAAATGGATGGC
>NC_087163.1:18617084-18639584 GCF_035594125.1 Scylla paramamosain
TCGTGGAACGTGGAGGAGGAACGAAGGGAGAAGGACGGAAAGAAAGAGAGGAAGAAGGAAGAGAAAGAGGGAAGGAAAGAGGGAGAAGAGAAACGGAGAGAAGGAAGGAGGAAGAGGGACAAAGGAAAGTAGAAAGAAGAGGTAAAAGACAGAGAGGAAAGGAAGAAGAAGAAAAAAGGGAATGAAGACGAAAGATAAAAAGGGGAGGAAGTAGAAGGAAAGAGAAAAAAAGAAATAGTGATAAAACTTCCTCCAGTAACTCACCACTCGTTTCATCCGCAGCTCACTGCATTAATTATCAACACTTGTATTAATGCACCACTTCAAATTAATACATAAGATAATAGGACAGCGTTCGTGTTGGAAATCATTAGTGCTCCCTCTATTACTGGAACATAAAGGAATAAGTAAAGGAATAATTGAAAAGAACGTCGGGATGAGGGGAGGGGGGGCAGCAGGCGTTATGTCCCTCGGGTTATGTTGTCAGCTGGGGCATTTCCACACTTTTTCAGTTTTCCATTCTCTCTCTCTCTCTCTCTCTCTCTCTCTCTCTCTCTCTCTCTCTCTCTCTCTCTCTCTCTCTCTCTCTCTCTCTCTGTTCTAACGGTTCTCACTCTTGAAAAATAAAGGAGAGAGCCTACGTAAAGCCTATCCACAGCCTACGTACGCTTTGCTCTGTTTTGGTCTTCCCCCCCTCAGTGTAGTTTGTAAAGAACAGTGTTGTGATTCTAACGTTTTCGAGTCAAAGATTCTTGTATTCGACTCAGGCATCATTAAACTGGATATACATATCTTCATTTTCAGCTTACTTAACTTCATATTCAACTTAAGTATCGTTATTTTCGTCGTATGTAACTCTGTACTTCGCTTAGATACTTATATTTGACTAAATTATCATTCTGTTTCACTTAAAGATGCTTACAGACTCCAAAAATTATCCTGAACTTCCTTCCCAGTCACTCCTTCTTTCCTTCTTTCTCTGCCTCCCTTCCTGCTTCAATCATTCCCCCATCCTCTCTCCCTTACAAATCTCTTCATACCCAACTCACCATCTCACCATGTCTCCCGTGTCACTGCTCCTCCTCACACTTTACTCTCCTTCCCTGCACATCCTGCCTGTATAACTCCTCTCTTTTTCCTACACACTCTCTCTAACCTCCAAATCCCCCTCACTCCGCTCTTCTTCCCATATCACACCCATTCCTTATCTCTACCACTCTCACTCACTCCCTCTCTTTCTCCCGCAGTGTCATGATTGCCGTGGCGTGGGTTCTCCTCTCGGGCGTGGCTTGGTGCCTTGCCTCTCCCCTCACCCCCGTACCAGGCGCCATCGAAGCCTCCCCCTCTACCCACAATGCCCCAGGAAGTGACATCCCCGAGATTCCCCAAGAGAAGAGACTACTCAAGTACTTCCTCCCCAGCAGCTCCTCATGGATGCCCACTCAGCAGGAAGGTTCCAAGCGTGGCTACAGCAAGAACTATCTGAGGTAAGAGGACACGAAGGGATACGAAGGAAGGATAGGCAGTGTTAGATTTTGTTTACGTTTAAGAGAGTGTTTGTGATACGATGCTCTGTTTTGTTTTGAAGGAAGAGATGTAGGAGTGTAGAGTAGTGGAGAGAGAGAGAGAGAGAGAGAGAGAGAGAGAGAGAGAGAGAGAGAGAGAGAGAGAGAGAGAGAGAGAGAGAGAGAGAAAGTCATTAACTGCATCTGGAGTAACTTAACTTTTCAAGAGGTTAATTCATTTTTCTTCCCGAGACCAAGGAATGACACGCGCGGTGGTTGCATAATTCCATGCCTTTGTTTTGCCAGAAAAAGAAGAATAGTGTGTGGAAATGTTATCTGACTTTACTTTTTTTTTTCTTTACTTCCACAGGTTCGGTCGCAGTGAAGAAGACAAGAGGGGAGGTCGCAACTTCCTGAGGTAACGCACGCACACACTTCCACTCACTCCACACCAGATAAAGTGAAGTTTGATGTAAAAGAATATGAGAAAGAGACAAAAAGGAAGGTTTTAGGATCGTCATATGAACTTAATTTTTCCAACCAGGTTCGGCCGCGCTGACATCAGCAGCATTGAAGATACCGACATGCTCCCAGAGACCGAAGACTCCCTGGAGAAGAGAAACCGTAACTTCCTACGTTTCGGCCGCGACCGCAACTTCTTGAGGTTTGGACGCTCCGACGCCGAGGAATTCGGTCTGCCCGGGGGACCCCTCGCTTTCTCCAACCTGCAGGAAGACGATACTGAGGACTACCCTGTGGAGGAGAAGCGCTCTGGTCACAGGAACTACCTCCGCTTCGGCCGTGGCAACAGGAACTTCTTGAGGTAAACAAATGCGGCAGTCAGTCAGTCAGTCATTCAGTCGGTCCGCGGTGTTTTCGTCAAGAAGGATTAAGATGGATTATTCTATTTTTTCCTTCGTGTGTTAGTCATATGTTGGGGATAAGGTGTTGATTGTGTTCTGCATTGTATTGTCTGTGCTGTAGTTCAAAGTACAGGAGATAAATGCCTTAATAATGTTCACTGGTCAATAGACACAATTTGGATGTACCAGAGTATGTGTGGGATTTTCGTGTGAGCTTACCGCCTAGCCCCACTCATCCTTCCTTCTCTCTCCCGCTCCTCAGGTTCGGACGTGACGACAGCCGCAACTTCCTTCGCTTCGGACGCTCTGTTGACCGTCAGCTGAAAGAACAGAAGGCCCATGAAGCACCCCTTGCCCCCACCGTTGTCCCCCACTCCCCCGCCAAGACCCAGGACTCCCACCGCTCCAAGAGGTCTGCCAGCCCCTATAACTACGTGGTGATGCCCTCCCACGGCCCCGCTGCCTGGGCCCAGGACTTCCAGCCCGACCAGGAAGACGAGGACCTTGACATGGCCATTGACGGACCCGAAGGCGCCGTGAGCAAGCGTGGCTACAACAGGAGCTTCCTTCGCTTCGGTCGTGACCGTAACTTCCTTAGATTCGGCAAGAGGAACGACGATTCTGCCTCCGACGTGGTAGTGGTGGAGCCCGCCAGCTACCCCCGCTACCAGAGGGCCCCCCAGCGCAACTTCCTCAGATTCGGTTGAGCTGTGACAGGTCTCCGGGCCGCCACTCTCCCCACCCCGTCCCCTCCCTACCTTTCTCCCGGACCGCCAGACACACACATACACATACCATATATACACATACTATACTCGTACATTCCCCAATACTTAGATGCCTAGTCGAACGCCAGTCGCCGCACCGCGCCCTCCCCTCACTGTTGTGCTGACCTGCGTGTCGCGTCAAGACTGCCGCATTAATCACCGCCACTCCTGCCACTCCCGCGAGGCGATACGAGTGTCGTCGGATCAGACGCACCAAATAATAATCCATTTATGCAAACGATGACGGCGGCGAGGCGCGGACGGCACCCTCAGCGCGTCGAATGAGCTCCCCCTTACTAAGCCTGCAACCTCCTCTCTCCCCGGCGGTGACTCCCAGGCCGTGGCACTGCAAGACACGTTTCGCTGGACTTTCCCGAGAGGTGGAAGCAGCAGGGCAGCCATGCTTAGTTTTGTTTCTCCTGATGAAGGGGAGAGGCATGGCTGGTCTCCACGGGCGTCTGAATATTTCCTGAAGATGATGATGAAGAATGAGTTGAAGAATGAGGAGGAGTGGACGAGTGTAGCGAGCACTGAAGAGTGGAGTGTTTAGCAGTGTCTTTCTTTGATTGTAATGTTCTGCAGTGTAAGTTTATCCTGTAGAGGAGAGTAGAGGAGAGCGCATAACCCCTCACCATCCCCCAATCACTGTACATCACTGTATTCTTAAGGCACTAACGCGTGATATGTTCAATGCCAGAAGTATTATAGAGTATACATGAGTAGTTTTTAGTTGGGCTGGGAATAATTGTAGATATATTTATTTACTTATTTATTTATTTATCTACTTATAAGTTGATTTATTGTTATTTTATTATTATTATTATTATTATTATTATTACAACCGAGTGTTCTCTAGTCAGTGCAGGTCTCATGAAGTCTCTCTCTACATCTCGCTCTCTCTGAATTCAAATTGAGGTTTAAGTCAAATACCTTATTTTCACACACACACACACACACACACACACACACACACACACACACACACACACACCATTTAGCTATAATAGATACTAAGACATACACTGAGGAGGTCTTAAGTGCTCGTTGCCACGTCTACTGAAGGCCACGAGAAAAAACAAGGATTAGCAAGTATACCAGTGCAAAGAGGTTACCGGGACTCCAGTTGAAAAGAAAACGTGCATCATTATTATTGTTATCGTTCCTGAGGTCAAGATAATGGAGGTATCTAATGGTAATATGATTTGAATTTACCCCCCGATCTATATGATGTGTAAGGGAGTGTTGTAAGAGGCAGGAGGAGGCGAACCATAGGCCAATGATATTCAGTGACCATTCTAAGTATTGATATCACCGTGTCTCACTTTGTTGAAATAAAATATTCATTTCTCAAAACGTTTAATTGCCTTCCATCTTGTAGTAATTCCTTGTTGGCTACTATTATTAACAACACTGGTGATGGTAATATTTGTAGTTATAGTAATACTGGTAGTGTAGTAGTAGTAGTAGTAGTAGTAGTAGTAGTAGTAGTAAGAACAGCAGTAATAAAATTATAATACATATAAAGAACATCACTGAATCAGTGGAATATGGTAACAACCACATTACTTAACAATCAAACAGGTTAATTACTAGTGTGGACATCAGAGCCTCGATGAAACCAAAGGAGAAGCTATCGCTGTTTCATTAGAATAAATTGGAATAAGACTAGAAAAAAAAAAAAGGTAAGTAGAATAAGATAAAGCATAATTCCCATACGAATACAAACATTAGCTGGTTGACAGGAGATATACGTAAGAGTAAAAAGAATATTCATAACTACAGAACAAGAAGGAAACTAGCAACAGTATTTAACAATCTAATACAAACGAAAAGTTTTACGAGAAACTATGGTTCATATCACCAGAAAAAAAAAAAAGACAAGATAAATAGGAAACCTAATATGTCAAATAACTACCTTTCTAGGTATTTATCGCAGGTACGAAGTGAAGAAAATAAGGAACAAGTTAATTTACTTGTATTGACCGTTATAAATATACAAGATAAGGCAAAGATAACAAAAAATTAGAGGCCATCAAAATAACACATATTTTTTTTAAGACATTTATCTGAAGTAAGAAGTGAATAAGATAAGGAACAAGTGAATTTATTCCAACTAGACAATATAGACAATTGCTTGCAAACCGGCGGGCCAGCAGAAGAAGAGGAAGAAAGATGGCGTAATTTTGGTGACGGAACGAATTTTCGAATGCAGGCTCATTCGGACCGGATTCTGACCACATCTTTGGCTTGATTCGGTCTCTTGTTGTGGCTGATCCAGACTCTTGTTTTGGCTGATACAGACCATTCTTGACTGTTTCGGAGGGCATGAAGAAAAGTTTTTTTGGTATAAATATAATTAGTTGCCAGGCTGACCGCACAGCAGGATGAACGACGTCCAGTGTTTAGAATGCAGAAAACTGTGGCAAACCACCACCAGGCCATCAACTGCGACTCCTTTGGCGGCTAGCAAAACTGACGATGTGGAAACACAGGCAATTCTTTAGCTGTTTAAAAATAGCGTCTAACGCGGAAAGGGATGTGGAGAGAAAGACATACATCTTATGGTTTGGCTATATGTTGTGCCACGCCCATTGTGTTGTGGAGGAATAACATTTTAAAAGGGTAAAGTGCACAAGTAAAAACATATATTTTATCTATTTTCTTTCTATTTGCTCTTACAGGTTTATCTATGTATAGATATGACAAGCTGCGCTGCGGTGATACATCTTTTAACTTCGTATGCGCTGGATGCAAGCGTGCAAGCGTCTTTCATCTTCCTTATCAGTGAGCTCACACAGCAGGTACTGTACATGTTGATGGTTCAGCTTAAAAGTTTGATACGAAATTACGTGTATAAATCCGGCAAATTTACGTTGTATCGTTTATGTGCGATAATTTTCAGCATTCCGAGAGTCCGAATAAGAGTCTCAGTGCACTACTCATACACATACTGACGAGGTGCAAGATGTATCGATAAGATCGCATTTAGAATTATCCCTTGATGTGTCACGCCCAAAGACGTCACTGAATGCCGATGATGAAGCATTATAAGTACTGTGCATACTACTACCGTTACTGCATATAAAGTCTTACGGAAAAAAAAAATAAAAATCACTCGTTGAATGTATTCCTGTATTACACACCTATTTTTAGCCTCTCCCCTCCTCACAGTGAGAGACAATAAGGCATTCCCTCTTCTTCCCTTATAGGTCTCCCTTCTCCTCCTCCTCTTGACACCAAATGGCGATCTACATATATATATATATATATATATATATATATATATATATATATATATATATATATATATATATATATATATATATATATATATATATATATATATATATATATATATATATATATATATATATATATATATATATATATATATATATATATATATATATATATATATATATATATATATATATATATATATATATATATATATATATATATATATATATATATATATATATATATATATATATATATATATATATATATATATATATATATATATATATATATATATATATATATATATATATATATATATACTAAAAACAGGTGTGTGCGTAATGCAGTAATGTAAAATTACACAAGGTTTGTATGTACATAATTATATACAAGTGTTTCCTACATGAGTGAATGCCAATATCAAATATTATTAGAAATTATGAAGCTGTTGATATTTATGTCATTTAATAAATTAAATTGTTACTTGTTTGTTCACAACCGCAACTCTAGTACCAGCTTTTACACAACACACACACACACACACACACACACACACACACACACACACACACACACACACACACACACACACACACACACACACACACACACACACACACACTTTGTTGGTCTGATTGTGATGAATCTCCACTTTGCACATATAAATGTCAACTCTCTAACCAATAAGGTTAATTATTTTTTCTTTGTTGTATGATTACAGCATTACAGTGTTAAGTATAAGTAAAACATGAATGCTACCCGTAATATCTTTTTGATGTTGCTCTACCTAATGATACCTTTATTAGAAAGGATGTTGAGAGCAATGTCCCTAAACGTGAGGTCGGCATGTACATCCTGAAATTAACACAAACATTCCTAACACCCTCGCTATTCACCTAACAGATTTTGATGCATATGTAATTTCATTGTACCGACCCTCGTCTCACACTCCACTTGACAATCAAAATTTAATTACTTTTATTTATTTATTTATTTATTTTTTTTTTTTTGCGTAAATAAAGAGATTGTCTTTATATGCGATTTTAATCCACCATGTGTAAAATGGAATCGTCAGATTATCCTTGGTGGTCTCTCCATAATTGATTCATTGTTTCATGACTAACCCAGATAGTTGCTGAACCAGCACACTACCCATATGCCAATATTATTGATTTCATACTTGTCTTCGATATTGACAGAATTGGTGATATTCCACCATTCCCTAACTGTGGCCATAGTCCAATACTAACTTCTTATATTTTCCAAAGTTCCTATAGTAGTTTCAGTTCCTTATTAATAAAACTATGGCGACATGGTAGTTATAATATCTGCAAGTACCTCAACACTTTTGACTGGGATCTTGAGTTTATGTAAATTTAAATGCAGATCAAAAGTATTCTCGTTTTTTTAAGCATTGTTAATCCACTCATTGGAAGATACATCCCATCTAAACACACTTGCATCTTCAGATCCACCTTGGCCGGTGAAACCTCCTCTTGATTTAAAAGTTTAAAGATCAGACTTGTGGAAAAATTATAAACTTATACGTTGTCAATATGGTAGAAATTATCCCCAGGCATCCTTAGCCCTTACACAATTTAATAATGTCAACCACCTCCTTGAGAAGAGGAAGCAGTAGGCACCTGCCGAAACGATAATTACTCATAGTGAGGTCTAAAGCACTGGATCAGGGGTGCTGTGAACTTATCATTAAACCCAGCTGTGACCTTACTGAACGTTTCCCTTTGTGTCTCACAACACAAGGGGGCAGTCACAGCCTGCCCTCTAAAGACAACTCTCTTCCTCCACACAAAACTACAAGCACCTAATAACACACACACACCCTTCACCCAAAATTTCAAAATTATCATGGCGACTCCTACACCAGCCTCGGAGTCCCCATCTGGGGAGGGAACCATAAATGTCCCCAGGTCGGACTTCCTTTTTGTCGACGACCCTAAGTGTCTTGACACCCTCCTCAACTTTTTCTTCATTAACTTCTGCAACATTCGCGGTCTACGATCTAATTTTCAATCTGTAGAACACCACCTCTCCTCTTCTAAACCTCATCTTCTTTTCCTCACTGAAACTCAGGTGTCTGAGGGAACTGACAGTAACCACTTTTCTGTTCCCTCCTACTTTCTCTATCCTCATTTTCGATCCAAAGCTGATGTTGCGTTTATGTTCGCAACGACTTAACCTGCTCTCGTGCCCACGCTCTTGAATCTTCCGAGTTTTCCACCATCTGGCTACGACTACAGAGTCACTTTCAAACTAAATTTATCTGTGCTGTATACCTCTCACCTAACTCCTCTGACTACAAGACATTCTTTGACTACTCAACTTCCAAAGTGGAGCACATTCTGACTCTCTTCCCTTTTGCAGATATTTCCATTCTAGGAGACCAGTGTTCACCACCAGCTTTTGCTTTCATCTCCCTTCACTGACCGTCCTGGTGAACTAGCCTTCAACTTTGCTATCCTCCACGACCTAGAGCAGTTGGTGCAACACCCTACTCGTTGGTTAGGAGGGACCTGAGGAGCTATTTTGCTGATTTTTCTTAGAATGACTGCTGTTTCCGTGTCAGAGACCCGTCTTTGTGTGCCGAGCGCATAACAGAGGTGATAGCGTTTGGCATGGAGGCGTACATTCCTCACTCTTTTTCTCGATCTAAATCTTCCAAACCTTGATTTAACACAGCTTGTTCTCGTGCTATACATAATAGATAGGTGGCCCACAGAAAGTACTTAAGCCTTCCATCACCAGAATCTCATGCACTTTATATTTCTGCCCGTAAGCCATGCCATGCTCCAACTAGCCAAAAACTCCTTCATTAACAGAAAGTGTCAAAATCTTTCAAGATCTAACTCCCCTCGTGACTTCTGGCATCTAGCCAAAAATATCTCCAATAACTTTGCTTCTTCTTTCCCTCCTCTATTTCAACCAGATGGCACCACTGCTATCAAATCTATCTCTAAAGCTGAACTCTTCGCTTAAACCTTTGCTAAAAACTCTACCTTGGGCGATTCTGGGCTTGTTCCTCCCTCTCCTCCACCCTCTGACTACTTCATGCTACCTATTAGAATTCTTCGCAATGATGTTTTCCATGCCCTCGCTGGCCTAAACCCTCGGAAGGCTTATAGATCTGATGGGGTACCCCCTATTGTTCTCCGAAACTGTGCCTCCGTGCTTGCACCTTGCCTAATCAAACTCTTTCAGCTCTGTCTGTCAACATCTACCTTTCCTTCTTGCTGGAAGTTTGTCTACATTCAGCCTGTTCCTAAACAGGATGACCGTTCTAGTCCCTCAAAATACAGTCATATTGTTTTAATTTCCTGCCTATCTAAAGTTTATGAATCTATCCTCAACAGGAAGATTCTTAAACATCTATCACTTTACAACCTTCTATCTGATCGCCAGTATGGGTTCCGCTCCACTGGTGATCTTCTAGCTTTCCTTATTGAGTTTTGGCCATCCTCTTTTATAGATTTTGGTGAAACTTTTGCTATTGCCTTGGATATATCAAAAGCTTTTGATAGAGTCTGGCATAAAGATTTGATTTCCAAACTACCCTCCTACGGCTTCTATCCTTCTCTCTGTAACTTCATCTCAGATTTCCTTTTTCGACTGTTCTATTGCTGCTGTGGTAGACGGTCACTGTTCTTCTCCTAAATCTATTAACAGTCGTGTTCCTCAGGGCTCTATCCTATCACCCACTCTCTTCTTATTATTCATCAATGACCTTCTAAACCAAACTTCTTGTCCTATCCACTCCTACGCTGATGATACCACCCTGCACTTTTCCACGTCTTTTCATAGACGTCCAACCCTTCAGGAAGTAAACATTTCACGCAGAGAAGCCACAAAACACCTGACTTCTGATCTGTCTAAAATTTCTGATTGGGACAGAGCAAACGTGGTCTTGTTCAGTGCCTCAAAAACTCAGTTCCTTCATCTATCAACACGACACAACCTTCCAGACAACTATCCCCTCTTCTTCAATGACACTCAACTGTCCCCCTCTTCTACACTGAACATCCTCGGTCTGTCCTTTACTTATAATCTGAACTGGAAACTTCACATCTCATCTCTAGCTAAAACAGCTTCTATGAAGTTAGGTGTTCCGAGACGTCTCCGCCAGTTTTTCTCACCCCTCCCCCCCTCAGTTGCTACCTCTGTACAAGGGCCTTATCCGTCCATGTATGGAGTATGCTTCACATGTCTGGGGGGGTTCCACTCATACCGCTCTTCTAGACAGGGTGGAATCAAAAGCTTTTCGTCTCATCAACTTCTCTCCTCTAACTGACTGTCTTCAGCCTCTCTCTCATCGCAGCAATGTTGCATCTCTAGCTGTCTTCTACCGCTATTTACATGCTAACTGCTCTTCTGATCTTGCTAACTACATGCCTTCCCTTCTCCCGTGGCCTCGTTGCACAAGACTCTCTTCTTTCTCTCACCCCTATTCTGTCCACCTCTCTAACGCAAGAGTTAACCAGTATTCTCAATCATTCATCCCTGTCTCTGGTAAACTCTGGAACTCTCTGCCTGCTTTGGTATTTCCACCTTCCTATGACTTTAATTCCTTTAAGAAGGAGGTTTCAAGACATTTATCCTTCAATTTTTGACTACCGGTTTGGACCCTTTTCTGGGACTGGCATCTCAGTGGCCTTTTTTTTTTCTCTCTCTCTCTCTCTCATTGGATTTTTGTTGCCCTTGGCCAGTGTCCCTCCTACATATTAAAAAAAAAAAAAAAAAATAGAAATTATGCCACTACTTCCCATTCTAATTATGAAACCAGATTTACTCACTACCAATTCCAAAGCATTTAATGCTTACATCCGAAGGAAGAATGTCGGTGCCCCTGCTGTTGCTCCACTAATGTCACCCCACTGGAGAACTAATATGTGATCCTAGAGCTATGTCAGAATTGTTGGCTGCATCCTCCGCATATGTTTATATCTTTGTTAATCCTGATTCTCCCTCTCCCCACCAGGTATCTGATACTGTTATCGCTGATCTTCACATTTCTATCAATTATGTTATTTCAGCTTTCACATTTTTATCAGTGGTGTTATTTCAGCTATCAACCAACTTCGCCGTTCATCCTCCATGGGTCCTGATGGAATGAATCCGCTTTTCCTTAAATCCTGTGTGTTCCTCAGGGCTCTATCCTGTCACCCACTCTCTTCTTATTATTCATCAATGACCTTCTAAACTAAACTAGCTTATCCTCTTCTACAAATTTTTCGTTCTTATATTTCGGGTTCTCTTCCTATTATCTGGAAAAAATCTTTAGTAACTCCTATTTATAAAAAAGGTTCCTGTTATGATCCACTTAACTACAAACAAATCTCATTAACATCTACTTGTGCAAAGACAATGGAACGCATTATCACCAAATTTGTTTATGACTACATTGAAACTGACAATATTATTACTATCAATTTGGTTTCGGACAAGGCCACACCATCGAGGACCAATTAGTTCTAGCATATAACAAAATAACGCAATGCTAGACATGAGTTATAATGTGTATTAAATTCTCTTTAATTTCTGCTAAGCTTTTGATGTCATCTGTCATGATATGTTAACTTCTAAATTCCATACATTGGGTATTAGGGGTAAGCTTTTACTTTGGACTGAAGTTTTTTTTTTTTTTTTTTTTTTTTTTTGTGTAATCGGAAAATGAGTTACAGTTAATCGCCATCATAGCTTTTCCAGAAATGTTGAAAGCGGAGTTCCTCAGGGCTTTGTTCTGGGACCTCTACTTTTCTACTTTATATAAATTATTTGACACAACATTCGATCCCCAACCAAGATTTTTGTTGATGACCTGAAATTATATGTTAACATTAGATATGATTCAATTTGTAATATTTACAAAGATCTTATACTTGCCAAACTGATATTCTGTAAATACTTTTGTCCATGTTGCCAAGTCCTGGGGTTTAAACATGAATATCGATAAATGTATATTATTACGTTTTACTAGAAGGCCAGTACTTTGGGACATCACTAATCACACTGGTAAGTACTACTTAAACGGTTCTCCAATCCCTATTAAGGATTCCATCTAATTTAGGAGTACTGAGTGTAGGATGCCGACCTCTGGCATCTTGAGAGCAGCGCGGGAAATCTTGCTTTCCCCAGCTTGGCGCCACTCAGTCTTCTGGGTAGTCGCCTAGCTGTGAGGACGTGCTGGACCTGTACCTTAGTTGACTCACCAGTAAAGACATAAAGACGGTCCCTGTGTTTCTCAAGCACCCTTTACTGATTGACACTTCTCTTAAATTCCATCTTCATATTGCCCATATTGCAACCAAGGCAGAGGGAGTCTTGTAGTATCCTCAAAGATACAATCAATCGAGAGGCTTCCTTTATGCCTCCCCCCCCCCTATGTATTCCATATAATTCGTCCACTGTTGGAATATGTATCTCCTTTATAGAACACGGGTTACAGTAAGGACTTACAACTGTTAGAATCAGCTGAACTCAGAAAATTCGTGGATTCGAAAACCTAAACTAAACTACGAGACTTAAGACTTTAAAATTATTCCATGTTAAGGGAAGACTACTGAGACATGACCTAATTCATTATTGGAAAATTTTTCATTGTCTTTACCTTCTATCCTCTGAAATTCTTTTCCCTCGTCCACCTTATCCAGGCACTAGAGGACGCCACCTAAAAATTGCCCACACGGTCCTATCTTGAAATATGCAAACGATTTTTCAGTTTAAGATGCATATCAATTTGGAACACCTTATCCAGCTCCGTTGCACCTATCACGGCTGACATCATTTAAACAGCATTGTCTTGTCATCTTGGAGATCTGTTATATAATTATTACTAACTAAACGAACAACTTGCTTCCATATCTCTGTCCTTAACCCCCTCACCATGTTTCACTGAGTAGTCTAGCGTATATCTCTTTTAGCTGCTATGATGCACTTTCCAGTCATTACATCTTAGTGCTTTATTTGTTTTGTACATTCCTAATAACTTGGACTGGCGCATCAGTAGTGTGTGGCTCCCGTGGAGCCTCTGCTGGGTTGGTTGGGATTGGTGAAGCCCACCAGGTAAGAATACCAGGTAATCATTGGTTACGAGGGCCGAATAAGCCAGCAACAAAAGCCGAATAAGCCAGGAACAAGGCCCGAATAGGTCAGTTAATGGTCCGAATCAGTCAGGGCCGAATGAGCCAAGTCCGAATAAGTTTGTTCCGGAATTTTCTTCTCTCTCTGCTGTCGTGGCAGGTTGCCAGTCACTTAATGTAGTATGGAAGATACTGTAAAGAGACTGGAGCTGCTCGTGAGTAGAAATAACCGACTTTGATTCAATAAGTAAGAAAACAAAATAAACACGGTCATTTTCTTTAAGTGTACCGGTGTTTTGGTGCCATTCTTCCCTCTATTTTCCTGCCGTAGTGAAGTATTTAGCTACCTGTTTAGCTTTTAAGGCGGAGGTGAGATAATGATCTAAGTATGCATTTATTTACTTATTTATTTATTTATTTATTTATTTTCGTTCATTTATTTCATATCGTAATGGGTGGTTAGACGGCAACTGTCAACAACGTCTTGTTGACATTTGTCTTGGGTTGTGCATTAGGTACTAGTGAAGTGAAGGGTGTTAAAAGATTGTCCAACATAAGATACTAAAATGAATGGGAATTTAAGGTACTGAAGTGAAGGATATTTACTGGTTTGTTGGGCCCTGAAAAGTTATGAAGTGAAAGGCTTGTTTGGCTTAAGGTTGTGATGGGGAGGACATTATTTATTTTTAGAAAGGCTTGTTTAACTTAAAGTTCAGGTGAAGTGAAGAGTATTTAAGGTACCGAAGTTAAGGGCAGTTACATGGTTGACTGGCATATTGTTTAGTATCGAAAGGCATTTTAAGGCTTGGCTGGTTTAAGGTTGTGAAGTGAAAGGCATTTCAAGGCTAGGCGGTAAATTTTCACTCACCAGTCTCTATTTCAAACATTTTTTTTTTTTTTTGGTAGTGTTTGACCTGTTTTGAGTTAATTTGCATGTTTTTCCCTAAAATAATTAGTTTTTATTTTTTATAACCTGACCTCCATTCACTGTTTCATGTTTTGCAATCAAAATGAAAAGCAGATTAATACAAAACAAGCTGAAATCTACCAGAAAGAAAATTGTTTTGACCTCTCAAATAAGTACCACAGCAGTAATACTCCCCCACAATCCTCCCACTGAGAGGAGTGGCTGCTGCTTGCCTGTGGCCATCAGCTGGCTGTCATGCATCACCACCTAAGCCAACCTAATGAAACTATAGGCAAACCTAACTAAACTAATATAATCTAACAAAACTAATCTAACTAACTAAATTAACTTAATATAACATAACTCAACTAATCAAACCTAACCTAACCAAACTGGCAAGGCTAAGAAATGAATACAAAATCATTACCTTATTCATCTTCATAGAATCTGGTGATGCACTGGAAATAATCAAGGCGACACCCCACCACAGATGGACATCTTCCTCAGACTAATTGAAAATAATTTTGAAGATATTTCATATCAAGTCGCTTCTCCTTCATCAGGATGGAATAAAACGCTATGATTGGTCAAGCTAATTCTGTATTTTTAATTGGCCAGCACCTGCATTCTCAAACAAAACAATCAACCACAGTGACTATGTGCTTGCATAATAGATGTGACATACGCACATAAGAACGAACTCACCTTCACCAGGGAAGATCGGTGCCCACCTATCTATCACATGCGTAGGTGTGTCACTTCTGAGTGTTGTCACGGAAGTGAGTAAGTTTGCTTCCCCAAAAAACAAATAAATCTTAAAAAATTGCTGTCAGCATTATAAATAATTTGTGGTGGGTATATATGAGGTACAAATTACTCAGAATGAGAAGCGTTAACTGATGAGAAGGGTAAGAAAAACCATGTTAAGACTAGTGAAAGAATAAAAGAATACCAGCTAGGCAACAATGTCAGCTACTCAGCAAAGGACAAAAGAAGTGGTCATTGATACATGGCTAGGGAGGAAAGTGGAGTGGTGGGGGATGAGGGGATGATAGAATTTTTTTAAAATTGGTGGTATTGTAACTCTAACCAGTCACATATATGAGAACAAAAAACATTAAATAGGTAATTGAATCAGGCACCAAAATATGTAACATAATAATAACAAAACATACTTAAGAAAACAGAACAAATGAATGAATTACTCGTAAGTGAAAACAAACAACCAGGCAATTAACAAACCAGAATTCATATTCTACTGTCAAAGGTGGTTAGGAATAGTCAGTGATAAATTTCTGTTATTTTATAAGATAAAAAAGATAACAAAAAGTCCCAACAGGAAGCCCAAACATTTCATCTAATCAGGCTAAGGAGGTGTTACTACCCTGTTAACCTCCCTGGCTAGGACTGACTAGCTAGGCTGACTGGCTAGGAGGAAGGCAGGTGGTAGGGGGATGCCTTCCTGACAAATCATCTGGACACTAGGCACAATGCTACTGGCTGCTACTCATCTACTGACCAGTGTCATCTCATCAGACTTCTGTGTAGAGATATGGTTTGTGACCACCACACAAACATATCATGGACAGCCACTGCCCTGTTTCCTCTCCTGCTGTGTACCATGTCCTGCTGGGGTCAGTGAGCACAGGGTAAGGCTTTCACGTGGTGTTGAGACGGAATACCAGCGTGGTCTTGCCTCGATGGCTGTGGGAACTGGAAAGAATGAAAAATCTGTGGAATGCCATGGTATCCTGCCCCTTCCTCTTCTTATTCTTATGGACAGCATCATGTGGTGCTCTTCTGATTGGCTGTCTGCCCCTTCATAGGTTTTAATATTCACTTTGTTTGCCTTCCCTTCT
This sequence comes from Scylla paramamosain, assembly GCF_035594125.1. Taxonomy (NCBI): domain Eukaryota; kingdom Metazoa; phylum Arthropoda; class Malacostraca; order Decapoda; family Portunidae; genus Scylla; species Scylla paramamosain. The sequence continues at coordinate 18,633,323 of NC_087163.1, forward strand.
CTTCTTTGCTGTTCTACCAATCTTTAACCCTCATCCTGTTTTCATTAAAATATCACAGTTAATCCATTCAAAGATTAACCCTGAATACAGTCTTTTGGTAGTCAAGTTGAATCACATGCAATTTGAATAGGAGAGTGGTATGAAAATGGAAAGGAATTTTGGGTAACTTATGAAAAAAAGTGTTTCAAAACAAAACCGCAGTATAGTATGCTTGCCAAACTAGTGGTTGATATTATCTTTTAAGGGGGTGGTGTTATCAGCTGGTCTGTTTCTTTCTGTTACAATCACCAGTATTGCATGATGAAATAATACTAACTATTATGACCAGTGGTACCATGTAAAGTGCATAAAATTATAGGCTAGCTTCAGGTTACATTAGCTAAAGTGATTTCACTTTTCTCCCCCTCCAATCCGAAAATTCAGCATTCCTACTCCTCCAGCATTCCAGACTCCTCACTTTCTTTTGAACAGAGAAAAATGGTAACATTTACTGAAAATTGGTGATGAATTTATCCATCTATATACCATCTCAGCAATCCCAGGGATTGGCCCAGACACACACTTATACATGTATCATTCGCATGCTTAGTCCTGTTGGCCCCTGGTGGAAAGGGACAGTGTCATGGACAATGTTACTATAATTGCCACTACTTGACATGATCACAGTGAGTTACATGCCTATTATTTTGCCACTGTATTCACCACAGAAAAACCCCATGGGAGAAATCATTATAACAGGGTTCTTGCCCAATGTTTTAATTGACAACGGTCAGTTTTTACTATGCTTGCTTAGAGAAACATGTACTTTCTTATATTAGGTGCCTCTGCATATTTCCATGTGCGAATTTCCCCTGATGTCTGAGACATGCACATATGAGGTTAAAATAGTGAGAATGATTGAATGCTACAAATTAATGCCCAGCACTAAGGAAATATGACCACAAACTGGAATAAATCCAGTTACAATGCATCATCTGGATTTAAGTTTAAGGCTTCTGTGCAGGGTGAGGGATCCTACCATAAACAATGATATCCTGAAGAAGCTTGGGTTTCTGTTCTTTCACCTGTCTTATTGCAGTGGTGGGATTTTCCTCTCAACTTGCTTTTTATGCGAGGTAAAAAGTCCTATCACTTGTCATGTGACACCATACCCACTACATTTGTGGCAGGATATCTCATGCTTTACAGAAGCTTAAACAAGAGACTAGGTGGCATATTATAACTGGATTTATTCCTGTTTGTTGAGATATTTTCTTAGTACTGCACTTTCATTTGAACCATTCATCATGTGAGCCTCATTTGTGCATGTCTTTGACATCAGAGGAAATTTGCACATGGAAATATGAGTATGCGTGCATGACTTACAGCTGTATAGGGGATGAGGGGGGGAGACATTTGATAAGAAAATACAGTGGAACCTCAGTTGTCAAATTGAATTCGTTCCTGAATGCTGTTCAAAATACAAAATGTTAAAAAACAAACTATATACCCCATAGGAATCAATGTAAAATAGATTAATCCATTCTCAGACACCTGTCCACCATGTCTTAGTGGGTAATGACTGATGCTCCCGTTGCTAAGATGGCCTCTCCACAACATCTCCAGCTTAGAATTTTTTATCCAGAAAGAATGTATTGAATGAACTTTGTGACACATCAAAAGATATTGTTTAGATCATGCAGGCATTCTCTTTGTCATTGATCAAGTGAGGGAAGCCTTGCAGAGTGACAGAGAGAAGCAACCCACTCACCGCCAAAAATGAAGGTGATAACACTTAGACATCTTGCTGCTATGAAAAGCTACTGGGAAAATGCAGTTGTGCAGTAGTGATGGCATTGTGGGTCATAGAGAGAGCCACAGGAGGCTTGGGATTACTCGAGTGCCAAATCTTATTTGTTTACATTGAGGTTCTTCAATGATCACATTTAACTTATTTCAAAGATTGAATTAGTGTCTTACCCTCTGTGTCTCTCCTCCAAATATATAAAAATGATGGAAATATTTATAGAAACTATAGATCAGTAATAAATGGCAGCTTATGCTACACCTTGTAGTATTTGAAATCAAGTAACTTTGTTTGAAAATCAAATTATGGTATAGCAACTGAAGCAATTGCGAGTTAATATTTTTGTTAAAAAACCGAGTTGTTTGGAAAGGGAGATGTTTGGTAACAGGTTCCACTGTACAAGTTTCTCCAAGCAAGCATAATAGAAACTGACTTGTTGTCAATCAAAGCATCATGAAAGAACTCTAGTGTTGCCATATTGATTTCTCTTGTGTGGCAGACTAATAGGCATGAAGGTTTGCAACATGACTCATCATGATCGTATTTCCACTATTTCTACACCAAAGCCTGACAGCATACACTGGTTTATCTCTACTCTTTCATAATGAGACTGTTCCCTACTCTGCATCTTCTCCAACATTAGACAATAGCAGATGCAGGGTAGAGTGCTTTGTGATACCTGCACAATATTAAATGGGATAGTATGCTTGTTAGAACAATTGCCCCCTCCATCTTGATCTAGTCCAAAGTATGCATGGTACACTTAATGCACAAACAAGAGTTAAGGTGATATGATTCAATACTTTACAGCTGGGCAAAGCAGAGACTGACCTTGATGAACTGTCCTGCAAGGTTGACTATGAGTACCAGGCTCTGAGCAATGCCCAGCAGTCTGATTCACAGGTTTGTACCTAGTGTGATACCAGTTTGTATTTCTTGAGTAGCACTACTTCGGTCCTTAAATTATTCAACATATAAACAACATTGAATTTTTTGTCATGGCTTTACGTGACTGATTTTTATATCATTGGTTAGTGGTGTAAATGTTAAGGTATTGTTATTGAAGTAAATGCAGCAGTTTAATTTTGCATAAAGATACAACCATGATAGGTAGATGTTCGTTGATAGGTAGTAAGTAATGTCTGATAAAGCAGGTAGTATTAAAAGTTTTTTTATCACTATATATGTCAAGGACATACAGAACTGCAAATGGGTCTTGATTTATGAATGAGTTGTGTTCCTCCAACAGTCTTCTGTAAATTGAAATGAAATGTACAATTCTTTGTTTTCCAGATTGAGTAATTTTTCAGTTTTCATGGTAAATTTTTGTGATTTCTGTTTGTCATATTTTGATTGTAACTTCAGAGCTTTATATGTGGTGGTGGAACTTCCTTATTTTTGCCATTAATGCTGTGGGCTATACAGTTTTAGAAGCTTGATTAGTTGCCTTTGAAAGGACTGGTCAGGTATGCACAATTTTTTTATTGATTTCATGATTGATTTCATGCTGCCCCCTAAAGCTCGTGTGTGTGTGTGTGTGTGTGTGTGTGTGTGTGTGTGTGTGTGTGTGTGTGGAGGATGTGTGCTTCTATCAGTGAGTGATGGAGACAGAACCGGAGCCTAAAGGCAGGTGTGTTTCCAGGCACCCAGTCACGTGTTGGGCAGCGTGCAGGGGCTGAGGAAGGAGCTTGCTGAGCTGGCCTCAGAAGTGGAGGGAATCCAGAAGCAGCAGCTAGAGGCCATGTCCATGGTGGAGTCGCAGCTCAAGACATTGTGTGGTCAGTTTGATGAACTCAGTGGTGTAGTGGGGCAGCTGGAGCAGCAACAGCAACAGCAGCAGCAGCAGCAGCAGCAGCAGCAGCAGCAGCAGCAGCAGCAGCCACAGCAAGGTGAAGAAGCATCTTGAGTTAAGGGGTCATGGGGGATGAGAAGAACTTCCGGTCGCAGTTCTACAAGAAGGTAGGGCTGCGGGAAGTAGAGGAAAAGCGGGCTCTGGAGGCTCTGCTGAAAGAACAGCCCCTAGATTTAGAGCGTCTGACCAACTTTTGTTGGCGCTCATCTGTGCCAGCTGCTCACCGCCACCTGGTGTGGAAGTTGCTGCTGCAAGTGGTCCCACGCCATGCTGAGTCCCATGACTACGTGCGGCAGCAGCAGCGTCTGGCCTATGAAGAACTATGGCGTGCCATCTCTGCTCTTGGGCTGACCGGCTACACAGATATCACTCCTGTAGGTAATGCAACTGATGGCCTCTTTGAGTACCACAACCACAACTATTATCACCATCCCAGGCGTGGCTGGTCAGGGCCAGAAGCTCCACGTCCTGAGGACCAACTGTTCATGTGGCTGGTAAGCCGTGGGCAGCTGCTGCATCCTCCAAGGGAACTGCTGCGGCAGCCTGAGAGCCAACAATTTTTGGCCATTGTTCGCAAGACAGCTGGCCTTATGGACTGCCCTGTGGATGTGTTTTGGGTCAGCTCGTCTGTGTGGGCACTGCTGAGGGACAACCGGGCTGCAGTGGCAGCTGCTGTGACAGAGGCAGCTGGCACTGTGCGACGAGAGCACCCAGCCCTCCACTACCACCTGGTGCGCAGCGGCATCTTCTCCAGTGGCCTCCTCACGGACCTGTGCCTCAGTCTGTTCTATGACATATTCCCAGAGAGTGCCATGGAGAAAGTCTTGGACAAGGTAGTGGCAGGAGCCTTTGGTATATTGGGTTGCCTTACTGCTGCCCTCCTCCTCCACCTCCAGCAGCCTCTCATCACTGCTGCCACTGCCATGGGCGTCAAGAGTGTGCTCAGCAACATGCGCAAGGAAGAGGCAGAGATGGTGGTGGCAGCAGCCATGGAACAGTGGCTTAAGGCAGGGGTGGACCGCAAATAGTGTGTGTGTGTTTTTTGGGTCCTGAGGGATCATTGTGAATCTAAGGTGTTTTACTGTGACCCACAAGTTTGGTTAACATGATGAACTCTCTCATGACCCTGAGCTGCATGACAAAAAGCATGAACATTTTTTACCATTGTATCTAATTGAAAAATTTTTAATAACCTCTTTGTATGTGCTCACTCTTTCTCTTTTCATAGCTCAGCTGCTGTTTGAGATGGGATGTCGGTGTATTGTACCTGCTTGAGTTTGGGAACAAATAATAAAGAAATTCATTCTACATTGGTCTTTCCAATTGCATCCTTTTATCACTGCATTACAATTTTCCACTTTTTTTATTATCTTCCTTTTTAACTGTTACTTACCTGTTTTATTTTTCCAGGAACAATTTCAACATGGCAACCACACTGGTGACACATTGGACCAGAGAGGATGCATTTTGAGAACCTGTGTTGGGAAGTGTAACTTTGGAGGACCAGACGTAATATAGAGGGTTTGCTTTGCTTCACTTTTTATAGATTATGCCTCATGCTGGGATACGATTTTTCATCCTTTTTGGAGATTTTTTATTTAATTTTATTTTTTTATTATACTTAGCTCATTTTTCCAGGAATAGCCTTAACTAGATGACCACACTGGTGACACTGTAGACCAGAGAGGATGATGCACTTGAGGACCAGTGATGGGACACATTGGACCATGCCAAGTATGCTGGGTTTGCTTTCTCATCTGTTACAGATTATGCTACATGCTGGGACATAATTTGTTTGCAAAGATCATGAAAATTAACTACTTTCAAGGTTTAGAGTAGCTGTGTAGAGCAGACTTTCAAATACTTGAAATAAGAAATGGAACAATTTTATTTGCATTGTATTGAATCCTATATACTAAATATTTTTGCAGCTACAGTTCATAAACAGGTGTCTGGCAAATTCTTGCTGTGTGACCTTAATAGAATTTTGCCAATTTTCGTGGTTTATTTAGTTACATTAGTTTGTTTTAAGTTTGTCTACTTGTTTCATTTGTGTACTTGTAACAAAGCACATTTTCTTTCAGATGTCTAGAAGCCTTCATAAGACCAACAGATGCTCTTGCATTAGTCAGGGACATGCAAGGTTGTGTGCTGTTTATCCCTGCATGTTTAGTGTATTATTCAGACAAGACTGCCACTGCAATCTTCAACAAGGGACTAAAGGCAGAGGTCAGTGTTGTGTTAATCTTGGAAAGGGATATAATGGCAAGGAATGAAGCATTATATAGGGATTATGAACACTTTTTTTCTGTATAATATAGTTGTGTTACTGGAAGAAAAAAAAATAGTATTGTGTACATGTATTTTGTAGCTGGACAGAGTTATTAAAATACAGCCTTTTTTTTTATCCTTTATTGTGGTAACATCCAAGTAAGTCCATGATACTAGTTGTGTCCACAGATGCAGTACAGGAGGAACATAACCCACATCATCAGTGGCCTCTTGACTTCATAGTCACAGCACCTGAAGTATGGCAACAAGTGTATTTTGGAGGAAGAGAGCGGCAAGAAGGGTTGAAAGAAGTGATAGATTGGGGAGGGAAGGCAACAAAGGTATTTTGAAAG